>NW_013531711.1:2485563-2995850 GCF_000836235.2 Papilio xuthus | reverse complement strand
TTTAAATCACAATTTATTCATATGCACTATGGTTTTTTTTTTAAACAGCCCAAAAATTATAGAGAAACTTATGAGTGGGATAGACACAATTTTCAAGATGGAGGATCTCCGTTTGCGTTCAATTTGTAGCATAGACTAATAGAGTTTCGCATGCCTGACAAGAAGTTCTAATGATGTCAAATGTCAAATTTGACTTTTAAGTACATACATCCAAAATGGAAATTGGGCCAAAAAATCAATATTCTGGCTTCTGGAAAATGTAATATTTTTTTATTATATCCTGCGTGTAAAATATACCAAGCAATTACATCTTAGAAACGACCGGAAATCAATAATTTCTGGAGGAGCGATGTTGACTACTGATTTATCTTTGGCAACACTGTTATTGATTTGTCAAATAAAGAAACATTTACCGCAGAGTTGTACTTGATACGGAAAATTATTTTATAGAAAAATGACTAGTAAAATTGAAACTACATTTAAAGTGAATCCTGAAAAAGTTCCTCTTGAAACCGATCAAGGTATTTTAGAAAGTGAAGAACGAAAATGGGGCTTGCCGTTAAAAGAAGTTTACAAACATGGACTCTCATTCTATAAAGGTACATTTTTATCTTTATTCATATTTTACGTTCGTTAATTTAACACTCTCATTTCAAAACTTGTCGTATTTTTATGTTGCCAACTGATAACATTACATCCAAGGATATACATTTTTTTTGTTATTTGAGTACTCACCTAATTTTTATACCAGTTTGTTCTCATGTAATTTTTGAAGACCTTTCTTCGATGTCCTATTCCTTTTCTATTCCATCTTCAGACGTAAATGGTTCATCATAGATTAGTTTAAACTATGAATGAAATTTGTAAACTTTGATGGAATAAAGAAGAAATAGCTAAGAGCAGCATATACTTTGTAACTAAATATTTTATATTAAATGTATTTGAAAAAATACGAAAATATGCAAGAACATTCAACATTCTATGAAAATTGGAGAGTATTGAGAAAAAAAGAAGATTGGCAATAAAGTAATTTTAGCATTTTGTCTTTTTGTGTTAGTGCATCTTTTGAGCTAATTATTTCAATATAAGAAGTAAAAGATGGTGAAAAGAATTTAGTATTTCTAAGAAAACTTAGTAACTTTACTGATATTTTAACTGTATTGTCATATCAGATTAGATTAAAGTTAAAATTTTATAGTACATGGTATTGCAATTACATTACTGGTGTAATTGATAAGATATTGAGTTTAACTTTCAAATAAAAGACATAACGGTCTTTTGAATATGTTATCTCAATAGCTTAAAGCCTCTATTAATTTGCCTCAATCAATTAATATTATTTGGTTGCAAATACAAAATTAACCTATACCCTGTATTTAAAATGTAAACCATTCTGGCTTTCACATGGTATATATAGGTAAAACATCTATATCTCTTATATACTAGCTGTCGCCCGTAACTTCATCAAGGAATTAAAAAACTAGTAACCTATGTGTTCTTCAAGGCTTTGTTCTACTTTTAAATTTCAGCGAGATCTATGTATCTGTTCTGGACATACCTTCTTGCAAACATCTCTCCATCCATCCATCCATCCAAACACATTTACAATTATAATATACCTCATTCAAAGATAGGATTCAAACTAACAATCCTCACTGCTCTAAATGTTAATTTAAGTATTAATAAATCAAATATTTCTTGGTTCTTATTAAAATCATTTCCCTTCAATTCAATTACAGACAAGGAAGGTAAAGCTATGCATCTGAGTTATGAAGATAAGTTAAAACTAGTTGCTTACACACAGCAAATAGCTCACGGTCCGTTGAATGTAAACTCTGCACCACCTCTTGGAGTTCTAGATGTCATTGGAAGAGACCGTCGTGGGGCATGGCAAGCGCTTGGACAAATGTCACAGTTCCAAGCCATGGCAGGCTTTGTACATACTTTGGACAGGTTCGTAATTTGTGTTATTTTATCGTAATTTTCTGTTTTAAGCAGGTTTATAAATAAATTGTATTTTACAGATTGTGCCCTTTATTCAAACCATATTTGGAGGCCATACTAAAAGACTTGGAGGCCAAAAAACAACAAGAGTAAGTCAAAAGATTTTATGATTTTATTTAAATAATGTTATCATACTTAAGGAAATTTGTATTTCACTTGTATATGATAAGCATTATTTGAGTTATGTTTCGTTTTTTACAGCCTGAAGAGACAAGAAGAAGAGAGGGCTCATATAGAACTACAGAATAGAATAGAACTTGAAAAGCAAAAACAACAAAGCACAAAGCTGACAGAGGAACAACAAGTGTAAGATAATTTTTATTTTATTGCCAACAACTGATACTATGGTAAATTATTTCCTTGGTATATTATATGTATGTGAAATCCATTTTGTTATCTTGTAGAATAAGGCCTTGAACGAATTTAAATAGAAATATAATTTCCCTTAAAATCTTTCTCTAGTGTCATGATAATTAAGCTATTACTTTGTTATTCAAAATATTGAGAATAAATTCCAGCTTGATACATCCACGCGTATCTGAGGAAAGGGTCTTTACAGACAGACGGATGGAATGGATAGACAATAAAGTGATCCTATAAGGGTTTTCTCCTTTCGAGGAATCCTAAAACATAGATGAAAGTTATAATTATTTTATTTTATAGGCAAAGAATAAAAGATGCGTTGAACGCACAGACCTACGATCAGTTCCTAGAGTATGCGCAGCAACAGTTCCCTGGCAACTTTGACCAGCAAGCGGTCCTCATACGGCAATTACAAGATCAACATTATCAACAATATATACAACAGCTGGCCGTTGATAAGAGATTAGCTAATTCTAATATAAAGAATAAAGAAGATAGTGATAAAGATAATGATAATTCTTTAGTAGAAATTGATGATAATCTGAATCGTGATGATGCGGGAGATGATGTGGATAATAAGTGAGTACACTTAACACTTACACTGATTTAATGTTTGAAAGTAAATATGCCTGGTGAATTGTTGGCATTGAATGTTTTAAAATTTGTTCTGCTATTCGAAAGACTGAAAAAAAAATAGCAGGTTATAACTTACTTCTTGTTTAGATTGATTGATGGATGCTTGTTACAAGGTATCTCCAGAACATCTTAACAGATCTCGACGAAATTTGGCACAGATGTAAATAGTAGAAAAACACATAGGTTATTTATTAAGTTTACTTTTAATCCGGGCGGACGGACATTAATTTGTTGTTTCATAAAACACTGGGATATACTTATTAAAGGCATTGATGTAGAATTTCCGTTGAGGTTATTCAACAAACTAATAGTGTTGTAACATGTTTGAGATGTTATTTTGTGAATATTTCATTTCAGGTCAATGCAAACTTTAGAGAAAACACAGATATCACATTACAATGAGGAATCAAAGGATGAAGAAGATTCTGATGATGGTAAGCAGAAACATTAGTCTTATGATTACATTAAGTGACAGCTGTAGGGTATTCAATTGTAAATGGGAAAGGAATTTAATTCTTTGACTGCACCAAGACTGAAAGTATTTACTTGCGTTAACATTGGATTTTGATCTATTCCAGACGGGTTCCCCGCAGTGGAGGAGGCTCGTATGTGGACCCGTGGTGAGATCTCGTCGTTCAAGGAGTCTGCGCGCATGGGCAATGGCCGGCTGAGGGTGGGTCAGGGTGAGACTATCACCATCCGCGTGCCCACACATCCTCGCGCGCGCTGCATCTGCTGGGAGTTCGCCTCCGACAATTACGATTTAGGTAACTATTATATGACGCACTCAGATTTAATGTTTCATTTAATTGTCCATTACTGCCACACTCGAGACTGAGAAGTCACTCTTTTAAAAGTTAATTACTTTGTATTTTAGTAAAATTGGAGTGTTTGTATGTAATATTGAAAATAAATGTCATATTTCATGTAATGTATCTACTTTATTTTCAACAAAGAACTAATTTATAAATGTTTTGTCTGTCTGTCTATCTGTCCGTTTTTTGGGGTCATCTCTGAAACGGATGGACTGACTTCTATGGGACTTCTATTAGAAAGTAGGTAAAGGTTATATGTGCGGGAATAACTTTGACTAAATGTTTATTATCTCGCGGTGATGAAATTGCTGGCAACCACTAATAAAGATTGGCTATAGGATGAGGGAGAATTAGTTAGAAATTATTTTTCATTTTAATGATTTCATCCATTTATAGAAAATTTATAAAACATTTTTCCAGGTTTCGGGCTGTATTTCGAATGGAGAAAGTCTCTAACTAGTGAAGTGACAATTCACGTGTCAGATAGCGATGAAGAGGACGTCGAATATGATGGATATGGTGGCGATGATGAAGGTAAGTTATATTATTTTGACAAGCGAGGAAGTGTATGGAATAAATCTTTTTTTTATATGTGGGTTAGAGGTTAATTTTCTATTTTACTTAAATCAAGTCTGCTTTAAATGTGGTAGAAGCCAGCAACAACATCTATTCCACAATTGGGCTTCGACCGGTGAAATACCACGATCACACAAAAAACAAAAACAGGTGTGAAATGGAAATTATTCCGGGGACAGGCTGTCTGAGGCCCAATTGCAATCTCCTTTCTCATCCCACCCTTTTCGTAAGTAAAGAATGAAAGCAGACGGGGCCGCGGACGAGAGCGAAAGCGTGCCCGTGGTCCCGTCCCGATGCGTTGGAGGAACAGACGGGTTTAGTGGGTATGCCTCCGCTATGGAGGAGAATCCCACATAACTACCGCGTCCCCCCCGGGGCGCGGAGTATGCATAAAGCATTCCCCTCTGAAAAAAAAAAGTAAAGAATGAAGAAGGGAGAGGGGATTTGAAGGAGGAGGGGACGCATAGGATTGGAAAATTGCATTTTTCCGTGCGTCCGCTCCTCCGTCTATTAAAGGTAGACAATGCATCTATGGGGATGTCTATTAGCAGCAGTTGCTTTACCATAGTGGTGTGTTCATGTGACTGTTTCCTCGATTGCTTATGATATAAAAAGGTTATTGCTTATTGTAATGAGACTATATAGCATTAATTATTTTCAAGAGTTCACAATACAAGAGAACTCGACAGACCCTGAGATAGGTGGTGACCAGCGCGCAGAAAGTCATAGTCGACCGCCCGTGTCCCAAGTTGTGCCCTTATACCGTCGCGACTGCCACACAGAGGTATGTAACTAAACACAAATGATTTATCACTCACACACACCTTTGAGCCAGAAGGGTAGGCAGAGATCACGGACCTCCATTTGGCGTAGCCAAACAAATCTCCGCCTCTCGGGAGACGGGGACGGGTGGTAGGCTCCTGGGAATTCACATATATCTTTGAATTTTTTTTTGCTGATATGTGTAGATTGAATCATGGTGTTTTCCTTCACCGTAAGAACATTAGATAAATCTATAAATGTAAATTGAAAACAGGAAACAGATTGGTACATGGCGGGATTCGAACCCAGGACCTTTAGATTACAAGTCAAGTGCTTAACCCCTGAGCCACCGATGCTCCTACTATTAGACTTGTAATAACAGTTACCCTGACCCAGACCTGTTCTAATTATAAAAGGCCAAATAACTCATGCACACATCTGTAAATGAAACATTTTCCCGCTATCCATTATTCTATACAAAGACAATATCTTAACTTTTTTATTATTTATTTAAATGACAGGTGTATGCTGGATCACACACATACCCCGGCGAGGGCGTTTATTTATTAAAATTTGATAATTCATACAGCCTCTGGCGATCAAAAACATTGTACTACAAAGTATATTACACCCAATGAATTTATATAATATAGTTCATTGTAGAGCCATGACATTATATATTGATATATGTATAACATAATATATATGTAGTTATTTGTTGTTTATAAGTTAAATTATACTTTAAATGTATTGCCCGATATGTTATTTAAATGTGCAATAAGAGCTTATATATTTTAATTAAGTATACTATAAACATGATACCTAAGTATTTTATTATTTAGGCATATATTTTCAATTTATTTTAAGTTATTAATTTAAAAAATAAATTCAACAAAACTTATGTATGACTTTAATTATTAAAATAATTTATTATGTTATTAGTTAATTTAATATTAGTGTAAAATAAATATTTATGAGTCATTTATTTTTAATGAGAAAAAAATAAGCAAATTTTAGTTCCCATACATAAATTAAATAAAATAAATAATTTATTAATGTTTGTGTCTAAATGTGTAAAAATTTGAAAACTTTTGTTTTATTGTATGTAGAAAAAAAATATTGTCTAAAATGGATGTAAAGTATAAATTAGATGTTGTAGATAAATGTTGTAACGCAAATAAAAAGGTAAAATTATGTAATTCTATATTGACATTTTTATGTTTTATTTGTCCTAAAGTACATTTATTCGTATTTACACTTAATGGTTGTTTATGATAATAATTTCGAAGTGTCAAGGTATATTTATGGTTCCATAAGTTCGTGTTGCACTTTAAAAAAAATATATTTTATAAAACATTCATATAATTACGTTTTTTGATCTTATCATTGTATAAGTTAAATTTGGTGCCCTATATCTAAGTTCAAAGCTTATTTATAATCTGAGAGGAATTACAATATGTTTTTTGTACAGAAAATCTTGTGGAAAATCACGATTACTTATTACTCTGTGCCATTGTTAACCTTTTGACCGCTTATATCTGGATGGGTGTAGTTTTCAAATAGGTACTTAATCATACAATAAAGATTTCGTAATAAATGTTAAAAATCTAGAAAAGATGAATGTATGTTTCAATGTCGTTGCGTAGTGTTTATCTAGTTTTTAATATGTTGTAGTCAATGTAAATGTGTGATATTTGTCTAGATTCTTACAGTACCTAAAGTTTCACCTAACAGTTATTTAACCTATGTTTTTCTTTATAAGTCCCAAAATACAGATTACTTAAAAATGTCAAGGATGTTGTTCCTATGTAACTTAACGAAAGGCTTAATGCCATTAAATAGATTAAAAGATAGAATTAATTCCAGAATTTCAAAACTGCATTAAAATTACTCGTTTTTGTTGTTATAAATATTTTTTGGACATAAATAAATGATTTGTGTACATAATAATGATTATATTGGCACAAATTCGTTGTATTGTAGGCGTTTGCAATGAAGAACTTATAAGATGTTTATTTTGATCTTAATTTATTTTGTTTACATGTAATTTTAAATAACTAAAAATAATGTTTGTTTATACATTTTTGATTGCGAATATTTTATTTGTGAAATGAAAATTGTAAAATAATACTAATTATTATGTAAAATATATACATGTCCGTTATATGTACTGCTTTAAGCGGATTTCGTATCCCGTGAGAATAAATGAGCATTTATTGATCGCATGTAATTGTCTATTTTTTTATAACCATGAGGCGGGTTTACACGAATTTTCAAACATTAAAGGTTTGAAGAATAGCACATTCGGGATGTGCCCTAGCTGTAACAATATAGGAAAATGGAAATATGTCTGGAATGGATTGAAAAAAACCACAGTAGAAATTGAAACTTTGCACATGGCAATATTTATCAATGGCAGTTCTATAAACTGCTATAAACTTTTTTTGAACCTGACATATTTACTTGTGATAAATACGAAACACTTTGCAGCTTTACAGCAGAGATTGCGGTGGTTTATTATGATTTCCCACCACCATTATATCTGCAATGCTTTGTCGAAATTATTTTTTTGTTTATAGAACATTAGTGGATAATCTTTGATGTAAAAAACAGTTGGCACTTGACAGTTTTTGATTGACAGATGACAAGTGACAATGACGGGACAGAAGTTCTAATTCATATATTTCATAATCTAACAATTTAATTTCTGTGTTTCATCCTGACAGACAGATGTTTGTTTTATTTTTTAGGAGTTTTAAAAAGTACGTACAAAATGTTACAAAGATTAGTTCATGTAACTTTAAATGTTAAAGTATGTAACAGACATAATCCTTTACTGTTTGGAATACCATTTCGGAGCCAAGCTAGACACCACTGTGGATTCAGGTTGTATTCTAGTCACAAAGTTTCAGCCTTAAGAAACTATTATGAAAGGACTGCAATAAGAGGAAGCGGGTTAATGTCCTTAAAGTCCAGAATTTACAGTAGCCAGGTTGATACACAAAGAAAAAATGCTCAACTTGAAAGTGTTCATTTAAGAACTACGATAGGCACATCAAAGAAAGTCGATTTGAAATCTAAAACTTCAGAAGTGAAACGTTTATTTTCTCTGGCTGCTCCTGAAAAGTGGACATTAACTGGTAAGTAAAATTGATTTTGTGTTATAATTATGTATAGTTTTAAAGTATTCTATACAGGTCAGAGTTAAACTTTGTTTATATTACTATGTCTATTATTACTATGGTTACATTAGTAATACTAAAAAGGCCATTATTGTTGAAAAAGATGGAGAAAGTAGGTTTATGGGACATACAATCAGTTCCAAAGTGATATACTGATATATAATAATAACAGAATGTACATAACAGAATCCCATCAAAAGAAATATTAAATAAAAAAATTTGTACCATTTTCACATTCATTTGTTATGAATATGTTAATAACTACACGCAAAAATATTACAATAAATTATTTAAAACAAAGTTAGTAAATGCTACTAAATATAGTAATAGATTAGGAAGCTTAAGTCATATTTAATGCATCTATAATATGTATTATTATTCTGTTTAATGTACAAAAGACATTAAATTATTCCGAGTTGTTTTTATGAATATGGTATGATTATTTTTATCTGAGTGCTCCCAAAAAACATCTTTTGCCTTTATCATAAGACCTAAGTCATTTTTAAGACTAACTTCTATATAAGTTATCTGTTTTAACCTTTCATTGATTAGGCTACAGAAAAACACTAAAGTTTATCTAACTTTATGTAGCTATCAAAACAAGTCTGGCAGAATTGTTTATATATTTTTTTGTCTTTAGGACAAATAAATTGAAATCAAATAAGTAACTTCCTATTGTTAATTATATAATTAGATTAAAACAGCTCATACCAGGAATATAATAAATAAAATAGATAGTTATGTGTTTATTAAATACAAATAAGTACTAGGTAATTGTTTTTTGATGGGTGCTTTGTTGTTTCACAACAGAATAATTTAAATTATTTGTAATTAACTTTATATTCATGAAAATCACTTACGAATATGTCCCAATAACCTAATGTATTTTAAAAATAGTAAATTAAGCTCTATAATAAAAGTAATTCTATTCCAGGTGCTATTGGTTTCCTGATCATATCTTCGAGTGTAACAATAGCTGTTCCATTTTCCTTGGGCAAAGTCTTAGATATAATATATAGCAGTACAAATGACCTTGGTGCGACCACAGAGAGACTTGATAGTTTATGTTTAATGTTATGTGGAGTATTTATTCTTGGTGGCTTATGTAATTTTGGAAGAGTATATTTAATGTCAATATCAGGTAAGTTTATGTTATTTTTTACTCACATAAAAATATACATTTACATCTTGAAGATCATCATCGTCATAATAAGCTTAAATTATTTCACTGCTGGATGTAGGCCTTGAAGATAACTTCAGTAAATGTTGTGTTTACTATTTAAAGTCACACTTGGATAGATGAGAAACCTCTATAAGCTAGGCATTGTTCGATTTCCATTAAATAAAACTCAGGTTGAGAGAAACCTCTTAAAATGAGAAAAATATAGCTGTTCCTTGTACTCTAGCTTATCCAGGTCGGACTATATATGTCTAGAATTTTTTTCTATTCATAAGGAAATAACACCGATTGCATTTAACTCCAAACTAGCCTTAATACGAAAATAGTAATTGCTGCTTTTCCCACTACAATTTGCACAAAAGTTGCGAAGTTATAACATATTGAAAGCAGGTGTAATTTGACAAAAGCTTGACTTTTAGGTCAAAGGATGACTCAAGCACTGCGCAAACAAGCGTACGCTGCAATAATGCGTCAGGAGCCGGCCTGGTTTCATAGGACATCGACCGGGGAGCTCGTCAACCGTTTGTCTGCTGACACTCAATTAGTTGGGAGGAACCTTAGTCAGAATGTCAGTGATGGCTTACGGTCATTACTTATGACGATAGCTGGTGCTGGAATGATGGTGAGAATTTTATATTATTGACTATCCAATATGGAGAGATAAATAAAAAGAAAACATAGGCAGAGGGAAATTTTCAAGTCTTTTTATTGCTGATGTGTTTATAAGGCTATATTAAAGTATGTAATACTTAAAAAAAAATATATTAAAATAATATATTAAATTTTAAATTGCTATAAAATTTGTCTATGTTTTGTAAAAAAAATAGTATTAAAAGAAAAACATGATGCTTTTAGAAGTATTATAGAATTGTTTTGAATGTGAAAATTTCGTTCGATATGATGTGGGACATACAAAGATACACATATATTATACATTTTTTTTTTTAGTTTTACATGTCCCCTTCATTGGCTTTTATCGGGTTGTGCGTGGTACCACCCGTGTCTATGTTAGCGGTGATATACGGCAGGTTCGTCCGCAGTATAACAAGGCAATTGCAGAAAACTTTAGCTGACACTAGTGAGGTAATATGCCTACTCTATGTATACTTGTAGACTCTTTGAAATAGATTTATTCTGAATCATGTTCCACTTTCAAATTCAAATTATCTACTACTTTTTATAATACTAATAATTTTTTGGTAATTATAAAGGTGAATATACACTGGAACATTTTCCCAAGATTTCTATATAATGAAACTTTCTTATGAATGTTATAATATAAGTAAGAGCACAGTTTAGAAAGCAATGTTTTGTGATAGTCTTCTGTTCCGTTACAAGTGAATGCTTTGGTGTATACTCACCTTAATGCGTTTTCTACTTTGTTAATCTTATAGTAAAACTTACGTATAAGTAAGGAATTATATGCAAATTACAAGATGCATTATATGATTACAATTATATTATAAGAAATATTATTCTATTATTTTAAAAGATGTATAAATAAGGAGTTGTGTAGTGTTAGCTGTCGCCCGCGACTCCGTCCGCGCGGAATTAAAAAGAAGAAAATAATTAGTAGGGTACTTGTTCTTCCAGTCTGTGTACATCTATGCTAAATTTTAGCGAGATTCCATTAGCTCTTCTGGAGATACCTTAAAACATACATCTATCCATCCATCCAAAACATTTATAATATTAGTAAGATTGTGTATATATAAACTTAAAAAATTATGTGTCTACTGGCTATTTGTTTATTATTTAATTTTGTAATATAATTTTTCCAGTTAGCCGAAGAGAAGATTTCTAATATAAAAACAGTAAAGGCGTTCAGTAAAGAGGCGAAGGAATGTGAATCTTACGCTCAAAGAATAGAAACAGTATTGCAATTGGCGTACAAAGAATCCTTGGCAGTTGGAAGTTTCTACGGAATGGTAAGAATTTATAAGATAAATTATAAACAAGGAAACTTTGCTATGAAGATTTCAGATCAATATCTTCTATCACGTAGCATAGCTTTTATTTTAAACTAGTTGTCGCCCGCGACATCGTCAGTGTATTAAAAGAAAAATTAACCTAACTTACATCCACACCTATCATCTACCGTACCCGTATTAACGCAGATATGGGGTTAGGAAGTCAGACATAAATGTTAAAAATTGGTTTTTATAAGTCGATATGACTGAGACTCTTATCAATTGTATAGATAACGCTCGGACCAACAGTTCCGGAAATATTGATGTGTATATGCAATACAATAACGTGATAAGATTAGTCAGCGCGTTGCCCCGACCTTAATCTAACCGAGCATGCTACCTGGATTCGCCGAAATGGCGAATCGAACTATCGATTGCGGTCGCGGATGAGAGCGAAAGCGTGCCCGTGGCCCCGTCCCGATGCGTTGGAGGAACAGAGAGGTTTAGTGGGTATGCCTCCGTTATGGAGGAGAATCTCACATAACTACCGCGCGGAGTATGAATAGAGCATTTCTCTCTGGAAAAAAAAAGGTAGAATCCACTTCAACTTCCCATCCTTTACTTGTAAGAAATAGTTGGGAAGGAAAAGAAAACATAAGAATAAAATTAGGATATTCTTCAACGCCACGATAGATTAATTTTAACTTTATTTCTTTATCTCAAAATCTTTGTTTTACTTTAAATTGTTAGTATTCTGTCCGTATTCTGGGTAATTGAAAAATTCAAATAAAAAATAAAAGCTTATTTATACTTTGAAATAACAAATACCAATTCTTTTTGGGAATAAGTATATTTGACATCGGAAATTGAAAAATTATTCATTATGGAGATTTGTGAACTGATAATAGATAAAGATATCAAACTACGGAAAATAAAGATACGAATGCACGTTAATTTATATAAAATTTTCCATTATATAAACATTTTTATATATACTTAACTATTTAAATGTATATTTAACTAAATTACGTAATGCTATTGTAACTAATATAGTGTCTGTGGTTATTTCCTAACAATTTGGAATAAATTGTCTAATTCTCAGACATTGTTTTCATAGTATGAGCCTTGAATTTCTGCTCAGGATTTACAAAATAGATTAAAAATAATTTACGTAATTTTCAAATGAATAAACAACATTGTTTATAAGTAAAAAAAAACCTAAACGGTACGAATAATTTCCTTTATTGTTTTGTTCAATAAATAGCTATGTCCGCGATTTCATTTGCGTTGTGTTAATTAACGTTTAAATTTTCGAATTAATAGGACTGGAATGAATTTCCTGAATGAAAACGCCTTGAAATAGTTTCTTTAGTTATTATTTTAGTACACTTTCAAACTAATGCTACGTAATCTCAAAGGGCAATTAATCATTTGTCCTGAAAATGTTAGTTTTCAAATAACTTTACCGTAGAAAAATATTTCACAATACTTTTAGACATTATTAGTTAGAATCCTCTGGCGCGCTTTCATAACAAAGTCAATTGTCAGATAGATTAGTGAGGGGACGTAAACGTCAACAAATACGACATAAAGTAAGGCTAATGTGCCAGTACACCGACACAGTGTCGGATTTTCTTCCCAACAATACAAAATTTCATCCCCTACTTTAACCTCTAAGAGATAAATTCAGTAAAATCTTTATTCCTCGTCTACTAGCAAAAGCAACCTTGAATAGTAATTCGAGTTCTATAGACAAAGAAATTGTGAGAGAAATTGAATTGAACTTTTACCCTTAATTTAGATGCAATATAAAATTTAAAAAAATGTCGAAATACCCACTTGTATGGAGACGTGTTTTTATTTATTTTCAAGTTGTGCTAAAGGAGAAACATTACTCTCTCAAATATATCGAAAAATATGTTTTTCTTTTCAAAAATAATATTTTTCTTTCCTAGACAGGACTTGCGGGGAATACGATAATATTATTAGTGTTGTACTACGGCGGTGGTATGGTGGCTACGGAACAGCTGACAGTGGGTCATTTGACGTCGTTCCTACTCTATGCAGCTTACGTAGGCATTAGTATAGGAGGACTGAGCGGGTTCTATACCGAGCTGAACAAAGGTCTTGGCGCTGCGACACGATTGTGGGAGATAATGGACAGAAAACCTTTGATTCCTTCAATAGGTTGGTATTTTATTACTACGAATACTTACTATTTCTAAAGTTAATACTAAAAGTAGTAGTAATACTATTTTTGTCGATTTACGTTTTTAATGTTTTGAACAAATGGATGTAGTGACGCAAGTATTCTTATATGTAATCTGAATCTTTTATGTACTTTATTTTTTTAACAAACCATGTTTAGTGTACGCGTAATAATTTTTTCATAAAATTTTAGCACATATTGATAATTTACTAATTTCTTTTGTATAATTCTATCTAAGCTCTATGGTTGTGCTAGAATATGGTTTACGAATAATTTCGAATGCTGGAATTTGAACCCTCGGCCACTTAATTGGTAACCTTAAGCTTTTACCCATTATCTTCAGGTGGCCTCCGACCAGAGACAAGACCGAAGGGTGAAATATTATTAGAAAATGTGACATTTTCGTATCAAGGAGCTCCGTTAATCAGGGGAATGAATTTACATCTGACTCCAGGCAAGTCGATAGCTCTAGTGGGTCGGTCTGGTTGCGGCAAGAGTACCATAGCTTCGCTTATTTTGAGGTTATACGATCCTGAAGAAGGACGGATATTGTTGGACGGTGTGGATATAAGACATTTGGATCCAGTATGGTTGAGAAGCCATATTGGTTTCGTAAGTCAGGTATGTGAACTTTTACAATGTTATTTTTGTTACTGGCAACATATTATTTTATTTTTAATTTAATTTCAGGAACCAGTTCTGTTCAGTGGATCAATAAAAGAAAATATATTATATGGCGCGCTCGATGATCGCGAGGAGATGATAGAAGTTAACGTAAGAACTTTTTACATAATTATTTGTTAGTATCTAATATTAATGATTTAATTCTGAAAGAAAATTTGTGAATCTCGACTTTATTACGTTGGAATAAGATACACAATCGCTAATTCCGTTGAAGTAAATATTTCGTGTGAGCATGATTTATCTTTCAAGCGATAATCAATTTTATTTAGTTACAATAAGATACAAAATCGTTGATTATAAATTTTGTTTCCTTATAATCTTACTATCTCACTATATATGCGAGTGTTTGGATCGATACATGAATAGATAGATGTTTGTTAGAAGGTATCTCCACAAAGGCTGCATGGATCTCGGTAAAGTTTGACATAGACGTAGAACACTTAGGCTACTAATTAAGATTTTTGTTTTAATTCCGCGTGGGTGGAGTTGCAGGCGATAGTTGTTAAGGTATAAATGTATGATCAGGGTAAGTTGGAGCCGGCGTGGCTGGTGGCGGCGCGCACGGCGCAGCTGCAGGACATGGGCGCGTCGCGTGCGGGGTGGCGGCGGGAGGTGGGCGCGGGCGGCTCACATCTCAGCGGTGGACAGAAGCAGCGCGTTGCCATCGCACGCGCCATCGTCAAGGTGACATAGAGAGTGTTCCGAAATTAAAACACGATTATACAGGATGTCCTAAAATGCTTTTTTAATGTAATGTAACTATCTTGGTAAACCACGAACGAAAAGGACCATGAAGGTCTTTATTCTTGGATTAAAACTCTTATTCTTATTTTATACTTGATAGAAATTAAAATATACCACACGGATTATATGACATTTTTATTAAACAGGTGACAGTTGACAGAAGCATAGACATTAAATTTATTAAAATCATTGAATATAGATTATTCAAAACTTTTTTTCCTTTAGTATACTGTAGTATATTTATCTGAAACTTTACAGATTGGACCAGTATATTTATTTTACAATGCTTCTTTCGAATACATGGTTATAAATAAACATGTATCATCGGATTTTGTGAAATCTATGTGATGTCAATGAAATCTACGTTTCCGTTTAAAGTCAAGTAGTGTTAGATATGGCGATAAAAAGTAGGCTAATTTTTATTTCAGAATCCAAAAATCTTAATACTCGACGAAGCTACCTCAGCGTTGGACGCTTATTCAGAATTTCTAGTCGACAAGGCGCTTAAAGATATAAGCAAAGATCGCACTGTTCTAACTATTGCTCATAGATTGAGCACCATACAGTCCGCGGATGAAGTGGCCGTTGTCGACAACGGATGTATTGTTGAACAAGGAACATATACAGATTTAATGTCAAAAGAAAATGGCGTCTTCAAAGAACTTATCACTCATCAAACATTCGCATCAAAGTCTAGAGAGAGAAGCGAAATACAAAAACAATGACGGTAACATTTAATGGTCATGACATTGTTATTTGTTAGAAAATTTTATTATTTATTTTTTTTTATGTTGGGATATTAAAATATTTTTTTTTTCAAAAAAAATACGAATAAATTTACATGATTTAAAAATATAAGAAATTTATAGCAATTTACAGGAAATTAATATATACTCAATCTTGCAAGATTTATGTTCAAAATATAAAATGAAAAGCAAACGTACAAAGATAATCAGCGTGTGGTTCAAAACGAAATACTCTGAATATGTACAATATATGTAAAGTAAATAAATGTTCAATAAATATTTTTAATGCACAAAAATGCTGCAAAAATTATGTTAATTCATCATTCATATCAAATTCTAGATAAAATATTTTTATAAAAAAAGTCAAATAATACGGAGGTCTAATATAAAATTATTTTTATTTATAAAATTGTGCAATAGACAGCATGCGACATGCGAGCGAGATGCATATACATCATATGCTGTGAATAACAGAGATAGTAATATTCGCGCCATTTTGAAGCTACAGTTGACATTTTGTAATGTCAGAGATATGTTCGTGGCCAATATGGCACCTTTTTTATTTACAATATTGAATATTTTTATTACTTTTTTTTTCGTAAATTGAAGTAACAAGTAGATATTCAATATTGTTGATGGCTTTTATTACATGATAAACTGTTTGACCTTTGACAGTTCTAAGCGAAGTAAAAAAAAAATGTGTAATTATTAATTTTACTTTCAGTTTTAAAACTGAAATCTTTAGTTTTTCTTTCTAACTTGTTGGTTATTTGGTTTTGGTGTCATTTATATACTCAGTTTTCTTAGGTAATATTAAATTCTGTTGTAATATATGCTTACACTATTTTAAATTAGCAATTGCTTTTTTCAAGTGATATTTCCAGACCGTACATTAAAACAACGAGGGAACTAATTAACCCCTACTATTTTTTCAAAATCGATTTTTTTAAATCGAAAGTGGAAAACTCATAGTTACCCAACTTTATTATTCCTATGGTTTATATTAAGGGCATATTAAATAATATGTTTTGAACTAGATGTACATTTTGTTTTAATTTAAACGTTGCAATTGTGATTGCATTAAAATTATTATGTATAAATATTTTTAAATGTATGTTTGACGGGTATTGGCTTACGTTGTTATAGTGAAATGGAATAAAATACGTGTTGTTATTTTTATTTTATTTTTTTCATTTTTTAAATGATATTCAGAAATAAATTCGTAATCCATCCCAAATCTTTGTTTAGCACTTTGTGTTATGCGCGTTAGTCTAATTTGTAGGGAACCTTTGATCTGTCTATCTATGTTTCTTATCAAATAATGAAACGAAGTTAAGGCGTGTTAATGGTTTTCTTTGCAAAGGTCTTGATAAGATATAAGTAGATTTGATATTGCTCAAAGTACAAATGGAAATTTAGGTACAGTAATAAAATTGTTAATAATATATTAATGAGTAATTACATTGATAATATCGTTGATAACTCAATTCCATCGGATTCGGTCTTAAAATTTGTAATTAGTCAAGTTTACAATAAATTAATATTTCATCAAATACCTAAATTTGTTACGTAAATATAAAAAGTAAAACTCACCCCAGTAACTCAGAGATGTGAGCAAAGATCTGATTTGTGTTCGCGATCCTTACACTTATCTCTCTTTTTAGCCGACTTCAAAAAGAAGGAGGTTATTGTTATAATTAATTAATAAAAATTTTAAATCTTCAAGTCTAGTTTGATGTGTGTTCAGTCATTTCAAATTTTTTTTTCTAAAAATTTGTGTCTATGAACAATTTATCAACCAAACTTGACTAATTTTCAGTCCGTTTTAAATATCCTTTTTTATTAATTTTTAATTATAAATTATATTATACTTTAGTAAAATATAATAATGATACGGACATAGCTCCGACTAGATTTTTTATGATTCTGTATGAAAAAGATTGTTATCTTTATGAATTACCAAGCGCACCTTGCCCTATGACGGTGTATGTGGAGCGCGCCAAAACCCACCGCAAGCCGCTTGTTTGTTATTTGCGCGCCGTTCTTCTACTGATACGTTCTTTTAACATGTCCCTAAGTAAAATCTTTGATTCTTTTGCCAAACAGTTTTTTAAAATCGCCCCATATAAAAGCTGCAGAAAACAAAAAACATGGCGGTCGATTGCAAATTCCCGCACTTTTTCCCGCCCATTCGGAACGCAGACTGCACCCGATTTTGATAACAAAATTTTGAATTCGCCTTGGGGTGAAATTAAAGTTGGGAATGAAACTTTAACTGAATATGTGTTTAGTGATTACGAGTTATGGGACGACAAGCCATCTGTGGTAAGTTAATTTTTTTCGTTATTTGTAACTTTTTTTTATTTTTATTTTTGGCGATATTCATATTTTTTTTTGGTAATTGTATTTAATTTTACTTTTTAATTATTATTTAATAAGACAAATATAAATACGCTGCAATAGATTTGATGTCGATATCGCAAAAAAAATAATTAGATTTATCTTGCCTAAAAAACTAAACTCTAAACTAAATTATTTTTCATAACCAAAAAAAAATCGGATTTAAAAAAATCAGTAAACCAACTGACTGTTACTTACGCTGATTATAAAATAAAAATTCTAGATTACATTATTACCGAAAAGTTTTTAGAACACAAGAACAGATAAAATAACCTTTGATTCGTAACTTTGAACGTTGATAATAAAAAAATCGTGCGGTACAAAGTTCGCGGCAATCTATATTTGCCTGAACGCGGACACAAACTGAGATGTTAATATAAATAGTCACTGTCCGAAGGTTAAGGTTGCATGGAGTCACTTGCCAAGTCATTTTACTATGTAAACAATAATTTTATATGGAAATAATATTAGATAGATAAACATATTCTTTATTTTAATTTAGTACTTTAGTAATTATGATCGGGTTTGTTCATGGCTCCTTAAAAATATGATATGGAGCGTAGATGTGGGTTTCGGTCTATCGATCGAACAGTTTTTTTCCTATTCGACCTATTGAATTTATAAAATCGACCGGCTTAGTTGGAAAAAAATCTAAAACTGTACTTTTTAGCAGCAATTTTTTATTAATTCTGATCTGAAGTTTGCTAATAAAATAATAAAAAGATTGCTTTCAATCTGCGTCTGTTCAAAGAAATTGTTTACTGTCTAAGGTTTTTTTAGAGAATTAGACCTTATTACGTTAGACTTTTCTGCCAATAAAAACCCACTAACGTTATTTGTTGAATAATTCAGACATGCGGTGTATCTGGTCGTTCCTACCCATACGGAATGCTGAGGATGATGGTGGAGAAATGTGCAATGGCTCTGCTGGGACACATGCGCCTTTCTCCCGGAGATCGTATCGGGTTAATACTACCTAATATCCCGGAATTTGCTGCGCTTATACACGGCGCTATCCGGGCAGGATTAGTCGTTACTTTTGCTAACCCGTTGTATACCGCTGGTAAGTACGTATACACTCCGTTTTCAACGCAGATAATCGCAAGTATAATTGAACTTTAAAGGATTGAAATAAAGTTTAATTTTACTTTTTACGCTTGCTCTTCATCTGACTAATCCTACTTATTTGGTATTTTTGGATGGATGGATGTTTGTTTTAAGGTATCTCCAGAATGGCTGAATGGATCTCGATGAAATTTGGTATAGGTACATATAGAACATAGTCTTGAAGAAAACATAGACTACTAATTATGTTTTTTTACACCGCGCGGACGGATTCGCGGGCTACACCCGATGGCAGTGTAAAATACTTTTAAACATTGTTTTGATATAAAGATCAATGTTATTTTCGATATAAAACATGCTACGATCTCCGCCCCGATTTGTCTGAAGGGATCCTAAGATTTTTTTGATTGTATTGTGTTTTATTATTATTCATTTGGTGCATATTATATTTAGACATATTATGTTTATTTCTTTAGATAAAAAATCGTATGACAAGAGTTTCAATAGTAAAGTCACAATATTCAATACATAAATAGAAATCTTGGTTCCAATAACTTCACTTATCAAAAAAAACATGTAATTTGTGACCATGAATGAACTCTTAACGATTTTAATTGTAGTATGGCGTAATTTACCAGCGTACTTTAGCCTCCATCTTGTTAATTGTTGCAGCTGTCTCTAATAGGTTTCAGTATGAATTACTGAATGCAATAACCTATTAGTCTTTCCGTTGGTTTCTGAGACCTAAATTTCTGTATCGTTATCCCAGTTATTATCTTTGACAAAAAAGAGATAAAAATATATTTTAGACTGGGATTTTAGTCTCGGAACCTCAGGATAAATTATTGGCTGGTTACTCGTTTGATTATTAGATATCTAGCTGTCCCTTGAGACTCCGAACGGATACAGAATTAAAAAGAAACTTAGTAGCCTATGTATTCTTCCAGATTATGTTCTACATCTGTGTCAAAATTCAGCGAGATACATGCAGCCGTTCTAGAGATATCTTCTAACAAACATCCATCTAAATATTCGCATTTATAATATTAGTAAGATGTATTAAACGAGTAAAATATGTAGCTTATTTATTAAATGGATGGCCGAAAGATCATACGTGCTACCTTAGTGAATGCCTATTCAACTATTGAAGGTTATTTTTATTAACAGAGGAAGTTCGGAGACAGTTTACGGATTGTGGTGTCAAAGCCATTGGGACTATAGAAATGTTTATGCCAGTCGCACTGGAGGTCAGCAAGTCCCTTAAAGACTACAAGGGAACTATTTGGGTGGGAGGTGAAGATGATAAAGTTAAAGGTGAATTAAACATATATTTTATTCTTAGAGTCATACCTATTATTTTAAGAACTTTAACATAATGGCATTTTTCAGTCTATCTTTTTGTGTTTGTCTTTTGATAGTTTTTATTAATTATGCTATAGTAAAAAAGGTGAACTTTATAAAAAATAATTAAGTTATTTCCTAGTATTGGGCGTGCCGAAGGTCCAGGGCAAAACATGAGCAGTTGCTTCAAAATGTCGATCAAATGCGCACAAAATACTACATCCTATCACCAGTCCATTTATGGATGTCAGTGTTTTATTACAATAAATCTGTAATAAAATTTTCAGGTATATTTGGTTTCCGTTCACTTCTAATGGCGGACCACACGGCTGACCTGCCACAGTTGAACTGTGACGATGTCTGCCTGATCCCATACTCCAGTGGCACGACAGGCATGCCCAAAGGAGTGATGCTGACACATACCAATCTCGTGTCCAATTTGAAGCAGGCCCGGTGTCCAAAAATCATGAAGTATGAAGGAGAAAAAGGTTAGAAATCTACTTCATACTATATTTTTTTGTATTTCGCTTTTAGATTAGATATTAGGTCGTTTTTTTTATTGCAAAAAAACATACAGACCAATTAAAAATTAAGATGTCATGTGGCCAGAAAGTGATACTCGTCGTTTGGACTATTGTTAACTTAACTATACGGTAGGTTCTCATTGTCGAACAGTTATTTCGGCCGTGGAATTTGACGGTTAAGGTTTTCACTGTTCCAGGGCACGGCGACGTAATCCTGACGGTTCCTCCCTTCTTCCATATCTACGGGTTCAATGCAGTACTCAACTACAACCTAAGTTTAGGTTACCACATCGTTTCTATACCTAGGTATGTTCAATTAATAAATAATAATAAATAAAACATTTATATACAAATACACATTGTATTTCCATTTGCATGCATTGCATTTTTTTTGTATTCAAATACATCTCGGATAGTATTTTACTAACTTTATAAAGTTGCGAATGTATGGATGGATGGATGAATGTTTGTTACAAGGTATCTCCAAAACGAGCCGTATGGATCTCGATGGCAATTTGGCATAGATGTAGAATATAATCTGGAGAAAGCATAGCCTACTAATTAAGCTTTTAATTTTAATACCGCGCTTTCGATTGAATCGAGTGAAAAATTTAGTTAAAAACATAACAGACGGAGCCGAGGGTCAAGCTAGTATTATTCGTCTAATACATATTTTGGTCATTTCAGATTCACACCAGAAGACTACATCAAATGTCTAGTAGAACAGCAGCCGACCACACTGTTCGTGGTGCCGTCTCTGCTGACCTTCCTCGCCACACATCCCCTGGTGAAGAAGGAGCACCTGCAGTCTGTGCAGACCATCATGGTGGGCGCGGCCCCCACCACCGACAGTATGCTAGAGAAATTCCTGCTCAAGTGTGAAAAGACTAAAGACGAAATTAAATTGCTACAAGGTATAAGAAAGTGCATTTTTTTACTCAATATACCCGGTCGGCCGCGACTTAGTCAGCGCAGTATAAAAAAAATAACAAGCCTACAATATTCCCGGATATCTTCCTTCCAGTGAAAGATTCGTCAAAATCGGTCCAGCCGTTCTGGAAAAAACGCGGCGTGTCTGCGGATGTGTCACTTTCATGTCACTTTTTTATTTAGTGAAAAAATTTAGTTTAGTAATATTTAATGTTTATTATCTGTAATATTATCACTTATTACATCGATATTATTGTCTATGCTCAGGTTACGGGATGACAGAGAGTTCTCCTGTGACGTTGATGACGCCATACAAGTACCCATACAACAAAGTGGGCTCTGTGGGGCAGCTCGTCCCCAGCACGCAGGCGCGCATCGTCTCCCTCACCACCGGGGAGAACTTGCACACCCACAACTCTGGGGAACTCTATCTTAAAGGACCTCAGGTAAATTGTAATTTTAATTACAATGTATTCGTTCAAATCCGGTTTTTTCCTAGATCATTTTGGTTTAAAAAATTATGATTCTAAAAACCTCCAAATTTCTCGATTTTTTAAACTAATGCGGTCTTATCCGAAGAAGATTTTGTATGTATGATTCTCTAGGGGGGTAGAGGGGGGCCAAGTGTCCTGGCGACGCCCATGGGTGACTTTTTCCTAAGTTTTTTTTTTAAATTCAAAATATGTACTTATTTTAAGATTTATACCTCTCTAAAGTATAATACAAATATGAACAATTCCTAGGTAATGAAAGGGTACTGGAACAACGAGGCGGCGACGCGGGAGACGGTGGATAGCGAGGGCTGGCTGCACACCGGAGACGTGGCTTACTACGACGAGGATCACTACTTCTACATCGTCGACCGCACCAAGGAACTCATCAAAGTTAAAGGCAACCAGGTATCATCAAGTTTAATTAACCTTAAAATCCTTTTCCACTAAAGATACAACGATCCGTGCGACTATTTTCACAAGCAAATAAACTCGTTATTGGAATTGGCACATCAGATCCTAGACTTTCCTGCCCGACGTGGCAATCACATTATTATAGTGCAAAAGCTAGGTAAAAACCTACCTTTTGCACTGGATTTTATCCGCGCGGAATTAAAAAAAAGCGAATTAGTTAGTGCATGTGTTTTCCCAGACTATGTTTTATGTTACGTTTATACTAAAACTCGACGATTTCCTTTTAGCAGTTTTGGAGATATGTAATAACAAACCATTCATTTAAAATTTCACATTTATAATATTAGCCTGATTACAAGCAATGTCGCGACCGCGACAAAAATAGGCATCCACATTAGTGGAAACAAGGTCTAAATTAAAAATTAGCAAGAAATAATGAATAATATTATTGACAGGTATCCCCAACAGAAATAGAGAGCGTGATAATGGAGCAACCTGAAGTTGCAGACGTAGCAGTGGTTGGTATACCTGACGCACTCGCCGGAGAACTGCCCAAAGCTTTCGTTGTTCTTAAAGTGAACCATAAACTCACAGAGAAACAAATCTACGACGTTGTAGCTCAAAAGTTAACTAAATATAAACGACTTGAAGGCGGTGTTACATTTCTACAGTCAATACCAAGAAATGCAGCGGGTAAAATATTGAGAAATGAACTTAAAGTTCTCGGCTCAAAGAAGTAGGTAATCAGACTTTTTTTGTATAATAGTGATTCAGTAAATATGTTGATAGAATTAATTTGATAGTTATTTTTGTAAATAGGTTATGTGTATAAATAATTGTAAGACTAATTTTGTAGATTTTGAAATCATTTATTTATATATAAACTTAGTTTTCTTAAATATTAAATTGTATAAAATTATTTCCTAATCAAACAATATCTATATTTTCTATTACAAATTATCTTAGATTACCAGTAATAAGTACTTAGCTAGTTATAAGTTTTTAAATTAAAAAGTGTTTTGTCCTCTAGAGATCGGAGTGCTTTCACAAATATTGGTTTGATGTTATTATTTTTTGCCTTAACACCTGTATAAAAATATTAGCAATAACAATATCTTGTTCTGGTATTACAACAGTGGAAACAGATGCTTATTGTATTCATCGCTACAACTAGATATATGTACATTAGAAAAGCCACTTATAGACATGTAAATAAATAAAATTATATATTTTACTTTTTCTTTCAAAAGACTGGCTTTGTCTATGATTTCTGTCTCTCAATTACTTATTAAATAAATGAAATTCATTTAAAACATACATAAAGGAAATCATTAGAACCTTGTATTTACGAGAGAGTTTTTGTAATATATTTAACCTACATAAAAAGAATATCAAATAATAGTAATTCATAACACAATAATCCGAATTTCAAATGCCAAAATAATCTAATACTTATATTTCACTCTTAAGGTGCCTATCCATTGACTTGCGCCGGACGAACTGCATGCATGTAATAAACGGATTTGCTTTGTCTCGATGTGGGCGGCGCGTATGATACTCAGTAAAATCATACAAAGAAAACTAAAATCAAACCCAGAGGTCAACTGTTACCTCAGTCCGTCAATTTGTGTACCTTTTGAGCAAAGCTATGTACGGATTTTAGCCTAAGCCCCTTAGCATTAGCACATTTTTAAATCCAGTGACATAAGTTATTACTGAGACTATTAGCCGTCTAATTATATTAACCTTGGCATCACATATACAATCAATAATGTAATTAAACTAATCAATACAATTGGCTTTATACTAAGCATTATTGTCTAGCTTAGCTTTTAAATTCAAATCCTAGGTTTGATTACAAATATGTAAAATTGACTATGTTCTTAAATAACAAACCCGAAAGAAATATGTCATTTTATGAACAAACAACCTGCTCTTTTTCCTTAAATTAATAATGCCTTACTCTACATTACAAGTTAGAGAATGTAATGTAAAATTAGGAGATGTGATTTACTAAAGAGAACTTGTGTTTCATGGCATTGAGTGTGTTAGCTTCAGATATAATATGCAAGGTACAAAACATTCACTGAAATTATGGATCTGCCTGTATAGTCAGGGCACTTTGCAGTGTTCCACTTAGAGAAACATTGTCTTTATGCACAAAACAAACTCCACTCTATGCAAAATAACCGATTAGGTAGCCAGATAATACATGAATCTTCAGTAAATTAAACACATTAGTATCATAGAATTCCTTAATATAACTTTCTTCAATGATACCTTGCATTATGTGACAATAATTACAGAAATAACATTGTTTCGCTACATTTAATACTTTATTCAAGTCTTTAAACTTATGTTAAGTGAGCCACATTTGATAAAAAACTTGTTCAAAATAAGCCACAGTTATTGACAATAACACTTTTGTATCACATGAATCATTGTGTTTCTTCTGTTTTTTCTTGTGATTCAGTTTCTTCTGGTTTATTTTCAGTCTTCTCTTCGACAGTATCACTTTCTTTGATATCATCTGACTTGGTAAATGCCTCGGTAGGTATTTGTTGTATCTCCGAGTTAACATCACTGATTGAATAATTATCTGTTTGAATCGACGGTTTTGTTGGATTTTCTACTGGAGGACTAGGTAATGGTGTTTCATCGATCTTCTCTTCATCCTCTTTAGCAACTTCTTTAACACTTTCTAATATGATTGGACTAACTTGAACATCTGTATGAGATTCAGGATCAGTTCTTGGTGAGTTACTATTGCCATCAGTGTTATCACTTGACGAGGAACTCTCTTCGCTCGATGTTGACACTTCAGAAATAATTTTTGGTTCACTAACATCTTCTTTACTATTTGAACTTGAACAACTGTCTTCATTAATTGCTTGCGGAGGATCTACACAAGGTTTAGTATCTTCAATCTCTTTTTCATTTTTGCTTTCTTCTTTAGCAACTTCAACTGTTTCATCATATTGAGCTTTAAGTTTTTGCTCTGTCATTTCAGCATCATCTATTTTAATTTCTGGTACAATCAATACACTTGCTACTTCATCTGTTTTCATTTTGTCATCCTCTTTGACTGCTGATAATGGAAGATTTGAATCCTTGTTCAATTCTTCATTTGGCTGTTCTGCAGTATCTGATATTGATTCTGAAATGACAGTTTCACTGGATTTATTTTCTAGTTCTTGCGGAGGAGGTGTGTTACTTAGTAATGAGTTCTCTGTCTCAGCAGGTTCTTGTACATGGCTTAATTTTTCTTGGGTATCCATTTCAATTTCCAGCTTTGGATGAACTTTCTCTTCATTGTTATCAACAGAGATATGTGTATCTGAAGAACTTGGTTGGGGGTCAGTGTTGTTTTGCTCTGAATTTTCTTTCCATGATACATCTTCCATTTCAACATCTACATTATATTCTGAATTGTTGTCGGAGCCGTTGACAATAGGTTCCATTGGTTCACCATTCTCTTGCTCGATGTGACGTTGTATGCCGGGCTCTCGTGTGCTTACAACTAAGATATTTTTCTCAATTGCTCGCATAAATTTATCTACGCGATTATACTGCTTACGAGGAAATGCTAGCAGCTCGCAAATTCGTTGAATTGTAAACGGCGCTGAAGTAAAACTGTCGAGCCTCTCCAATAAACTATTTTTCATAATATCGTAATTGAATGGATCCACATTAGGATACGGCGGTATCTCAATACCTGGAGTTGTCTCATAGAAATCAGTTATAACATTTAATAGTTTCTCCTTGAATAAACATTTCACAAGTGACCATTGATACACAGGATCACCGGTACGTGCTACATACGCCAAGTAATCGTTTAGCTCTTGAGGTATGGTTTTTGGCTTACGTTTTGAAAATTCTTCTAATAAATGAAAGACTTCTTCGGCATTTTCCATTTTGTGATTTGGCCAAATTGAATTAACTAATGTTTAATAATGTACGTAAATGAAATAAACCTATAGAAGAATACTGAAGTGACAAAATCAAATTGATTGAGACCCACAGATAAATTAAGTAAAGGGAAGAGAAGAAGAAAAATGAAAAAGAATCCCTGCAAAGTAATTTGATTTCACAGATTATACCGGTTTATGGTGCAAAAGTCAAATTGGAAATTTAAATAAGGATAATTATTTCAAGCAAGTCTTAATTATCTCTCCAGGTTCTTCAGGATATTAAATTATTTTCGTTTTACTTTACAGCGATCAGAATACCATTTTTATGGTGTGAATTATTTAAATTTTATAACCATTTCGCTGAACCTAGATATCCAACTTCTGTGACTGGCAAGAACTCAAGTCAACTGGTCATAGACATTTCCATTATTTTTATTTTTCACTGACATTAACATGACATCTGATATTTTCAGTTTGCAGAGTGCAAAATAGTGATTGAAATTGTAGAATTAAAGTACTGAATTTTATTTTAAAACAGTTAATTCAATTGCATTTAGACTCTTACAAAGACTTTTAAAATGAATACACTAATAAGAAAGGGTTTCCGACCATTATTTAATAGTACAATTCGAGCATCATGTCGTACATTTGCCGATGTTAATATAAACGAGAAAATAGATAAAATAGTAAAGGATAATAAGGTCGTAGTATTTATGAAAGGTGTACCTGATGCGCCGCGGTGTGGATTTAGCAACGCTGTTGTTCAAATTATGAGGATGCATGCTGTTCCTTACGTCAGTCATGATGTCCTCTCAGACGAAAATCTAAGACAAGGTTAGTTTATACCGTCTTAAAAAACTACTTATATAATAGTTGTTTCTCTTTATGTCATTATGTTATAAAACTATTTAATTAAAGTGATGTTTAAATAATTTTCTTCATATAGTCAAGTATGTAAAAATTGTATTAATGTTTAAACTTGACATCTGATGGCTTTTGCGCTTAGAATTTGTTAAACTATTTTACTAATTATTTGAAATAGTGGTCTAGAATTTATTTGTAAAATGGAAACTACTACTTAAGGCATGAATTGAACAGTATGTAAAACTTGTGAAATGCTGTACTGTTTCTATGTACTATCAATCTGCTAGATAACAATGATTATGATTTGTGGATACATTCACCTAAATATCTTTGAAAGTTACAAATGTCCAAGAACAAGGGTTAGATATATCAGTACTAGCTGTCGCCCGTGACTCTGTCCGCACAGACCGTCCTTTCCGTTCTTCCAGACTATGTTCTATATCTTTGCAAAATTTCATCAAGATCCGTCGAGCCATTCCAGAGATACCTTCATAAAAACATCCATCCATCTAAACATTCACATTTATAATATTAGTAATAGAACTTTATTGTAAATAAAATGTGGAACTTATAAATTACAGGTATTAAAGAATATTCAAACTGGCCAACAATACCACAGGTGTTTATTAATGGGGAGTTTGTTGGCGGCTGCGATATAATGCTTCAAATGCATCAGTCCGGTGAATTGGTGGAGGAATTGAAAAAAGTTGGTATACAAAGTGCTCTCTTGACTGCTGAACAATCCAAGAAGGAAGAAAAGAAGTAGGAATAGAGAGGTAGATCTTTCTTGAGTAAATTACATATATAGTATTTATTGCATTCAATGGTTACAAGTATATTATGTGTTTCATTTATTTTGTGTACAGATTAATTTTATCAAAAGCACAAAAACATTTTTTTTTATATAATTTTACTTTACAAAATCAAAACACAGCTTAGCTCCAAATAATTTTAATATTCTTTTAAAGTTTTATTAAATTTAGTACAACTAAGTTGCAATTATTAGGAGCCAGTGTTTAAATATATTTATCTTATCTTTATTCAAACTCAGTCTGATGATTTTATTTTAAAATGTTCTAGTGTTTTCATTGTTATGTTACAATGTTAAAAAATAAATATGTTAGTAATATTTTAAATATATATTAAAAGTTTCAAATTATGATCTTTGTCTACCAATATTACATTATTGTCAACTTTCAATGATTTGGATTTTATATTATCTGTCTGTACTTTAGTTATTTATATGTAAAATATTTATTTAAACAACAAACAGTGAATATTTTACTTATTATTAGTGTGTTCATTTTCATATTTGATTATTGTAACTTGTTTTGAGCCAAATGATATTCTTTGATTTACTTTGCCTCGTAACCTTAAGACCTTTTATCAAATGCATGGTCGGATTGAACCAAATAAAAAATTTGATTAGGTTTATTATTGTTCTAGATATTATAGTTTAGGATATAATTATTGTGCATTTTTTTTGTGGTAATTGGCTATCTTAGATGTATAGAAGTTTGTAAAAATGAAATAAATAAAATGAATTGTTTAAGAGCTCTTTATTAAATTAGCTGTACATTCGAGTTAGTATACTTTTTGGGCACATAATTTATTCTTAATCTACATCCACTGTTTCATCATAAAATTATAGGTTGGATTAACAACACAGTCAAAAAATATTAAAAGACAAAAATATGGCAGATCATTTATTTAGAGTACTCAATCGTAAATACCCTCACAAACGATGTTTTTATAAAACTGATATTCAGGTGATAAATAGATGCAGGCAAGGTATGGCATTCTATGATATAAATAATTTGTATGACACTTCCCTGCAACATTTATTGGATTTTGTCTACTTAAGAAACAATCATGATCTCATACCAACTAATGGCAGTAATTAAAATTTGAACTTGTATAAATAATGTATGCTTAAAAATTAAAAAAAATAATAATATATATTTAACAAAAACATCCTCACATTTTGTTATGAGTCTTATTTTGGTGTGACACATTAGTGAAGCCTAACATTAGCACCGTGTTTTAACTTACAAATAAATGTTTTGTGACATTTCCTGACAATTTTGTATAAAAGATAAAAATACCTAAATCTAATTATATAAATAGTGTGTTGTAGACATATATGATATTCTCTGATTTGAGCCAAAAGATTACACAAAGAACAAGAGATTTTCTTGGTAAGAGAGTTAATGACATTTTTTGGTTTTAACATTGCACGTATTTGATACAGAACTGATTTTTTTATAAGACTAATATATCACAAAAATTGTTTGCACTATGTTGGCAATGGATTAGGGCGTAATTTATGAGATGTTTGCCAACATGAGAGAAATAATTTTTGTGAGTCGCTACGGAGCGGGGCCACATTGCACGTTGGTGCAGGAGACGACCCTCTGCTCACTTCCCTTGCTGTTCCGACTCCCGGGTGGAGGTTACGTCTGATGATAAGACCTGGATCTAAGTAAATGAAAGTTAAACTAAGCAAATTCACAACAGAAGGCAGATTAAAAAATTAAAAAAAGAGTTCTTAATAAAACATGATACAGTTGAACCTGGCTGAGCTCAAGGATTATCCCCCAAAGTCAAGTTTCTCGCTTATGGTTGATGTTCATCAGGACTGGACAACGACTCACTTATAAAGGTTTCTTGCTTATCCACTTTGGAGTGTTATATGTATATTGAGAATAACACGAATTACTACAATCTTAACTATAATTCAATATGTACAAAAACATAGAGATAAAACAATCTTTCCCAGTAATATGTAAATTGGCTTATTGTAAGTAATTGTGTGTACCTAGAGGTCAGTCTCGCCGTAGAGCGCGGTGGAGAAGGCCATGTAGTCGAGCGCGCCGGGCGGGGCGCCGGACGCGCGGTACGCCGGCATGCGCGCCACGCAGTACTCCGCCTGGTCCGGGGGCAGCTCGCGTCGCAGCTCCTCCGCAGTTATGTACGGCTGCACACAACACATCATGTATAATTATAATTACTAGTATTACAAATGTGGCAGTTAGGATTGATGGATGGATGTTTGTTAAAAGATATCTCCAGAAAGTCTCAATAAATCTTGATACAATTTAGCTCAAATGTAGAACATAGTCTGAAAGAACAGATAGGCTATTTACATTAATTTTAATTTCTTGCGGATGGAGTCGTGGGAAAAAGCTAGTATTGTAATACAAACAGTAGAGATACAATCAATAAAGGGATTTCAATAGAAATAAGAAAACGAAGAAAGGGTGGTCAATAACGATGTCTAATACCCTATATTTGAGTTGGCACTTTTGGCTTAGGAGTAGTCTTGTTTTTGACGTGCCAAGTGAAATGGCTGGTATTGTTACCTTGTCGCCGGCGAGAATCCTGAAGCTGTCGATGACCTGCTCCGCGGTGTCGGTGTCGGTCGACTCCCGCGTCATGAAGTCCAGGAACGCGTCGAATGATACGTAACCTACGTATAATATCAAGTTATTAATATTAGATGTAAGCTAAGCCAAGCTGGTTTCTCTATGTTAGTAAGAACCATGATCTCTACGTTACCTGTGTTGTTGGGGTCGACGACGGCGAGGATGCGCTGGAAGTCGAGCTCGCCCTGCCGGTCCTTGCCGATGCTGTAGCCCAGAGACACCAGGCACGACTTCAGCTCCTCAGGAGCCAGCCGTCCTGCAATAATAATAATAATAATATTGTTAATTTCATTAAAGCCTATATGGCTCGAAGGACCAAATTCTATTTTTAGCAATAAAGAAAAAGTTAGCTTTTTATATGGAAAAAATATTATTTTTTATAAAAAATCTACACTTAGTATTCAAAAACTCAAAGTTTACTGAAATCAATTTTACAAGAATTCATGTAATGTTTTCTAAGAGCTAAATAAAGAGTTTCTATCGCAACCAGAATGCTTTAAGGGCCACTAAAAGAGATCATCAGTGTAGAACTATGTGAAATCCTACGGGTTTACTTAATTGAGCAAAAATGACTCTGAGACGAGTCAGTAGGCCTGGCTTATTATAGAAGCAATCGAAGGAAAATATAATAGGTTAAATAGTTAAAAGTTTACCGGTGCGGTTCTTGTCGAAGTGGTTGAAGGATGCGCGGAACTCGTTGAGCTGTTCGTGCGTGATGCCCTTGGAGTCGCGCGTCAGGATCTGGTTCTCCACCTCGTTGATGGTGCGGTTGATGGAGGTCAGCAGCTGTTCCCAGCCCACGCGCAGCGTCTCCATTGTGTACTGAGAATACCTACAAAGGAGGAAAACAAATTTATTATATATGAAACCAATATTGGTTTAAAAATAATAACCTTTAAATATAATTTCGTTGCTAAGTAAAATATATTGACCTGTTCTCGAAGATCATGCCCTCCTGCACAGCCTGGTGAATGCGCTCCAGCTCCTCAATGTGCGGCTTGTATGCGTACACGCCTGCCTCGTACTCACGCAGCCGGCGCAGCTGGTCCTCCAGTGAACCCTGCACACCACATAAGTCCGTGTAATATAATCTTGTACACATATTTAAATGACACATTACTCATGTTTTACACATATCTAAATCGACCATTATTCGTGTTGTACACATTTTGAAATCAACCAAAATTTGTGTAGTACACGTATCTGAGTATGCATATATACATGTTTACACATTAGTGTTGTAGATACACGTTTAATTCTTTTACACATTTCATACATACGTGATATAGACAGTGGTGTAAATGTGTAATCGTGTGTACCTGCAGGCCCATGCCGATGGCGGTGACGGCGTCCATCTGTCGCTCTATCCATGGTCCGACAGCGTTGGCCTGCTCCGCGAACTGCCGGCGCAGGGTCTCGTTGTTCTGCTGCTTGCGCAGCTCCGCCGCCAGCGTGCCGTCACGCTGAGGCACCAGCTGTCGCACCTCTGACCACTTACGATTCAGCTCCTGCAAAACGTATTATTCCGTCACATAGAGATAGACTCTAATTATCTCATTCTCTCTAGATCCAGTGGACGTTTATTGCTGATAAGGAATAGAAATAAGATATAGTGTGTTGTGTTATATTTGAATGATTTATGTACTCACGTGTGCAGTGAGGGTGGTGTAGGGGTTCTCGAGGCCTCCGGGGATCTGGTGTTGCTTCACGATCGACTCCACCTGGTGCACCAGGTTGACTATTGCCTGTAGAAATATTTTATAATTATTTTACACGTTGTTATTATAATTTATGGTCACTTTAGTGGAAAGAGCTTCAGGAGGGTTATGGGCCTACCTGGTACTCCTTGTCTGCTTCTCCGAGCGTGGCCTTGAAGCGCGCGTGCGCATCCATAAGGCCGGAGATCTCTTCGATGGTATGCACAATGAACATGTCCACCAGGTCCTCGCGTGTGCCGTCCAACCTGCAATAGTATCACAATTAGTCACAAAAATCCTTACAAGATAGCAATACTTAAAATTGTGCCAATAAACTTGCCCTGTATTTCGGACAAATCTACTGATTAAAATTGTAACTTAGTTGTTGATTGTGAAATTTACAACACAGTTTTAATTTTGATGACTATTTTATGTGATTTTTTTCAAAAATTCACGTTTAATGGAGAGTTTAGAAGAAGTGTAAGTTGTGAATGTGTATACCAGTTGTTGAATGGTGCGGCGCGCTTGGCGAACTCCAGATGCAGCAGGTCTATCTGCTCGAGCAGACGCTCGGCGTCGTCCAGCGCGAGGCGGCGGCGCTGCGTCAGTGCGCCCAGCCTGTCCCACTGCGAGCAGATGCGCTGGCACCGCGCGTTCACCGCACCCACCTCGTGGTACTCCAGAGTACTGAATATACACAAATACAATTATTAATATTAAGATTGACAAATATCTTGGTAGTAAGGAACTTCTGATGTTGTGTTCTTAAATTTTTAGGTGTAACGCGACTTAAAAGGCGGGGGTGGGCAGTGCGCTTGACCTTAAATAGCCAAGATATTTGAAGTGACCTGTAGTTATGACATGGTATAAGATGACGAACGACTGAATGAACGAAAGAGTGAGTGAATGAGTGACTGAATGAAAGTTAGGTAGGTGTTTACTTGAGCTCCTGCGCGATGGCTGCGATCTGCTCGACGCGGTCCTGGTGCGCGGCGAGGTCGGACTCGAAGGCCTCGTGCTTCTTCTTAAGCGCCTTAATGTCGTACAACTTGCACTGACGGAAGTCCTGAGACTGCAGCATCTCCTCCTTGCCTAAAATAACACATTTCACATATTACAATCGTACACGAGATAGAAAGAGAAAGCATTAGTATTGTAAATCTTCCAATCTTATTTTCCTAGTTGTGTAAGATTCTGTTTTAAAATTATATGATACTAAGATTTTTCCACTGGTAAAAATAAATGTTTTCAGATATCTTGGCGGCTCTAAACTTCGTGCGAGTCATTGCGCAGAACGTTGGGATGAACAACGAAGTGGGCGGCTCACCGATGACCTTGAGCCGCCAAGATATTTGAAAAGAGTTATATATTTACTTCAATGGAATGAATGAATGGAAGGATTTGGAAGAGGCCTTTGTCCACATGGGACAAACGGATATAAACCTAAATACTAAGTTGACATAAACTTTAAATAATATAATGTAATGTAATGAAAAATATCTGAATAAAGGCCTATTATTATTATTATATATTTACTTCAAGTTGATTAATCTCAGTATCGTTCATTAATTTAAAAAACATAAAATGTTGTCTAATCCAGTCAACTACTATCTTAAAAGTAGTGTTGTTTAAAATACAGATTTATTCCTAGCTAGAAGACGATAAATGACGTATTTTGTTAGTGCTATCCATATTATATTTATGTAATTACAGGTGAACTGATGTTATATAGTTCATTCGTCAGTTATATGTCCGTTCATTAGTTCTAGATGCCTCACCCCTGGTCCAGTCCTCGTGTATGTCGGCCTTGTGCTTGAACTTCTGTGCGAGGTACTCCAGACGTTCAAGACGCATCATCTCGCTGAGCAGCCACTCCTCGAATGCTTTCTCAGCTATCTCCAGACCTTTCCATGCTTGTGCAATGTCCTGTAATAAGTTAGTTATTTCACCGTAACATCGCGAATAATGTGAGTTTGTAAATTTTCTAGATAAATTGTAAATACATTTCGAAATCTATCTACCTATACAATTAATAAATTGCAGTGTCTGTATGTAAAATATGTTTCTAACGAGAAAACAATTCTTGATTATTTTGTTCGTCCGTCTGTGTGCAAGGCCGGGTTTGTTCTGGAGACCAAATGGTTGGACCGATTTTGACGGGATTTTTACTCGAAGGTAGCTTTTATAAAATCTAAAATTATATGTTTATTTTGATATTTTATGATTGATATTATAACAAATATGTAAGTGCCTTGGTATTACATTGAAATTAGACAAATAATATATTTGGAAGACTATATTGTTTATGAAGTTAATGTTAATACTCACGGAGACCATCTTGCCCTCAGTGGGCATGTATGCGGGGCGGTTGCTGAGGCGCAGCTTGGTCTGCAGCGTGTTGAAGTTCGTCTCCAGCTTCGCCTTCTGCTCCACGCGGGGCGGCTTGTGCTTACGTCTAATAGGTGAAACAAAATAAATACCTATAAAAGCCTGGTAATAATTATGATGCAATTATTCCTTCACTAAAATTTTACCAATTAAAAAAACTTAAAAAAAGCAATGTGATGTAGTTTCGTTTGAATAACTTACTACGATGTTACACAGAATTGTCTAATCTATATATACCAATTATTAAAATTGGAGTGTCTGTATGTAAAAGCTAAAAAAAATCACATTTCGTACATATATTATTTTTCAACTTTTTTATCTGTCTGTATGTCCGGCAGAACCGTCCGAGTGAACCGATTTTAATGGGAATTGGACGGCAAAGTGGGTAATGCACGGGGGAATATTATCAGTTACTTTTCTAATTCTCTGCTGACGAAGTCGCTAGCGCTCGGTAGTCTTACGTGTCAAACTAAATCATGTATTACAGTGTCTGTGTGTATGTGTGAGGTATTACCTGTAAGTACGGTAATCCTCCAGTTTCTTCTGGCAGCCAGCGAGCGAGTTGTCAGTCTGGCGGCTGTTGAGCCACGGCATCGTGCGTCTGATCCATTCCAGCAGCTGGACAGAGTATAACAATACTCATTGTACGGTACAAAGTAAAAACAATTTCGTCATTTTAAACTTTACTCTAGATCATAGTTGTGATATAGAATGATAATTTTAATCCTCATGTGACCTTGAATGCTTAAAACGACTTAAAACGTCAGGAATTAAAACTTGTTTAACAAGATGGAAGCTTAGATTCAATGTCAACCCAAGAAACTTAACTAGAAAATTTTCCGTTTAGATTTATACCTTTGGGACAAATTTGAACATATATTCTGGGTCTATGGCAATCGAGCTTAATGGCTTTATATGTGTTGATACGTTAATTTAGCTATATACTTACATCGCTGGCGAGACGTTCGTACTCTTCCATGAGGCGTTCATTCTCCTGGTTGACTTTGAGAACTTTGCAGATGCGGTTCGCGGCGGTTTCAGCCTGATTAAACCCCGCACAAATGAAAAAAAAATATTAGAACAACTTTTAAAAATATAGCAAATAATTTAGTTTTTAAATGTAGTGTAATTTTTACTTATAGAATATTATATAACTCTTTAGAAGAGATTACATGTTTGGGTAAAGGAATTAAATTCAATATTAATGTTATTTCTAATTTAGTTGTTTTAATTAAGTTTTCCTTTTACTTATCATAAAAGTTGTATTTTTTTTATCTAATATTTGTAAATAGATATTAAAAACGAATTAGTTACTTTCACACGTTTGGATGATAAAAATAAAAGCGGTATGAATTACATAATGGTATGCAATAAGCATATTCGAAATGTTTTTTGTCATAATGTAAAAATGGTCAAGGTTATTTGACTTTTTTGAAGTTTTTTCTAAGTTTAATGGGAAATATGATAATAAAAAGATTTAAAAAAAACATTAAAATGGAAATCAATCTATTATATATTTTTTTTTAAATTTCTAATTTACTGACTTTAGCTGTAAAAGTAAGGTTAAATTGACACTCTTATACCAATTTCACTACACTACATCCTACACTGTGAGTTTCCATTGACGAAACAAATTATACAACGTCAATTTAATTGACATATCAGTAAAAATGTCTAATAACCTTGCAGTATACAGACCTTCTGAGCTCCCGAGAAGCAATGGTAGTATGATGAGACGTAGGTCATGACCGCGCGCTCGTCCGGCATCGCCGTGTTCTGCAGATCTAGCAAGCGGCACGCGGGCGACAACGGGTTAGTTAACATGCGTTTTTTTTTAAATATTAAAAACAAACAGATTGCTTCCATTCGAAATTTAAAAACAAAGGAGGTTTTATGTCTCGGGATTGTTTACTCTTTGCATCGAGGAAATTAAATGATTTTTGTGATAGAACATTTTATTATAGTTATATATTGAATTGCAATTTATATATTTTATGTTAAATACTATATTTTATTATATGTATTTATGGTTGCGGTTTGAACTGCAATGATTAATCAGTTTATGACCTTGAAGCATACATGCTCACGCAGTATGAGTCAGTCATAATTACAATACAAATAATCGGTTTTCGAATATTTGACGTCTTGTTAAGGCTATGGTATTCTATACAGATTTAATTATAAGATTGAATATCTTTGTAACCATAGGATGACAAATATGTTTACAATTTTCTTGCATAGAAAAATAGTTTATATCTTAAAGATATGAGAAAGGAAGATAGTATAGGTTTGCTGGATGTTGATAAAAAGGGCTAACTCGGGAGGTAAGGTGTAAATGGTAATTTCACGAAAGTATCTTGTTATTGTGAACGGGTAGTACTCTCAATGGGATTTGCAAGCATTCTGTTTGTAAATTTAAAACATATAGTTATTGACGATAAGCTAGAAAACATTAAATTTAGCGTTACTAAGTTTCAATAACTCGAGCGCATAGCAACGAAAGTACCAATTATTTTCTAGCGGAATAAATGAACGGTTTCCTGGCAATCAAAGAGGTTTTACTTCACTCGGATCATGCTATAAGTGACACACAGGGCTGGCGTTAAGGGTACTGGGTTTTGGTAGCGGCAGCCATTTTGTTTAGTCTATACCTGCTGAGCGCCTTGGAACGCGTGGTAGTAACATGACACATAGGTCATTATGGCGCGTTCGTCCGGCTTTGGTGTGTTTATGAGGTCTGCAATATTCAGTCAAGCCAAGTGAATTACTGATTCTATTTACTAAGTCTTCTAATGTATGTACTATACTGATCGTACATCATTTTGTTGCATTAATAATATTTATAATAGTCTTCCAATTATTGATAATTGAAAGCTAATTATTAAAGTATATATCTTTTCCTTTAAACACGCTGATTACCATAGATAACAGGAACATATTTCAATTTGTATGGTTTGCTTAAATCTAATATACGTTTACATAATCTTCACATGACCTTGTATTAAAATAAAAGTATATTTGTGCACACATCAACATTCTCTCTTACGTAATAAGCTATGTCAAAGAGGCTATTCATATATCGTAGCTTCTGACGTACTAGTTCAGGGGTGGCAAACCTTTTTAAACTTTGAATCAACATTTTTTTTCATTTCATCAGTAAGTACGAAATAAAAAATGTTTGCAATCTATGAGTGATGAGCCAAATGTCTTGCGTGTTTAATTAGTATAGCTTACCGTCGGGATCCAACATGCGCGGTATGTCGAGGTACTTCTCGGCGACGTCAAAGGCCGTGTTCAAGTTCTCGAGGGGGTTGTCTTTGGACAGCTTGCTGTAATCAATGAGGTCGGGCCTGTGTCTATGGATGAGGGCGCAGAACGCCAGACCGTCTTTGAACGACAGGTGGAAGTTCTGCACGTTGACATTCTTGTACGGTGCTGTCTTACGTTGACACCAGAGGAGTAGACCTTCCTGGAAGTGTATGAAGACTATTGATTAGACGCTTCAAGGAAATATTATGGATAAGTTGTTGAAAATTGTAAACGATAGCAAGGTGTGGGTAGATCTATAATAAATTAGTGAAGGAATGTAGACCGATTTAATGCACCGTTAGCAATGACGGCCCCACATACTAATTATAAACTATTAAATTTATTACTAGCCAGTTACGGACGATCTGAGCAATAGTTTATTTTAAGATGTGATCGCTCCTTGATCCAGATAAGTCCTCTATAAATCAATCTTTATAAGGATCAATGACCCTTATTAATATAGTAGCAATCCGTGTTACCTAAAGGAATAGGAAGAACTGTAATATGACCATTTTTCATATAAGTTCCGCATAAGTTTGCGCACTGAAATCTGACTTGAAAATCCCAAATTAAAAAATATATTTCACCAAGCTAAACACGTACAGTTTTAGTTAAACTGTTTCACCAACTGTTCAGGTAAAGCTGAACTTCTGTAGCGAGCTTTAGTTGCATAATTTTGTGTTGAAACCTTTTAGTGGACTTTTAATAGAACAAGGTCATTGAAGTCATTTTCTATAAAATCTCTTCTACGACTCTTAATCTTTCTTCCAATTAATTGATCGTTAGGTTCTAATAATTACCTTGGCAGTCATTTCTTCAACGGAGATATCCTGAATGGCGAATCTGAGAATGATTGTCCAGATCATACCCAGTGTCATCTTTAGGTTACCGTCGACTATTTCTTCAGCACCGATAGACACCAATTTCACACCTGGAACATGAAACAAATCGTCATCATCAGCTCACTATACGTCCCCACCGAGGGGCTCGGAGGCTACCTTAGGGTAGCCTCCGAGCCCAAACACATTGGTACATGGCGGGATTAGAAACAAATCATACAGACTAAAAAAATCTTTAATTTTACTTGCTGTCATTATAGAGAATAATCAAGTCTTTCTTTGCAATGTTTTCAAAATACGTTTCTTGTTGTTAATTCGAATAAATTTTACATTTTGTTGAGTTACGTTAATTATTTAATTGTTTAAATAGTGCTCTATTGTGAAGCGTTAAAATATATGAACCAGGCCAAGGTATTTTTTTATACTTCGCTCACCACGTAACATGATAACAGAGCACTTAAACTACATTGAAATTGCATAAAAGAAAAAAACATACAAAAAAGAAACTAACAAAGTATAAAACTTCATAGGGAGTGAAAAACAATATTGAGTTAGGTTCAATAATCAGACTTTTATTGAACAATCCATTTAATCATCAGAATATTTCCAGGCACATACAAGAGAATGAAAAAAGAAGGATCCTGAATAAGGTAAATAAAGGATAATGAAGAAAGATAAGACATTAAGAAAAGGATGGTTCGGTCGTGCTAATCTGAAAAGGCAGTCACGCCCCTAGATTTACATATATCTTTAAGTTACCTTTGGATGCGATGAAATCCAAGGCTTTGTTGACGTTGGCGATCTTGTGGAAGCGCATCTTGCCGCGGTCAGGCTTGGGCAGGGTCTCTCCGGAGATCACCTCGAGGAGCAGCATCAGCTTGAGGCCGTTCCTGAAGTCCTCGTCGATGTTTTCGATGCCGGTGCCGGCCTTTCTTAAATGGCTGTTGCACCATGCTGTGAACGTCTGGAAGAATAAAAAAAATAATGAGAAAGGGTAACAGACGATTTCGGAACGAATACGATAATACTTATTGAGTTCCTGAGTTGTTAATGTCATTTGCGAATGACTTTGTACAACATATTTACATATGGTAAGTTGGAATATTCCGGTTTTATCCTCTAGTAGAAAAGTTATGGTACTATAATAATAATAATATGTAATGGTAAATGTAGTTTAAGCCTTATTTAGGTGACCTACAATTTACTTCACACAATTATAGCGTAAAATAATTATATGTTTTTTTTTATATTATAAGGTGGCAAACAAGCGAGCGGCCACCTGAAATCGCTAAAATAACGAAGTGACCGTTGAAAATATTTTCCCTTTCCATGCATCCTCTCATCCGGAAAGTCCACTTCCCAAAAGGTGGGAAGGGAAAGAGGACTAAATTCTCCGGGACGCAAACTCATCAGACGAAACGCGGAATTGCTTCAACTTCACGCCTGTCTTCTGTGTGGTCGTACTTCACACGTAGCGTAAAAAAATTCTATAGTAATTTTTCTCTACAGTTATGGAATCTTAAAGAATGACAAACTGATTCTTATTGTCATTTTGATTCCTACGACCAGATCCGCAATTCCACCACATATTAACAATATCGATGTAATTTAAGTCAAACTGATTGAATTTAACGATTTCAGAAAAATATAGCGACAGTAACAAGCAATCGTAAATTCCAGCATCGCCGTACGGTGACATTTTTATTACCGGTATATATCTGAATGCAGTACTATGGTTTGAAATATTTACCTTTTAAAGTGCTATTCGGATAGTAAAGTTTAATATATTGATTTCATAAAAGTAAGAGGTCTGAATACTTTTAATTCTCAATGTTATGCAACCTTAACTTTCTCAATTTAGATTGTTGTTATATTTTAAAGAATTCTCTTATGAGTAAAGGTTATGTTGTACCAGAAAGAGTAATACAATATCAAATACCGAAAACCGACGAACATATATGCGTAGATGTATTTAGAAGCGAGAGATATGTCTGGACTGAGCCAATGGTGGTCTGTGGTCACTGCCTATATATCCGGGTTAAGGCCAGTTATGTTGCTTTTGTATTTAGTAAAGTAGAAAGTATTGATTAGGCATTTAGTACGTTTACATTCAAATCTAAGCAATTAAATAAAGACCAGTTAAAATTGTATAAAAGTGTAGGAATCGTTGGAATCGAAAGAACATTTAAGATATGAAATCTCTCATTATATTACCAATGATTATAAAAATCTTGATACGTATTGAAAATATATTTCTAAAACCAAAACAATCGAACGGTTATTTAACGGTATACCTTAAAATTATATTTTTATTTAGACAAGTAGCAGTACCTCGGGTAACACCGATTGCATTTGAGCAAATCAATACTGCATCGTGCAGGGGCCGACGAGGGGTCCGACCCTCGGACAAATTTGCAAGGGGCATTACCTCTCCATGTTCACACTTATATTTTGTAGTCACTTTAAAATATTTAGCTTAACATTTCAATTACATGAAAATATTATGATTAAAATGGTTGTGTAAGTAACTACTGAGTTTAAATAATTCAATTATTTATTTAAGTTGAACTTGAATCAGTGAAATATTTAAGAATTACTAACCTCAAAATGTAATTATGGTATTTTAAGATTTTTTTTAAAAGTTGAATTGACGACGAAATTTTATTACAGAATATTTAATATCTAGATTTTTCGGCAACGTCTACGTCAACTGTTTAGTTTGCAGCCAGCCGCTAAGCCGTCAACGATGAGCTGAGATCATCGTCATGCCGTCATACGTCTTACAGCACTTTCTAAATGCGGTTACTAGAGGTGCAAAGATTTTCAAGGCTAAATAGCTTAGTCATCAGGTAAGATTAACTGTTAACATGACCAGACCTCATCAGACAGAAAGCGATGAACATAATGATAATGATAAGTTAATCAATAGAACTACCGCTAGAACATCGATTTAAATGTTAATTCAGTACTTATGCCAATTAACCACCAATACGTGTTATACTTAAGTTCCAGATTTCTGGAGTTTCCTCCAAGGTCAAATACGAACGCAACTTCAAGCCCATTAAAATAACAAACTACGTCTACGCAAATAAAGCGCAAATACAAACTTATGATAACAATCCCCTGACATTCTTTTCAATCATTGTCTTTTGTCATTGAAAATTTTCATTCAGAAATCAGTAACAAAACAAACATAATCTTATCTTTATAATCGTTATCAAGTAAACAAGTGATTATTTAATATTATAAAAGGATACTGTAACAGTTTCATTAATTTGATGATCTAATTATTCAAATGTTTATTGACAATTTAGCAATTCAAGCGAAACGAGGTCTTTTGTTCAATTTGCGCATAAATATTCAATTTGGATATTCAAATATCTTGCAGTTGTTGAACATTGCCCACGTTAACGAGGTATTGTATTTGCATTTAGCATATTGCGTATTTGAAATAATAATGTAACACATTTTTATCTCATTTGTTTTTTACATCAAATATCTTACAAATTGGATGGATGTTTGTTTGGTTGAAGGTATCTCCGAAACGGCTTAACGGATTTTGATGAAATTTGGTATACGTATCGAACATACTCTGGAATAACACATAGGCTACTTATTAAGTTTTGTTTAACTCTGCGCGGACGGAGTCGCGGGCGGCAGCTAGTATTATTATTATAAATTGAGATTTATCTCCAGCTTTAGGATTGTATTTTCATTTATACTAGATCGTCAACTTTCCAACCATAGGTTTGACATCAAAATCCCCGTTTAAAATATATTGCTATCTCTGTTTTATCAAAGATAATGAAGACGATATGTTCTATACAAAGATGTTGGTCTCAAAAAACAAAGGTAAGTTTGAATACCTACTATTCTATTATTTTACCTACACTATTGTACCTGTACTTGTTTTGTTGTTCTCCTTTCATTAATCCTTGTCATAAAACACTTTCGAGTCATAAGATCTACTAATTCTATCTACTATGTATAGTTGTTTTATTTTAGAACGTCTACAGTCTAAGCACTAATTTGGAGAACACGAAATCGTGACTTTAGTTACCTCTAAATGGTAATACTTTTGTCTGGCGACTCTAAATCTTTCCTAATGTACATTTCGGTTCATGCCTTAAAATAGTATTACTTATGCTGGTTTTCTCAGACCAAAATCTGTTTCAGGTATATTGTTATCTCTGTCTCGTCGAAGACAATGGTTTTGATATCAGAAACTCTCTTTTTTATAACAGAAGTTGCAAACGAGCAGCGGGAACACCGAGGTGTTTAACGACCCCCATGGACATCAGCAATATCAGAGGAACCGCAGATGTGTTGCCGGCCTTTGAGATGATGATACGCTAGCTTCTTAAAGCACCCTAAATCGTAGCGGTACAGTATTGGCTATAAAATAGTTTTATTAGAAATAGAAGTTTAAAAGAAAGTAAAGTTGTAACATATACGATAAACGAGTTTATCTCGTCGCGGTTGCAAACTTTTACTTCATTGCATTCTTGGCGAATAGAATCGCATACAAAATTGATAGGCGCGCCACAAGCCGGGGCAAATACGAATTGCAATTACAAGTACCACGCCTATGAAATTCAAACGGGATTGGTTCTAGCGAACAAGTTTCAAGGTCTCTCTCTGATAAACAAGTTCGGTCCATTCAATAAAATTGCAATCATGTTCTTTGTGACATTGAAAAATCAAAGGGCTTCGCCGTCTTTATGTTAATTGAATTAATCGATATTATTACGATTAATTAGTGAAGAAATCGATTTCATTATCTTATTATAGTTAAATGTAGATGCTATCTGCGAAGCGACTCGACAGTTCTATTGTTGAATAATTCACAGAGACGATAGATATAAACAAAGGCTATAGAAATGCGAGTAAAAAATACCAACGCACACAACAATAAAGTAATCGATAAGATGTTACGGAATCCTTTCTAGATTGTTCAGACTGAATTATATTTTGTAATAATATGAAACATTACAATACGTAAAATTAATATTAGCAATTTGCAATGATAAGTCTAAAGTCTTGTAAACGACATTCGTGAACTAACCACTACTTTAGTAAGATTGGCTGTTTAACTATTTAAAATAATACAAAAAATCAGATTAACTAAAGATATAAGCCATTAATCAAACGATAAAATATAATAGGTAATGACATATCCATACATCTACTCGTTTGTGATAATGAACAGCAATGGATCTTAGAAAATCGTTTATTAAATATTTAAAGTAAATTTTGTCTTAAATATAAAATATTTATATAAGCAACTCGATCTAATGTTTAGTTCCGTAATTTGCAATGTCATCGTAAACAATGAAGTCATTGACACTTGACACCTTGATGTATATTCGATGAAAGTATCGCAAAAATGCCGGCACGACGAAACTGACCCAACTGCATTACTGAGATGGAACACAATGACTCATGACTGAAGATCGTCTTTTAAGAGGACGGAATAAACATCGCACGGGAACCAGATACATTCCAATGTCTTCCTTATAGTCAATTTCCACTACTGGAACACAAGTACAATAATATATCGTCGTCCCTCTCATTTTCTTAAAAAAAGAAGGATTAACACTATGTACTTCTTTTAATTAATTTAATTCCAATTTAATTTGAAAGATCCAGTAAAAAGGAAGTCCTTATATATTTAAACCTAGATAAGAAGGCAAAGCAATATTGAACCTTTAATCATTTAGTATGCAATAAACTTTCTTTCGACAGTGACCATACATATAAGCCTCCTTTATGAATCATTTCAAAACCTTATACAATGCGTTTAGATATTTTTGAAGTGCCACGTTCAGAAAGACAATCGATTCTGTTTAACACGTATTGATTATAATATGACATAGGCACATCTATCGCAGTTAGTCCTGGCAGAAAACATGTAAAACCTATATGGTCATAGAATATGACATAAAAAAATATGATCTGACAGTTGCATAATTTATTTTACTCATAATTTAGTTTTGACTTATGCCCATCGGATCATACATCCTTGTCGGTCTACTACATTGGAGCATATTATTTGAATGTCAAACGATTAACGGCACCACTAACGGTGATTGTACGTAATGAGATATGCTCGGCAAAATGAAAGGAACTCAACACGTGTTATACTAATTACATTTAGGAATTAAAATGCAGCAACTACATAATGTTAACGTTAGAACAACTACAGTGACCATAATTCATAGTAGACAAATCAACAAGAGTGTAAACTAAATCACAGTTTTCATAAAAAATTAGTAGAAAAACGTTTTAAATCAATTTAGAAAAAATTTAATAGTATTGTTGGGATTCTTCGGAGAGTTGGACTAGTTGAAGAAAATCCGGATCGTACTTAGAGTTGCGGAAAACGAGCCCTTATAAATAACTAAAATTTCAATAATCACTTCAACTTTGATAAGGTAGTCGATTAAACGAACTAAACTGTTAGGAGCGGATCTACATTTTATAAATCTAATGCAATACTAAGATATAAATATTAAATACAATATTAACCGTCGCACTGTCAAACAAAACACTTGAAGACGACCTTTGAGTACGTCCTTGAGACAATGCGCACGTGACCTACAATGTGAAAATATCTAGAATTACCTTGCATCCGCAGCGGCCGTAGTTCTAAAATAAACGCAGGTGGGAATAGCACTGAGCTATTTAGAACTAGCTCGTCTCATGTCCTACTGTCCACCGCCATCTTTATTGCGTTGTATGAAGGGCCACTTTCAAGGTAAATGTGTCTAGGTTCATACTGGAGTTTTCTTACGTATGAATTCAGTTAATGACCTTGCTTATATATTTTTCATCGCAATAGTCATTTAAATCGTTTATCTCTTAGATTATTGTATTAGTAATTACTTTTAGATGTTCGTAATCAATTTGGAGAATTGAAGAATTTTTTTTACAAATCGAAATATGCATTCTTAGCTTTTGCCAAATACATTTGGCTCGCGACACACTTGTAGATCTTTATTAACACTCATCAAGAGAGTTATGATTATTATAAATTACGCAATATATCTACGTGAAATTATTGGAATTATCTGTCAGAGCCATAGAGTAGTTTTGGCATGAATACGATTTAATAAACCTTCATTTTATTAGGCCAAAGTTACACCGCATGAATGAATGCACCCGTGTGACTCAACTGTATGCAAATAATTCATTAATATCATAATGTAAAGTGATATTTCATTCACGTATACAATATCTTATGTCCCGTAGTATCTTTTGCGCTAGAACACCGGATCCGTAGAGGAGCGTTCGGAATATTGATGAAAGTGACTCAATAACTTGTTTAGAAAGCAAGAAAGTGTTATTACATATTTTAAACCAATTAAACGTCCAAAATAAATTTACGATTCGTATTGGATAGACCTCGAAAGGTATGATGTTCGATGAATTATTTATTAGAGAAACTGCTGTTTTTATAAAATTGTCAAGTATTTTATTTCTAATAATAATATAAATTTTAGAATAATATAAAAATTTTAGAATTAATTTATTTTCCCAGCCAGCTATAACTAAAATTGAACGATCGAAACCTTGGATTTAATACGACAATAAAAGATCGTTTGACATTCGAAACTAAAAACAAACTTTTGACCTCCGATGCTGAATAGAATGCTCTCATCTTTCTCTCATTTAATCAAATTAAGAATTCATTGTTTTACTCATTTTATCGAGTGCGATCATTACGCGAGGTTTTAATGATTTTAATTAATTACTAATCTTACTTCTTACGCGATTTTTTGGATGGATGGATGGTTGTTTGAATTTATCCCGAGAACGACTGTATGGATCTTGGTAATAGGTATAGATTTTGAACATACCTGAGAGAACATAATTAAGTTTATTTATTTTATATTGCAAGGACGGAGTCGTTGGCGACATGTAGTATTAGATAAAGAAAACAAATTTAATTTGTAGAAAAAAATATCCTTTTTAACTGTCATCCTGCTATTTATAAACCTACTTTAGTATAGTATGAAAAATATATTTTTTTATAAAGATTCAACAATATTAATATTAAACGATATTAAGGTTAAACGCTGTCCACATTTCATAAAACGTACAAATTAAAAATGTTTAATTCCACGCTAAATATATGGTGATCGCAGTGATTGTAATATTGTATCGATGTTGCCATTTATGAATCGATTCAAAATATAATCGAAATATATAAAGCGATCAGATGTATGACAGGACAATTGGTGATTATTTTGATTGATTTTAAGACGCTACCGGCTGTAATGTGAAGACTAACGGTTAATAATTTGTTCTCATCAATTTTCTAGATTTAATGTCGACACACTGAATTTGGTAATGATCAATATCTTTTTTTTCAACGGTATCTTTTGATTTAATTTATTCTGAAATTTAAAAAATTGGAAAGTTATGTATTTTTTAAATAGTATATTTCGTTTGGATAATAATTCGTCTTTTTTAAACTGTATAGTTCATATATAAAGGTTCAAAGAATATAAAAATAATATTAGGAAACTTGTGTAGGTTTAACATCCTTGAATAGATTTTAATTCTGACTATTGTATTGCACGTGAAACAAGATACCTTAAACATTCAAATATTAGCGTAGTTGCAATAAAATTATTGCTAACTGATCTGGTTGATTTACAATTCAGATTTACCGTTTATAGTTTTAGATTGTGGCAATTTAAAATTTTGCGTAGATCCGAATCAATAAATCAATCCATCGAATCTGTAATTACCTACGTAATTTTTGTAAAACGTAAATTTTTGACCTAAAAACTTGTACTCAGCGGAATTTAATCAGTATTTTCATTCATAAATAATTCGTGTTACTAATTATAGGGCTTACTGTAAACTGTTTTGTGTGTTATAATAGTATAATTAAAAGTATTCATTCGTTCACTGTTTATTTTTTATTATTTTTTGGAAGTTTATCTGGTCTGTAATTACCACATCTCATATCTCAACAAGCTAGCTATTAACTAAATTGATGCCGTGTTTGTTCAAATGAACATCGATAGAATTGTATATAATAACCGTGTTTTGTACGTGGGACATCTGTGAAGGTGTTACTATTTGGAACACATCCAATATGACTAAAATAATAACGGTACCGTTAACCAACATACCTTTAACATTGTATTCTAATAGTTTTTTAAAAAGTCTTTTGTTTTTTGTTTAAATTTTGAACCTTAAAATAAACCTCAATATATTACCAGTATCATCAAACTTAGTCTCTGATATTTTATTTCAAACTAGTTGACGCCTGCGATTCCGTCTGCGGTGTATGAAAAAAAAAATTAATTAGTAGCCTTTGTGTTCTTCCAGACTATGTTCTACATCTATGCCAAATTTCAGCTACTTCCATGTAGCCGTTCTAGAGATATCAAACAAATATCCATCCATCCAAACATTCGCATTTATAATATTAGTAAGATAAGATAGTAAGATATCTGATTAGTAATTTCGTTTTTTAGTCGACTTCAAAAAGAAGGAGGTTATCAATTCGTAAGTACCTTACCTCGTAACTCCACTCCTGGTACTCCGATTTTGATTTTTTTTTCTATTTTTTCTTTAACTTGAGACGAATTGTTTAGATTTTTGTTTGACAACCGATATTGAAGTTTAACTAAATAATTAGAAATATCTTCCCATAAATGCTTCTGAATTTTATATAATTTATTACGTTTTAATGATACTATTTTGCAAGATTTTTGCGAAACCTTTGTCGTTATTATATATTTTATCAGACAACTTTTATCAATAGAGTAAACAGAAAAAATGATATAAAAACGCATGTATCTCCATAACTGATAAGACTGTAGGGTCAATAACCCAGAATCAAACAGGTTGAAATAGTAGCGTATTTTTGTAAATTGCAAATTGTTTTTTTTTATATCATAAGGTGGCAAACGAGTGAGCAGCCACCTGAAATCGCTGAAATAGCGAAGTGACCGTTGCCCATAGACATACGCAATTGCATATGTGTTGCCTACCTTTAATCGATGGAAGAGAGGATGCACAGAAAGAAAATATCTTCCCTTTCCATGCATCCTCTCATCCGGAAAGTCCACTTCCACTTCCCATTTTTCCTTATTAGAAAACGGGTGGGAAGGGAAAGAGGACTAAATTAGGCCTCCGAGACGCACACTCATCAGAGGAAACGCGGGTTTGCTTCCACTTGACGCCTGTCTTCTATGTGGTCGTGGTATTTCACCGGGCGAGCCGGGCCAATTCGTGCGAATATGTTAAAGCGGGCTCTACCACTGTTGAAATTGGTGGTAATTTAGTTATTGAAATGAAAACTCACACATTTAACTTGTGACAATTTGCAGACATATGAAATTCTTTGTGTTCTGTTTCAATTGCCGTTCAATACGTGGAAAAAAGATATGTTAGTAAGTATGCTTTTATGGTTTTTAATTTGTAAATAACAAAAATGAAAGTTAACTCCTACAATTTTTGTTATTAGTAATAGTTTTTGACTTCCTACGTCAACAATACTTTGATAGTAATCAGAGATAAAATAATTTTATTTGTTACATTCCTTAAAATAAATTGGTTTCTAAGTCCAGAAATATTTAAGTACCGATTCCGATCTTGGAAATCACGAGGAATAATTATGACGAACAAAATATTTGTCTGGCTGTGTAGCAATTCATCGTGTGGGCGTGTGAATCCGTAGACCGAGATATTTTCATCTCCCGAAGGCTATTAGCTAAAGAGAAACATCCGCGGTCTGTTACCACGGACGTTCCAGAAGCTACGAATCTTTAAATAAAACAATGCTTAGTTGAATTGGATTTTTTTCTTTTATTTCACTGATTGCCATTCTTACTTTTTTGTCACAAAAAAGGATTTAATTATTTAATTAATAAGGTTCAAATATAGTATGCTTTGAAAAAAAAATGTGTGTAGTGTTTTATGTTCGAGTTAAATAGAATATTGAAGCTACAATAATTCTGTAGGAAAATTTTCTTAAAACGCCAAAACACTATTTTTGGGACTTTAGACCTTGAATTTATTATTCAAATGCGTGATCGATAAGGATTTTTAGTGTTTACATATAATGGGGTTCCGAACATTTCTACCAATTTTCAGCTTTTTAGAATTATTGTAGCTTAACCCTTAATTTGACTGGGCTATTAAGTTTTTATTCTGTTCAAGTCTTCAACAAGTTAAGTTACTTTCAGCAATCGAAGAGAGGTTATCACTCATTGTTGAAAACGGCTACCGTACATTTTACAATATACCTAATACTTTATTTCTACTTTTGAGTTTGAATATAATTGTTTGTGTAGTATATATTTAGTTAATAGGGATTCAATACTTGATATTATTTTATATTATGATTACGCCATTTTTAGGGTTCTGTACCTCAGAGGATAAGATTGGAACCCTGATAGAATCCTTTTGTTGTCCGTCCGTCTGTCTGCCAAGACCCTTTTTCTCAAAAACGCGTGAAGGTGGAATTTATTTTTAATAGTCGTGTTATAAACCTAGATGCTCACGTTCTGCGGCTTAGCCGTTCTTTATAAATAAAGTTCGGCTACGAATAAATCTTTCGAAACATCGCTGAATCGCGGTATCTGTGTAAATAAATCCTTAAATAAATAATGACGCAAGCCCCGGTTGTTAGCATTATTGGGCTAATTCGAGTTAATACGAGCCGAATTCGTATCTTATGTTATTGTGGCGTGTTGAAACAATGTTATAACAAATGAGCTATCGGTATGTGCGTATGTTTGTGTACTGAGCAATTGTCGACCAGTTGTCCTAATCGTGACTCATTATTATCATTCGCTATAGTTACATAAGAATGCTGCTTTTCATATCACATTGCCAGATCTAATCTATAATATGTATAATATTTTACGTCAGTGATGTTCTTTTTGAGATTTAGATCTTTAAGAATAAAATTCTATCTTACTTCTTACTAATATTATAAAGGCGATTTTTTGATTTGATGGACAGACGGATGTTTGTTTGAAGGTATCTCCATATCGTCTTAACGGATCACTATTAAACTTGACATACATATAGAACATAATCTGGAAAACACATAAGTTACTAGTTATGTTTTTTTTTATTTACAGCTAGTTGTAAATAACATTACAAAGAACCCAAATAGATACTTAATTCCAGAATTAAGCAAACAGTGAAAACTGGCAATGTATCAGACGAAATTTTATTTTAGCTTTGCGCACGGTTTTTTTAGTATTACCTAAGTTTAGCTACATTATGTTATTTCTAACGAAACGGCAATATAAATCTATCCGAAATTAAACAGTTGACCGTGTTAGCTGTTCTGTACAAAATACATTATATGACGATGTTTAAGGTGAAAAAAGTTTTTGTTCGAATTTTAAAAATGTACATTTGAGTACAAAAACGACACAGAAACTTGTTTTAAACACGTCTGATGGCATAAACATATTGTTCAAAGATTTTTACATATCTTGTATTTAATATTAAAAGAAGTATCTAGTACTTTGTTCACTGTTGTACTAATCAGAAATGAGGTCGTGCGAATCCATCGCGGAATGAGAGTAACATTTTTTATTTATAAAATGAACCGTTTAAGCCTTTCAATGCAAATACATAATTGGTTTTCTCTAAGAAGTCTTACTTACTTACGTTTGTATTCTATATAGCACTGTTTAAATACTTCATTGTTTTGTGAAGAAAATATTCTATCGCATAAACGCGACTGGTTACTGTCCTAAAATAGTTATACGAAATATATTTTGCAAATGTTGGCGGCATTGTAAAAAACATATTATATCATTTGGTATAAGAATTACAAAAAAAAATAGCCTGTGTTCTTCAAGGCTATGTTCTAAATCTATGCCAAATTTCAGCGAGATCCATACAGCCGTTTTGGAGATATTTTGAAAGTAACATACATCTATCTAAACATTCGCATTTATAATATTATTAAGAAGTAATATTAGTAACTATAAAAAAGTAGGGAAATTAGATAAATCGTTTGTATATTTTGTTATCTCTTAGCAGCAAGAGTGCGTTGAACTTCAATATAAAAGTGTTAGTGTAATTACCTCAGTGTGTCGACCTTGACGTGAGCCTCATAACGAATTTGACTTTCACTTTCGCAATTTTATCAACATTCCAGCTTCGAATAAGTGTTACACATACAATTTAATGGCAGGTCGTTATCCTCAATTTCTTAACCGAGATTAGATAAGCATCTAAAGTTTACAGACAGATTTATATTTGAAATTCCATTTTTGTTATATTTCCCAACAAAAAAAAAGGCGAGAAAAAATATAATCGCACAAACAAAAATGCACAGTAGTTAATACGTAATATAGTAGGATATACAAGCACGTTCCACTTGAAATGAAACAATGACAAATAACATAGTATGTTGTTCCGCCAGGAAACGCTATCTCTGCCTAATGGTGCAAGTATGATAATAATATGCCCTGTATGTCGTTCTGCACACTTTGTATTTCACGAATGGTATATTGAATTACAAAATTTGATAGCAATAATTTTGCCTCCAGTTTATCTACTTTTATAACATATAAACTCACATTTCATCGTTCTTACGGTGAAGCGAAACATCGTGATGCAACCTGCACATATCTCAGAAGAGATTATATATGTGTGATGTCAACCAACTGGCACTGGACCTGCATATTGACTATGGCCTAGTAACCTCTAACTTAGGGTAGGCTCCGAGCCCCTCAGTGAAAACATTATAGTAAGTTAATGATGGTGATAATTGCAATTATAATATAACCTATTTTTGTTTCCTAGTCAATTTATACTGCGATTTTTTATAAATTTATTGACTGAATATCAAAAATAATTTCGATAGTTTCCATTAATGTTACTTACTTCACGGTAACTGTGCATTTTTGTCATCATTATTAAAATAAGAAATTGTGCCATGAACTTTAAATACAAGTTAACTGAATGGCTCTTGATGAGGTTAACAGCGAGTATGTTAAAAGACAAGTACCCAGTCCCAGATAATAATACCCTTTCACCGGGGAAAAGGGCAAAAGTCGACTAAGATGTCGACTACGACACTTGATATTTATTTTGCCACTATATTTAATTGTAATGTCTTAAATATTTAAGTAAAATTTTGTTCGTATTGTAAAATAGTAATATTTATTTTAATCGGTGGATAATTCCGAAAATCTATGTTTGTGGTGTGAGAAAAAGAAGTCTATATTACAATTAAACCTTCCCTAGACCTCCACGAACATGTCAAGACGAAGATAAGATAAATCCGTTCAGCCGTTCTGGAGTTTTAGCGAGACTAACGAACAGCAATTGATATATATATATATATATGAAGTATACCAGTATATTTTTATAAGGAACATGTAAAAAGCCAAGTCATAAAGGAATAGATGTATATTGAACAGATGTTCACTACACCTTTAGCGAACAATGTGGCATTTTGTATGCGCGAAACAAAAGGGAACGGGTCTATTCAGGTACGTAAACAATGATGGCTGTACTATATAGGGGAATGTTTCGTCACCCGACACCAAGGTTTATGTATACAATGTTATATACACATATATAAAGAAAATCCCATCTGCGTCTTTATGTCTACAAAATTTCTTCGTTGTACCATTCTTTGCTCTATGTTTTAATAAATTAGAGTCAAATTTTTGTCTCACAATATCATCATCAGCTCACTATACGTCCCCACCGAGGGGCTCAGAGCCTACCCTAAGTTAAGGGTGATTAGGCCATAGTCAACCACGCTGGCCTAGTGCGGTTTGGTTGACTTCACACATATCTTTGAATTACTTCTCAGATATGTGCAGGTTGCATCACGATGTTTTCCTTCACCGTAAGAACGTCGGATAAATGTACATATGTAAATCGGAAATCGAAACACATTGGTACATGGCGGGATTCGAACCCAGGACCTGTAGATTGCAAGTCAAGTGCTTGACCACTGAGCCACCGACGATCTCACAATATATTAATTGTTTATTCGTTAATAGATTCGTATCCATATTATTCGTATTCAAATTATAACATGGTCGACATTCTTCAACTAACTGATGCGTTACAAAACATTTGTCTGATTTATTCAATTTATATTATTAGTATTGGTAACCAACCAGAATCGTAAATATTCAACGCGAGTACAACCAATAAAAACCCTAAATTATATCCAATAAAAATGTAAGAGTTAATTCAGAATACATTTATATAAAACAAAGCACTGCCAATAAAATAAAAAGTTAAGAAAAAATCGAGTCAAGATATTTTTAAGCCGTCAATATATCGATCACGTAATGAGGTAAAGGTATTCTTTCTGACTAATGTGTGTTGCTAATTAGTGTTGAATTTAGTGTCTGTACAATGTAAACAGGATTAGCAGCCAAGCCTGTACGCCCACTTGCCGACTGAACGTTTGGAAGTCGGCCACTGCATTCAAATGATCTATTGTTGGACATTGTTATGTCGAAATCCCAATATAGATACCGACTTTAATCTTGCGATTGGCTCGTACGTATTTTTATGATAGAGATTTGTTGGTGGAATTTTAAGTTAAGGTATAAATATAGCTTACTATTTTTCTTGCACAGAGTAGCCAACATTACAATAAAAATTACTTTTTTGCGTCTTGCAGCATTCCTAACAAAATATGATTGTAGTTTCAAATTTCTCTGCGTTGGGTACTAAAAATTATATACATACGAACCTCTATAAGCGAAAAAAATATTGCGGTCCCTTGGACTCATGTTAATCCAGGTCCGACTATATTTCCGATTTCTGCAAACAGAGTAAAATTGTCTCACCACCAATTCCCTTGTCTGTGAAAAAAGGTCGAAACAATGTCAAGGGCTATACACATGAATACGAGGATAAACATTTTTACGAAACTGAAATACAAATGGAATAGATTTAGCATTTTTAATAAGATGCTTTTTTTGTGTTTGTTACTTTAAATCCATACATTGTTACATTAGCTCACAAACGAGCTATTATGTTAAGGTTATTTAAACCGTTGCGGAATCTTCCATGATAGTTAAATAGCAGTTTCATACATGTCTTTTCTGAATCAATTAACAGTGTACTAAGTTCCATTATTTCCAAGTATAGTATTTCTCTATCATAGATTCTCTATCGGACATATCTTTTATAAATATTTGTATATTGGATGTATTCCTAGTGTTCTGGCGCTGCAGTGAACAAATTTAACAGTAGCCTTGTTGTGATCTCTATTTGTAAAACAATCAACGCGATACAGTCATCTATTACTAATGTTATGGTATGAAACGAAATATACTTCGCACGTGGCAGATTAATAAGTCAAGTAAAGCAAAACTGTATCGCTTGATGTGAAATTAACTGGTAATTTTAACTATTGGGGATGTTTGTCTTGAAAATGATACATGAAACTTGAAAATCTGGCAGATCTTAAAGATTTATCCACTGTTTATCTCCGATTACTGGATGATGAAATTGAGGAATGACGATCGCCCAAAAAAATGTGCGAGATTGAATTAGAAAAAAAAACCTGCATAAAGTTCAGGTCAGATGTGTCGATGTAAGGCAGATGGCATATAAAGATACGAATAAAATAAGAGAAAGTTTTGATATAACATTTCAACTCAATATATCAAATAAATACCCGTTGTGAAGAAAGAAAGTGTTTGCTTTGACCGGTAATAAAATTAAACGACCGAATTTTTAAAAAGAAAAACAATTATTTTGATTATTATATCTATGAATGAAGTCAAGCTATATTTAAATTTCATTTTTATTATCAGACAAATATATTATTAAACATATTTTTAGCAACGTACAATTGCAATAAGATAAAGGAATAATCTTGTTAATCTGTTTTGATACGTAATTTTTATCACATGCTAGAAAAACCTAGACCTGTCAGTTGACAGTTTACTAAAGTTTGAATAAGACAATGAATGTTAACATGGCTTCTATCCATGCTCATGATAGGTTTCCAGTCAATTCTATTCCGTTTTAATTTCTATTGTCATTAATACCATTGGCAAATGACCCTTAAATAACTATACAATTACGTAAACACTTAACATTGATAATTCTATTTTTCTTTGAGCTTTAAATGCTGTTATATTCTACATATTATAAATAAAATATAATTTCTATAGGTCCAGATTCATGGTCAACTGACAATAGTTGGGACCATGCAATAATAATACAATCGCAGCTCCCCTCGTTCTACGTAACGACAGCTGATGGATTTATCTGGGTCGATAATCAATGAATGTTGCCGCTGTAGTGATAACAATGCCAATAGATATGGCCAATGTAATTGAATTATTAAATTGTCTTTTTTTTAACTATTTATAAATCCTATGAAGGCTTGGGGATGAGATACGTAAGACTTTCTTTTTGTGCTTTTACACTTTTAGGATCGACGGCGGGAAATATCTAAATAATATGAACGGCTTCCATTCATCGTACGAGTGATTTTTTTTAATTTACGCAGATATCAATACTCAAACTAAACCTTGCGACACTTTTCGTAAGGTAAAGTAGCGATAGTGTATCGTATCGTAACCGAAGTCGTAAAATGCAATTCACGCACTTAAATACGAAACATTATTATAAATTCAAGACAAAATATTAACGCTCATAAGTAATGTTTAAAACATTTCTTTATATATTACAGTCCTAGAATATTAATAGTAAGTAATTTCTAGTTAAAATTTAGTCTAGTATAATTCACGCTTGCCTAATCGTTGTTTATTTAGAAATCAATACAATTAATTTTAGCAACATGACGTATTCGCGTTATGATTTCCTGATGTATAAATCACGAGAACATACGTTCGTTATAAATTTAGTTTGGAACTATTTTCTAATTATAATTGCAAGTGAGTGTAAGCTATTCGCGTGGGCGTGAGGACAGGAACGAAAATAGACGACGTTGGCAACACTACGCTAGGAATATAACAACGGCTGGCTTCATACGACACTGCCACTCTCCCGTCAAACTCGGCCTGTCAACATTTTTTTACGAAAATAAACCGCAGCTAACTTTTTACGTCTAATGCTAACGTCTGGATTTTTTTATTCGTTTCTTCGCTATAAGTACGAAACTATGGTTAAATTGTTAATCAGAGGTATATTGTCTACGTAGTATTTAATGACGTATAAATTTAGCAACAATAATGCAAAAAGAATGGAAAGGCCTTCATCTAGGCAATGAGTGAAGTATTAAAGGCGTTGTAAGGTTAGATGATTTAATATCGACAAAAGACGTATCCAAATTGACTTACATAATGTTTTAAAATGCCGCTGAGCAAACTTCCTGCTCTAATTTTTTAAACACAAACAAGTTGTGTCGTAAGCAAATTAAAACAGAGAACGTGGTAGAGGTGAGACATATGGTCCATGTTAATGGGCTGGTACGATCACGATAAGGAGGTTGACAGAACTCGAGCCGTGGGCGACTATGTCTCACGCAAGTTTCACTCGAGGGTAGAACATGAAGCAGTGCAGTAAGATAAAGCAGTACTACTATTGCTTGAACACAGATTAACCGTCAAAACAATACTGCTTAACTACTTGCTCACAGTTAAGCCCTCGTGTGAAACGTCAGCCACGGTGTTTTGGAACAATAACAGCGAGAAATAACGAGTGCGTTGATAACATTGGAATGTCCTGTGTGCGTTGTAGTGTTTTTATCCTTCAATTGACTCATTCACATTTAATTAAAATTATAGAAAGTTAAACTTACAGACGAATACATGCCTCACAATAATAATATTCAGTAATCAAATGCAATAGCAAATGTTTTGTACAAATTCAAATTCTCAGTCCATGGATTTCAAAAGGGACCTAAGGGTTTTGCTCGTTCTACAGATACGTACTATGCAAGTTCCCTACTAGAGGAAAGATCTATAATAGAATACGTGTACAGGCTTAGTTGACCGTCCGCGCCAGAACCGGTCCACTTAAAATAATATTATTGACGTGGGCAAGGGCACCACAGAGCCTGGCCGTTAGCGCGTAGTCTTGTCGTCTTGTGGTTTTTACTAGAAACACTATCACTAGTTTTGACTAAGAAATACTTGTGACGTATATAAGGAAAATGTTATGGTCTGACATGGATGTTTCGCCAAAATGTTAACGAATTCTATCAAATGCTGCTCATATTAAAGATTGTTTTTTTTTGTTTCTCTGGATGACATTTTTAACTACAATTTAAATATCGAAGGTCTTTTCGACATGTTTAATTAGACAAATGTGACAAAAGGCTATGGTCACATTGCATAAATACTCTAAGCAGAGATTTAGTATTTTTTTTAATTTGTGTGTAGAATTGGATATCGAAGTCACAACATACGAAAGGTTGCAATGGTTACTCACATGTCGATGTTGTCAAGTTTCAATTAAACACAGGTAGTTTCGTTGACCTGAATAATTTCCAATGAATCATACGGAAGTATGTTATTTCTCGGAAATTCATTATCCGGTTTTTGCATCAAACATATTCATATTATAAAATCGCATGTTACTTAAATTAAACTTGACTTACTTTGTTATAATTATATTTAGTCCTATTCAATAGATATAGGTTTTTCTGCCATTTCTAATGATAGTTTTTTTTATTTTTTTTAATAATAAAAAAGCGTAATCTTTAAAATTATGAAAAACTAGCTGTCGCCCTCAATTCCGTCCGTGCTTTATATGTATGCCAAATTTCATCGGGATTCGTTTGGCCGTTCTGAAGATACCTTCAAACAAACATTCATCCATTCATCTAAACGTTCGCATTTATAATATTAGTAAGATAGAATTCAATAGTTTAGTATGTCACATATTAGTAGACTGATTTAGTTTAGTTCAAAACGTGTTTGCCCACAACAGAGTACCATAATTAAAACGTAACTTCCTTTCTACGAATAACTTACAATATTTGATTTTATTTTTTTATGGAAAAAGTTGAATCACAACATTTAAAGTTTTATAGACATCTTGTCCTCGTTTTGTATTTACAAAAAAAAAGTTTTTTTAGTGACTAAATAATATAGTACCTAATAGATCTTTAAATTACTAAACTGTTTAATATTAGATATAAGTTTAGTTAATAGAATGATCAATATTAATTTAGAGAATTGTATTTCTTGAGCACCAAAAGCCATACACATTCAGACACAACGCCCTTTTACTTGGATTTCAACAACGCATTTTGTACTCGTGCGTAGGCGGGAGTGGCATGGCCGGCTTTGTAAACATTTGACATCAAAAAGGTTTTTGTCCTTTGATCACTATGATTAAATGTTTCATATGTTATAAACACAACATGTACAAAAAATATTTTACGCGACTTTTTTATTAAAAAAAAAAAACAAAAAAAAAAATTAACCATATTCGGTAGTGGTTCCATTATTTACAATATTTACGTTTTGCAGTCTTTATATATTGTTACTTTGGACACTGAACTATGACATAACTAGAAAAAACCTATATTTTATTTTAAAAATAAGTAATAAATTCAAACCGTTATCAATTAAATTAACATTTTTTTAAACAAGATTCGTATCGTGTTTTTTAGTTATTGCAAATTACACGTTTTACATAGAATTTATTAATCAAGATTTGTAACAATCCAGCTGTTGGAATTGACTATTGAATTGGTGCCAAAAACAGCCAGATACAAGAAAAAAAATTGAAGTGTCATACAGTAATAGATTGTAACAATCATAACTTTACAAAAATAATTTGTTTATCTATATGACAAATTTGATGCATTTTAACAGTAAATTAAAAGTAATAATTTTCTGGATCTAATTATTACAATAGCTAATTGTCGGATTTTTTTTGGTTTGTTCTAAATTTAAAAACCTTTGGCCATTTTCGCCGTTTAAAAAAAAAGTTTGTTCGTATTTCGAATGCTTTGCTTGCTTAAAACAATCTAAGATTTACATATTATATTTTCGTACTGATAATTTTTTATACATATCTATTCAGTAGCGCTTGACTAAAGTATTCGTGAATCAATTTTCCCGATATGTTTTTATTATGTACATTCCGAGATGTAATTTTTAACCTTGGCTTTATAATAATTCTTTTGTTATCCATTGATCTGCGTGTTTTACGTCAAGATCGATTGACGTATAGTTATTTTTATATAGACAAGTATAAGCTTTCGTCCTTAATAATGAAATATTAATAAATAATGATTTTAGTATAGGTACGCCGAGATCGAGTATGATTTTCAATTTTATGTAATTTTATTTTATTTTGTAGCCTTAAAATTCATTGATAGAATTTCTAAAATATCGTCAGTATGTGATCGCTTAGTTTCAATATTTTGTGGGGAAAGCGGGTTCAAACTGCTTGACCGTTTGTTAACTCTAAACATTCTAGTAGGTTAATATGCTCGTAAACATAGATATGCACCTGTAGATGTATATTTATACAAGTTTGTCGTCTTAAGGAGATTTCGAATTGTCATTAGTTTTTGTGACGCAATTAATAAATTGAAAAATTTTGCCAAAATACAGAAAAATGCTGCGTATTTTAATCATCGTTATTTTATTATTATAAAAACAAATTTAAAAACATACTAAACATAATCTACAACATTCTTAACAAACACAATATTGTGTTTTGTTTTTATTATAAAATTATTAGTTCGTGTTTAAAAAATGTCAGGACTAATATTATATTTTTTAATTGATTAAAAATAGGAAATATAAATAAACGTAATAAGAGGTTGTATACAATTTTTCCTTATAGGTACATTTGTTATGTAATGCCTGGTTTACATTATGCCAGGAGAGTAGCGCTGGCTTTGCATGGACTGTTTTGGCACACTGGCGCCAGTTAGTGTTTACATTTTGCCAGCTGATTTTGTATCCTACTGTACTGGTATGTCTATGCTAGTATAATATTCTTCATATTATTGAATTACCTTCAATATGGCTGTGGCGTTTTTAATCGATCTTATTTACATTTAAAAAAATGTGTTATATATAATAAAAAAGAAGACTTCAAATCTGATTCTTATCATAATTGTTAAAACTAATAAAATACTAATAGCTTCATTAACGCAATCCAATTAAGTAACAACGTCACGGTCACGGCTGCCACATAAAAAGACCTGATTTTTTTTTCATTTTGCCGTTGCATCGTGTGCCAGTACGTTATGACGTTTTTTTTTTCGAGACCATTATAGAGGAGTAAACATGATGGTCTGTGCTAGTGACCTCCTTGCGGAAGGCACTGCGGATGGGGCGCTAGTGAGACTGGTCGGGTGGGTTGGAGCCACGGCCGCGACATTGAACCTCCATACGCGAACGGGCGATGCACCGTGTCGCAGCCTCTTTGTTTATGTATGAGTCTAGAGTCCTTCGAGATTTGAAACGATAGAACAGTGTACACGCCTCTCAATTATCATGCTAATGTACTTTTTGTATAAGTTATTTCATACATGTTCGAGTCAGAACTAATCGAGTGTAGCCATAATTATCGTTATAACTAAACTTGTCTATTATAATTTTTGAAATATTTTGTTTTGTTTACTGTTACTCAGTAACTGTTAATGAGGCATTATGTTACTCATTTTGAATTATAAAAAATAACTATTATATAAACTTTAATTGAAAATAAATTTACATCATTCCATAAATTACTTTGAAACTGCTGTGGTTATTTAAGAAGAGTTTTTTGATCACTAAAAAAATATTTATTTAATGTCATTAATTATGAAATAACCCCCCAATTATTTTAGTATGAAAGTCATTTTCATTGTTAGAATGAAATAATTTTATAACTTTTAATTCTTAAAACGTCAAGGTATTAGAGATTGTTTACATTTTGAGAGATTGGTACCTACATATGTACTTCTCCATTCAATGAACTTAAGTTTAAAATAATATTTCAATCGATTCTATTATTTAGATTATTTTGTATAATTTATACACACAAAATAACACCACATATATCCGTCCTTTAAAAGTATGAGTAATTTATTTATGACATCCCACCTAGGCTCTGCTTTCACTAGCAAGTGCGTCATAGTGGTCACGATATGCAAATACATTGTCAGACTAATGCATCTTACATTGACACATGACGCTAAATCCACTAGGTTTCCTGAAATATGGGATTCTAGGTGACGTAAAGACGGACGCCCGCGCTTTCAGCGGCGCCTGCGCCGGACCCATTTTAGGACATGACTAACGGAAATTCGACTCCCATCTCTCCGACCCGCTCGCTCCCGCGGGACGCGCTATGCTGTTGTCCCGCTCACTCCTAAAGCTCTAAGAAATCTTTTAATAGTGTCCACGGCCGCGATCTACTTTCAACTAGCGGCGGGAAATGTGTAATATTAATTTTAAATTCTAGCCTAAGCGCGCGTTATTTAAATTAAAAAAGAATATTAATAACTTTTTATATGTGAAAATAAGTAAATATTATTTTTAAATATATTGCATCTTACCCAATTTATCATAAAACGTACCTAGTTAATACTTTATTTATTTCTAATTAGATATGTTTGATAACACTTAATTCTACAAATTATGTTTACGATTGTACACCATCGTTTTAATTGTTGGACTGTACTCGATACAAACGCAGAAAAATATTGAGGAACGTGAGTCACGACAACGATAAGGTTAATATTGCCTTTATTTTTATCGCGAATTTGCATGTGAATTTTTGAAACGTTCGGTTTCTGCTGCCTAACATTTAGTTTGTCAATTTATCAACTGACCTTTTTCTGTTGCTTCTCCCATGCCGGGTCTAGGAGACCCTCGCGTTCCCACTCCTCCTCCTGTTCCATGTACCCGTCCCCGTACACCCCGTCATAGTTATTTGTTATCACCCCGTTGTCCATCATCATGGTCACCGCACTGACCGTCGAATTCGATGTTCGTTCGAGCCTATGACCGCGAACTCGAGTGTGTTAGTTCGCACCGCGCACTGCAACAAGCAGCCGGCCACACGCCCGCTGCGAGACGACTGGCGCGCAAGCGCTCCCAGCGGCAGCGTTCGAAACTACGAACATTACGTTCCGTTACAGCGTTCCTAACTGTCAAACGTCACAGAAAGTACGACATATTTTTTATCTGTGTTAACTGTACGTCTAATAATAGGGAAGTCTGTGGCGCAGGATATGTTCTAAAAAAGTAACATTTATGGAAAATCAACTATCAAGTCGAGTACTTTTCTTGTATTAGTACTGGATTATCCATCCATTATCTGTATCAGGTTATAAAGCAAAATTCCAGTCTTTCTAGAACGTAACTTGCCATCACTACATTTTCAGTCCTGGTGATTATCATCCTCGTTTTTAATATTTTAAATTAATTAATAATTTATAAGCATTTCCGTAATTTGTATTTTTAAATGATTATTACGTAGAAGTACTTAATTCTCTAATTTGCTATTTTACAAATCATTGAAACACATCTTACTATATTTACATATTCATGTTATGAACCTACCCGCAGTTGTTTTCTGTGATAATAAAACAACTAAAAGCGGTTTTATACTAATATAATTAGAAGGATAGTGTACAAAGAAAATAAAACGACCAAAAAGTACACAAAAAAATTTATTCACCACATAAAATTTCATTGAATAATCTTGCTCACGCAAAATAACATTTCGTATTTAATAATTTTCTTGATATTTTCTGAAGATACCACATTTATACTCATAGCAACATACACGATCACAGGAAGGTTAAAATTTTGGAATAGAAAAGTTTTATTTAACCGTTCAAGAGCGTGACACGTTTGGTGTTACTACAAAGTTAACCTATTAGAAATACAAATATGAGTATTGCATACATCAACTGAGAAGATAACTACTACATTCACATGCAATACAGACGGCGGAGGTTAATAGTCAATAAAAACTTCGTTATACACAAATTGGTTTCTTAATTCTTACTGGCCAGTGATAATTTCTTCAAGCTTTGAGCAAATACATTAAAATCAAATCTCAAAAAACATCCAGCCTTCAACAGTAGAAGAATTTCCCTTCTATATTTTCACAAGTATAAAATTTTACAGATATTATTTTTAATCCACAATTTTAGAAAAGTATTAGGCTTATTTAATACCTATTTAAAAAGATTTCATTTTGATCTGTGGTCACATACATTAAGTTATAATTTATTCAATATATATTTAGAAAGTTTCAACATTTATATACTTATTTTTATACTATTTGATTTTAAGCAATACTATAGCAAACAATTAGACAATGAATGCATCAAGATATACATATTATATCGGAAATTATGATTTTATTCGTAAATATAGCAAATATAAAAGTATAAAGCTAAAGAATCAAGAAGAAAATATATATTTTCTATGCGGTAATAAATTATAATGAGTTAGATACATTAATCAATGTGACTTATTAATAATTCTGCTGTAAATATAATTATATATTTTTTCTTGTGTGCCAGTTTTCATAAGACGTTAGTATTAATTTAAATTTACGGTTATACAAAAATAATTGTAAAGGATACATGTTTATACATAAAAAAATAAAGTGATAGTTTATAGGTGGGTACTATTTTTATTCACGTGCTAGTAAGACATATTTTTGAAATCATATATAATCTTTGTAACAAATTCTTGTGTGTCTGAAGTTGGCTATAAGTAGCGATGACACGCAAGATGCGAGACACTCTTTCTTTGTTCCACCACTGGCTTTGGTATATATGTCTGTCTCGCTCTTTCAATCTTCGCACTACTATTTCGGGAGCTAACTTCAGACAGTCGTTTAGAAGTAAACAAGTTGGGTTTCATAAAAATAATATATTTAGATATATTAATGGCGATGAAGTATTTGTGAAGCCTTTTTTAGTCGACTTCAAGAAAAAAAGGTTTTTAATTCGTCTGTATTTTTAAACAGGGTTTTTTTTTATAAAAATTAATGATTCAAAATAAATTTTAAAAAATACCGTTTAAACGTAAATCTGAGACATAGTGCTGGTTGCTTTGGTATTAATTATTTAAAATTTAAATATAAAAAAAAATCAGAAAAGAGGAAGACAGATTTGAATTAGACAAGAGATGCATACATAATGAAAACTTTTTGCAAACAGCATTCAATAAATATACATTATCCCTACAAATAATCGCTCTAAATTATACATCATACATATTTTTTTTCAATTTTTGTTAGATTTTTTATTTTTTTAATTCAAACATTAATAATTTAAGGGTTATTTTATTTTATATAACTAACATTTAGAACTCGCTTATGTAGCTGTAGTCAGTCGCTTTATACAAAACATTTCCTGAAACTGTCATAAGTCTTGGGGCTCATTACAATAAAATCCTATCTTGTCTTAGCTACAAAATATTATTTTCATTGTTCGTGACTATTTTGAAATATTTATTGTAAACAATCATATTACATGTATTCTGTTCCCCGATTGTCATATCATAGTTGGAGATTCTAAAAATCATCTTATGACATAACAGGGATTCTACAAAGAAACCATTATATTTTAACATTCACATTAAAAAATTGTGACAATATTTCTTTAATTTTTATAACTTTTGTATTTATTGAATGAAAATGTAACGACTATACAGTAAGGTACAAACAGCTACAGGTTTCCACATCATTCGCCAGACTAAGTACAATTTCGGTACCAAAAATAGAGATGATTATACTGAACACGTCTAGCTAGATGTAAAAAATATATAGTTATCAATGAACAACAACAAGGATTAGGTATCCGAGATGTGTACAAATATTTCTCGCACCTCTACAGTAGTACATACATACATAACAATAATACTTTTCGAACGCGTCAATATACTGTAATAAAGAGAACTCGATCTCGTCATACATCTAATACTCTGATATCTCACAGCTTTAAATTCCATAATCGAAACTTTCAAACTCGGAGAATCTCGAGTCTTGTTTCTGTAGGCGCTGTTGGCACGCCTCTATATAACTGTCCTGAATTCTATACATTCCCGAATTCGCCTGATACATCAATGTCTCCAAAATACGTTCGTTCTTTATCGCCTTCGAAGGTAGAACTACTTTTATCAATTCCTGGGGTGAAATCCTATAAAGTTTTAGGTCTCTAGCTAACCTCTCCATGATAGTTTTAAATTCATTTTTGGCGTCAGTCTTGTTTGCAGATTTGGATTTGATTTTGTTTCTCGCCCAACTCAGCATGGCTTCGAATTTTCTCACCTCCGGTACTTCGAGGTTTCGACACATTATCATTTGCACCATCGATTCTGATAGATTTAGAAATTCCGATGTTTGGAACAAAGCGTATGCTCTTTGTTCAATGAAGGCCAGAATCATGTTGACCAGTTCAGATGCTGAAGTGTAACGCCAGTAATAATTCTCCAAAGATATCAACATTGTACAAACCTAAAAAAACATTAGAGTATAGGCACGCAAAACAGATATTAACAGCTATTTAATCCTAACAGATATGTACATAAGGCTGCATACAAACTTTAGTTCGAACGTAAGTCTATTTAAAATAAACTTTCTGAACAACATCAATAATGCATATAATCCGAGATGCTTCTTGTGTTCTTTGATTCAAGTTACTCAAAGGTTAAGTGAAGAGCTCTTGATCTTTGTCACGAACTTTTGAACTTTTTTTTATTTAAATAAGGGCCCTCCTGAGTTCTGTAGCCAAAAGCATTGTATCACATTTGCAACGGAGCTATGGAACCAATAGTAAATAGATGTTGAGGTAAAAATAATACTTACGACTTCTATCCTTAGGAACTGTTTGGCATGATGGAAGCACGCCTGCAGGAGTTCGGGCAGGTCGTAGTGCTCCGCGGCGCAGATGAGGCCAGGGATGGAGGCGCAAGTCAGGGGACAGCTTCCCGTGTGCAAGTAGTCCAGTAGTATGCGGAATGTTTCCGGATCGAATTCTATTATCGAGAACTGAAAAAAAGCCTGCCGGTCATCATTCGCGTCTTCACAGAGACTATAAGAAGTCTATGCGGCTAACTTTTTAAACTTTGTGCAGAGGAAGTATCCATTCTGGTGTTCTAGGGTAATTTCAATTTATACACTACATTTTATTACTAATATAAATATTTGAATGGATGGATTAATAGAAATTTGTTTCATCGTATCTCCAAAATTGCTGTAAAGATCACGCTGAACTTTGGCATAGATCTAGAACATAGTCTGTAAGAACAAATAGGCTTCTAATTTAGTTTTTGTAAAATACCGTACAGACGGAATTGCAGGCGGTAGCCAGTATACCAAAAAACTCTGTATGGTACTTGAACAATAAAGCCGTATGTAGGAGAGAAATGTCACCTCAGTCTGTGCGAGCTTGGCACGGTCGACTTTTTGTGCGTCCGCGCACACCGACAGTCTTGGTACTGCCAACGCCGCATTCTTTTCTTTCTCCTTATCTTTACTTTCTTTATCTGCAAATAAATTAACTTTGAAAATCGTCGTAATTGTTTTGTTTTTGTGGACAAATTAAAAGTTATGGCTGTGTATTATAAGAGTCGTGTGTGCTGCTGTTAACAGAAAAGTATTGAACGTGACTGGTTGTTATTTTATAAACTAATTGGTCTTAAAGTTTGCGTTAGGTGTGGGATTCCACATTTATATAAGTTGGTTCATGGTTATTTACACTTCTAACGTATGTTTTTGATAAGTAAAAACAAACGAGTCAGAGTAAAAGATGAAAATAATATTTTGTAGATTTTATTTTTACATTATGACCATGAAATAAACACGCGGTTATAATATACTTGAATTTGGAGTATCGTAAATTAAGATTTAGTGACATCTATTGTTTTTAAACCCCAACATGAGTATGACAATAGTAAAAATGTTACTGCTTGGCTTTGTCCTTGACGGTGTTGTTTTGCGCATCCGATGCAATGGAGGATTGCCAAGAGCAAAGCAAGGTTTTTTTTAAATCGTTTATCCACACTTCTATTGACAAGTGGCCCTGTTATTATGTGAATGGATTTCAATGTCATTTGTTTTCTTATAGTGTTTAAACTATACACATTTAGTTAAGTAAATGCAAAAGAATAATGTGAGCCTAACAACAAGGCGATAGCGTGAAAGAACTGACTGAAATGACGAATCATTGATCGCTTTGGAAGAGGAAACATGTTGTGGTGACCTCACACAGAGTTCTATATGCAAGGGTCATGACGAAAAAGACTTGTACTGTCACTGTGTAAGTATTATGTGTAGATGAATTTTAATCTAAGATGAGTAAGAAAACTAAATATAAGATATATAATTAGCGATGGAAAAGGTATTGTGGTTTTCAAATATCTCGGCGACTCAGAGATGTAGCGGGGCGAAAAGGCATACGGTGATAAGGTGATTGACCTTGGGCCACCAAGACATTTGAAGACGTATACTTGATTACTTTAAGTGATCAGTGTACTTACTGGAGCAGTCCTGGGAGCTGGCCCACTTCTTCTTGTCATCAGCGTTGAGCTGGGAGTGCTGCTTGCGGATGGAGCGGCCCCAGCCCGCGGTGATCGTGCCCAGCCGGGAGAACGCGCGCTTCACCATCGGGGAACTCGGTACGCTCTTCGGCCTGACAACATACACGTTATTAGTAAAATGTAACGAGATCACCACAAAACTTCAGATGGGATGTTGATCAAGCGATAGTTTCGTTATAAAAATTTTGAGTTTTTAGAAACAGATTTTAAAAAATATTTAGTTAATAAAAAACTAATTGATTTTATTAGCATAGTCAAGCAAATGTATGAAATTATTAAAAATCTTGTTGTAATTGAGTTTTTTCTTATAATTTATCGAAAATAAATATAAAAATGCAAGATTTCAATATTGCGTCACACTTATATGTGCATGCTTGATCAAAAAGATAATGTATGCGAAGCTTTAAAATACTTTTTACTCTTGTTTGTTTAAGATAATTAAGCATCTGGCACTTTTAATGTGCGAACTCTACCAAGAAATGTGGACATTGTTTATGAATCCTGCTTTTTAATTTATTATTGGACACTTCATTGAAGGTGCAATAAAAATATTTTTGATTTGGTAAATTGATAGGAATCTAAGGTACAATTTCAAGAATGTTCTGGCCATTTTTTGACCGGTCAATACGATATTTAAACAATGAGCCATATAATGAAGTAGCCAATGTTCTCAATTCCCCCTCCTCCCAAATCCTCATAAATTTGGGACACCCATATCAAAACTGCCGACATAATATCTGCAATCTGATTTTTCCAACATGGAACATCCTTGTCTCTTCATTAATGGAAGTGTCTTACCTCGGTGATTCAATATCTGGTACTTGTAGGAAGTTGCTGCTCTTCTGTCGGGCGGGTGTGGGCGACAGGAGTGTGGGCGCAGGTCTGGCTAGCAGCTCAGCCACAGGGACTTGCGGGGATCCAAACCCAGTCTGTATGCCGTACAACATCTCTTGGAATACCCTGCAATTAAATATATCATACAATTTTATTAATTTACTGCTAAATACTAACACTGATCGTAGGTTTCTGAGATCAAAATCTCTGTATAAAACATATTTCATCTCTGTCATTATATTTGACAAAACAGAGATATGTTGTAACGGAAATGTTGGTCTCAGAAACACACTGTGAGTTTTCTGATGGTGACGTAGGCAGTCGCATAATGTAGGCTTCTTTATAAATTTACACTAAAGTTTTATGTTTTTTTATTAAGCATTTGCAATTCGTGTGCTTACCGACTTCTCACGCCAAGTATAGCACGAACTCCGATAAACTTAGTCTTCTGCTTGGATTGTCCTACAAGAAACACGACGTCAAACAGCTGCGCATTCTGCGCGATATTCAGCTCGTTGTTCAGGAAGACGCGAGTAAAATCCTTCGCTAATTGGTCGTAGTCTTCGAACTGGTCTCTGACTGAATCCAGGAGAGGAGACGAGGGTCGCATGTGACCTATTGGACGCCATGATCCTGCAAAGAGAAACATTTCAATTGTATTAATTGTTAAAAATTACAGTTTTTAAGCATTAAAGAGAATGTGTGATTAACGCCTTATAGCTTATTGCTGTGCTAGCTTATTGCACTACAAACAATCTTGTAAACATAAAATGTAAAAGACAAAGAACTTGTAGCTATCTATAATTTTAAATATACAGGTTTCACAGTTATTTGAAAGTAAGTTTAATTTATTCCAAGCTTATGCAATCGCACAAAGTTTTTCGATATTACCTCTCCTGTAAGGTTTGGGTATTTGTCCAGTCTCGGCGTGGTTCTGCAGGTTGGCGACGATGTCCTCCAACATCTGACTGCGCGTGCGCTCCTGCATGCGCGCGAACTTCGGAGCAGAGTATGACGCGCGCTCGCCGTTCACTATCTTTGTTAGGAGCCATTCTCTGAAGAAGATAAAGATTTGAAGATTACTGTACCGTACTTTGCTAGAAAATTTCCCTACCTTTCCACTTTTAAGTTAATAGATTCTCTTTGTTAAAGTTCCAAAACCGAAGTTTTTCACAATGATCCTTTATGTTAAATGTGTGCATAAAAAGAAAAGTGATTTAAGCTGACTTGGAATCACTTTATTAATTATTTACATCCTTATACATATATATACTTATAATACATAAACTCTTAAATCTATGATATAAAATAAAATTTAAAAAAAAAAAACCGAATAATTAACTAAAATATGTTAATAAAAGGAGTCCCTTTAGGCAAGGTCCCGAAGATACTGGCAGCGTTCCCCCTCTGTACAGCTAAACTAATTCTTTGACCGAGGTAGCTGCCAGCTCTTCGGTCCCCTGTGATGTCGATTAATTTTTTGGAAATGTCCTTAAAAAGTCTTAAAGCGCTAGGACCCCACGGACCAAGGGTCTCGACGCCGAATGGGACAAAATGATATTCGGAGCCTAGACCCCTGTATTTGCATGCTTTTGCATTTTCAGCCGCTTCACAAGCCGCACCCGCTCTGTTGTTGGTTCCATGTAGATGGGAAGGGGCCAGCGTGTCTGAACAGGTTGCATCCCATACCAGCACCCGACCCATCTTCCATGGAATCAAACTCATACCGTCAGGTCTCTTGCCATCGTCTCTTGCTACACCAGTCGGCTCTAGTAGACTTGGCACGTTGACGGTGGCAAGAGACCGACGTATGATATCGTTGAGTGCGGCATGTCTCGAGAAGCGGCCTGCACTTTTTTGGCAAGACAGTCCGTGATGTCCTAGCTTGTCGACATCACTGCCACAGGGACACCTATGAGGAGCGCAGACCGGAACACCAAGCCGAAGACAGGTTGCGATTCGGAGCGTGTCAGGTTCCAGAAATGTTCCTGTATGTGGCGAAGGGTACGCGTGAAGCCAGTAACCAGCCTCATGCGTACCCACAGCCAAAAGCCTAGCACGCGCCGAACCTATACTATAATTTAAAAGATTTTCGTAGGTTAATTTGCAAAAGATATCATCCCAGCTCCTCTGTAAATTTGGAGAAACTGGTAAATTTTGGCCTGGGCATGCAATTAAGAAAGCATTTCTAGCTTCTTCCAAGCCAGCAATCTCAAAGTTTGAAGGGAATGCCCTTAAAATTTTTCCTATGAGATTAGCTGAACTATGGACAGAAGATAGGAAGGCTGGTAAAGCAACACTAGAAATTTTGCGGATCCCTAAACCACCATAACGGATGGGTAGGGATGCTTGGGTCCAAGATTGCTCGTTCAGCTGTATATTAAGAATAGATTCTAAGTTAATTTTGATTAAGTCGTCTACATTTGATAAAAGATCTGCGGATTTCCAAAAGGAACAGCAACGGAGCACATACGTAAATTTTGGAACCAAAAGACAGAATTTTAAGACGCAAAGAGCATAATGTGGACTAATTTCATGTAGACGGTTTGCAGAATTTTGAAATTTAGTAATTGAATTATTAATATATTCCGAAATAGATTCATCAAAAATTGGCGAACCTAAAAGGTAAAGGGAATTACTGTTAACTATTTTAATATTTGGAGCCAAAATATTAAATTTTTGTTTAACGTCATTTAAATTTAAGTCGCAGTTATTTAGAAAAAGTTCACACTTGCTAAAATTAAGCTCCAAACCAATGGCTTCAAATTTAGTTTTAATTACAAAAAGGTCCGAAAGCACAGAATCCACATCACCTCCTAGGCTTCCGTCGTCCAAATACCAAACGTTGAATTTAGAATTTAAATTTTTGATTATCGGATTTATAGCCAGACTAAAAATTGCAGGCCCAAGGGGATCACCCTGTTGACAACCTACTTCCGAGGACAGTTCATTAGAGCGATATATCAACTTTGTTGGGTCGGCGTAACTGAGAAGAAGATAATTGTATATTTCCGGTATATGCTTTTTTATTTCCGTCAGCAGGGTATCCCTATTTACCGAATTGAAAGCATTTTTGACATCAATTTTGAGCAACACGTCGGGCCGCCCGTAAGTTAGGAAAGAGCGCAAGGCATGAACGGCTGCCTCACATCCTCCTTTTACACCGAAGCCTAACTGTACGGGTTCGAATTCCGAATTTAATTTTGGTAAAATATGTTTAACAGCAATTTTGGAGGCCAGACGTCGTAGTGTTGATCCAACAGCAATTGGTCTCACCCCTCCGTCCTTTTTGGTGAGGGCAATAAGGTTCGCGCCGAAAAGAATGGGAACAAATTCTGGGTTGACATTACCGGAATACATAAAGTTGATTAATTTAGTGATCGAATTTACAAGTTGCTCGCCTGCATCACCCACGGAATGCGATGTTAAGTCTTTCAAATGTTGGGGTGAGATTCCATCCAAACCTGCAGCCGAACCTGGTTTAAAAGATAAAATGGCATCCGTAACGTCTTTATTTTGAATTTGAAGGCAATTTTGCACTGCTGTTGGTGGGTCGAGAAAATATGGGTTTACCGGAGCTGGAGGATGTTTTGTCCGCAAGGCCTGAAGGGTGTCTGGGGTATCTGGTGATAGCACGTCGTTGGAGAACAATAGGCGAGCGGCACCTTTGAGATCACCGTCGCAGATTTTGTTTTCAATGAGTTTGTTGAGGTTGCGGGGGGCATGATGTTTTATTAGGGGTGGGGGCGAAGGCGAGGAGCTTTCAGTACAGTTATTTTTAATTTTTTGTGTCAATGATAAATTTGGATCGTTGGTTTTTATTATATGCAGTGTATTATATGAAAATAAAAATAGGTTGTGCCAATCCTGAGTACAATTCTGTGTGTAACATTTCTGGATTAATTGTGACAAGTGTGTAGCAACGGTTATTCGAGCTCCTCGGGGGATCCTTCTAACTATGGGTGTAGTATTTTTTAAATGGCTAAGGTATGTATGGAATGGAGTTGTATTGTTGGTTGAAGTAGGCGCACTCGGAGTTATGGGATGGATGTCTAATGGTGTACTATTTTGGCTAATGCATTTCCTATGTGTTTTTGAAGTGTGTATGTTGAGGCCTTTCAAAGATTTAAATGATTTATTGCACTGTGTACATGTATGGATCGCGTTCGACGTGCCATCACAAGATTGGGTCACGGCCTGCATTCACTAAAGTTAAAAATAATCACAAAAAGAATAACTTAAAACAAATTAAAAACACAATAAAGTAACCAAAATAAATAAAGTGAACACTGAACATATAAAAAAGACTGTCAAAATATGACGGCTGCTTGTTTTCGTGGCAAGACGCATGCGTCGTTACGTCGGTGCGTCATGAGAAGGTCCTGCGATTGGACGCTGCAGTGGCCGAGACCTAGCGACGCATGCCGTCGCTAAGACAATCGATGGCGGCCTTAGCAACCGCGTCTTGAAAATATCACACGCGGATCAGAGATTTTTAAACCAGAGCAGGCACGATGGTTGGAACGACAATAAAAAAAAAACCGCATGCACACATAAGCAAAATATTTTGATGTAACCCAAAACGCAAGTCTGAACCGTTAGGAATTTAAACGACTTTAAAAATAAATATTTTATGTGACCTGAGCTTTCTTGTCACGTTTGACGTTCGATCACTTCACTTTTAATTGTTGCAGGATAAACATTTTTGATACCATTTCAGTATTATAATTAAATAGAATCAAACATTTATTCCAACCACAAAAATAACCTTATAACTCAAATAAAAATATAATTACCACGTAGTATTAAGTGCTATCATATTTAATTGCGTTAAACGAACCTGAACATAGGGCCCTTGTCAAACACACTCTGCTCCCACAAATAGGGCTTGTAGGCGCCGACCTCATCCCGCGTAACAACCGACACTTCATACCGCGTCGGCCGCCTCTTGATCTTTGCCGATACCCTCACTGAAGGAAAAAAATGAAAAGCCATTCAAGACACATTTCACACTTCCTTCCTCTATAGTCTTTTGTGTTTATTAAGGGTTATTTCAACAACGGCAATTTACATGAAGGGTTAATCATCTGAGGTACACGGAGAAACTGAGAGCATAATAATCGACTACTAATGCACTCAACAATAACGATACAATTCTAAAATATACATATTCAATCTGTTATCATCGTACGTTTATATTGTTAGGAAGAAAATCCGAAAATGTGCCAGTGTATTGAAGCAACACTATCCTTACTAAAATGTCGACGATTATGTCCCCTCACTATTCATTCTGACACTCGACTTTGTAACGAAAGCACGTTATTCGTGCCAAAGGATTCTAATTAATCTTATATACAAAATTCTCGTGTTACAAATTTCGTTCCCATACTCATCCGAAACGGCTTGACCGATTCTCATGAAATTTTGTGAGCATATAGAGTAGGTCTGAGAATCGGCCAACATCTATTTTTAATCCCGCGCGGACGGAGTCGCGGGCGACAGCTAGTAATGTCTAAAAATACTAACCTAATATAAAAGTGTGTAGGAAGTGACTTTTGATGCAAGCCGGGGAAAAGGCAGTATTGTCCGCCTCTAGGAACACGACGCATACAATATCGTTCCCGATGTGCCGTTTTCTCTGAAGCTTTTGAGGGTCGTGACGCTCGTAAGGCAGCAGCGTGGATACGTGGAACATGATCTCAATGCCGCGCCAGTTGGTGTACACCGAGTACAGACCAGTCAAGTCATGTACCGTGTCCAGACCACCTTTGTATTTGTCGAAACCTGAAAGCGAAATATTCCTGGTATAGAGTCTGTCCAAAAATCCTATCTTCGACGATTTCAATTAACAAGAACGTGTTTTTGAAAAGTTATTTTTGAACACGCCATAGCTTGACAAGCGTGAGAAAACATTGTAATCACATGATTAACTTTAAAGAAATGTTTAAGAGAACTTTAAACATTTTTAAAAAGGCTTACCTTTTAAGCGTACTTTTTCTCCCATTACTTGAAGGAATTCCTCAAACATCGGAGAGTTCTCATTATTGTCCAATATTTCTTCCTCTGTGTACTGGTTTTCTTTCACATAGATCACACCTACTTTTAGCTCCGATTTAATGAAGACCTAAAGGAAATAATATATATAAATAAAGCATACGACATGTAGATACATTTCCTTATCGTTTTCTGATATAAACTACCACAACCAGAATCGTTTAAGGCTCAGTTCACGTTTAGAGTAGATTTATCTTTTGTTAATCCAATCTAAATTTTTGAAAATTTAACGAGGTTTTGTGTAGCAGTTATTTATAAATTTGCTAACGGTAATCTTAGTAGAATATGAGACGTGTGTGTTTTGTTTATTTTAACAAAAATATTATTGGCATATTGAAATGTCTAATAATACCGACATCTATTTGTGTAAACAGCGTTGGTGTTGTAATACTCCACGTTCCATATAATAATAGCTGGCGAACTAATTTATTAGGAAGCAATCTATTTTCGTATCGCTTCGTCAATCAATCTGTAACATGTTACAGCCTCATAACACTTTAGTGATGTGCGCAGATAGATTTCGATATCACGTTAGCAAAATCAATGTGGAAGCTAAATGTATATTGGCGTCTCATGCGCAAAAAGTGGTAACGTATCTCTAACCGTGTAACTTACTACAAATATCTAAAGACAGCGATCATTTTACTATTTTATTAAATTCTAGAAGTTAGCTGCCTCCCATTGTAACAATTAACCTGAGAGCCTTAAATATAATGATGGAATTACAACTGTTTTAATTTAATCAGAGTCGTTGTCGGTTTTGAATACTTTGTTTAAATTCGGTAATGCTTACCTAATATGTTTTGTGGGAAAATTATTTGAACAAAGGTACATCACTACGTTCTACTGCGAGCTAAGGAGCTTCGGTCGTATATTATCTTCCGATATCAGGTCTCATGGCGCAATGCCTTGTCTCCGATAAATTGTCATATAATGTATGCACTTAGCCGATTATATTGTTATGGTAACTGGTAATGTATTAAGGAAAATATTTATATATTATTATGTTCTACAAGTGTGCAAAATTTCATCAAAATCCGTTTACCCGTTCCGGAGATACCTTCAAACAAACATTGGTCCATCCATCTAAACTTTCGCATTTATAATATTACTAGCTGACGCCCGGGACTCCGTCCGCGGAATTACAAAAAGTAGCTTAATGAGTACCCTATGTGTTTTTTCAGCCTATATTCTACACCTATGCCAAACTTCAGCGTGATCTGTTCGGCGGTTCTTGAGATACCTTCAAACAAACATCCATCCATCCGTTGAACCTGTGATGATATCTATGGTTTAGTAGTGTTATTCACAATGAATAATAAACTATTAAATACAAATAATCTAATCCAAGCGGTCAATCTAAAAATAATTTTCAAATATGAATCCGATCCATTATTATTAAGCGCCGCCGGACAAATTGGGCCTGACCGAAAAAATATATATAATCCCCTTCCATTCCAATCCCAATTTATAACCTATATTCATTTTATTAAATACGAAACAGAGCGAAGTAATGAACGCTGTATCAATTTACTGTTGACATTTCAATTTTCGAGCTGAAAAGCTAATATACATTTTCCGTAAAGAGAATAACCGTGACACGACAATCCACTTAGAAGTCAAATCTATTTGAGCCAAGGTATAATACATTTCAGCTGGGGGAAGTAAATTATCTTGCTGTCACATTTGTAAAATATACAAACACGCATAGGCTATATTTAGACTTATGATACCCTTAGAATGATATATATTTCTATAACAAAAGGAGGCAAACGATCAAGCGGCATCTTGAATTCAAAATAGCGATTTAACCGTTGCATTTAGACCGCATTTGCAGATGCGTTGCTTACCTTTAATCGATAGAGTAGGGGATGCACAGAAAGAGGAAATTTTCCCTTTTTTACACTGCAAATACACTTCACCATTCCATCTTTACATAGTTATATGTTAAAAAATATGTTATTCATAGTTGTAATCTTTGACTTGGTATGTAAAACTAAAATATCTCTATAGAACATAACGTCCGTCATCCCCGTATTATCTTTGACAAAAAAAGATGACAATGTTTTAAGCAGAGATCTCTGAAACCCCTAAGTGTATGCTATTGAAACCATTTCCTTACAAACTACAATTTTAGTAACAAAATGTCGGAAAATTCGCAAAAGAAATAGGAAAATATGTTCCGAATAAAAGGACGTACATATACGTTAATCCGAGCATGAATGATGAAGTTAGACAAATCTTAAAAGCAACACGTTTTCATGGAAAGTTGATATGTACTTTTGTTCATATTTTATTTACTTTGGATTCAGACATTGAAATTGGTCGGGGAAAATATTTATCACACCCCCATAGCGCTCACCCGACAATTTTAGTCGCTTAGTGACCCTCGCTATACGGTGTCTTAGAGGTTACTACACCGTGCTCGGAACCTGTTTGTCAAGATCTTCGTGAAAATAAGCCGCTGCAATTTTTAAGATGGCAAAGAAAAACAGTTGACATGAAGTCGATGCTTACTGACTGAACAGACGACTCGAGTCGGTCATTCGACTTTGTGTCGCGAAACTAGCGCGAATGCAACTGTACTGTAATATAAGTTTCGACGCTTTACTTTACTTGTGCACAAAGAGCCTTAAGACGCGTTACAATTGTTAAGCTAGTAGGTAGATTGCAAAACAAAACCCCGTTACGTCTGATGAGAATACATTTTACGGCCTTCCGCCTAATAAAGTAGACATAAAAGTGCTCCTAGGCCAGCGTTCAGGACTACTTTTTATGTCTTCTATATTGCTTTATTAGGAACACTCCGCGAGCACTAAAACGTTAATGTTACTTTATACAGGCTGATGGTGCATTAGCTTAATGTATAAATACTGAATTATGACGTCATTTTTATAACATTCCACTGTCAAACTATTGGACATATGTTGGCCAAAGTAATTAGAAGTTCATTCAAAATATGAAACTTAACACGCGTTTGTAGTTAAATAAATTTTTAATTATAAGCTAAAGTAGAAACATTCCTCAAAGGCTGAAAAAAAATTATAAATGCAAAGTTGTCTGTATAAATTATAGAATTTTCGAGTTGAGCAAAATGTAGTACGGTTTTGGAAGTTAATACTTTATTTAATTTATATTTCGGTGGAAGTTTATGAGGACAGAGACAAGGCCCCGTTAAGCTTCGATGTAAGTAATCCACTTTGAGTGAAATTTACATAAAGTTTGCAATCGGTAATTTCACGCAAAGTAATTAAATTCTATAATAATTTACTCTAAATTGTTCTTAAACTGTAAATACATAGATAGAAAATTTTAATGCCGCTCAGGTATTCGATAGAACATAATATAGGCAATAAACCATCATCATCATCGTCATCATCATCATTATCATCAATAACCTGCCCTTATCCCTACGGAGAGTCGTTGCAGTACTACTCCTCCATACATATCTATCAGCTGTCATATCTGATTTCACCCCCTTCTTACTTACTTTCTTCGTAATCTCTTTCTCACTATCACTCCATACTTTCTTTGGTCTCCCTCTACCGTTGTAGCCAATTTGAATTTTAATAAACCAAGTTGTCCAAACCCTTTAATTCTTGGCAGCGATGTAGTTGAAAGTAGGAAAGCACTTAAATGGTAAATGGAATTAACATGTGAAAATATTTGAGAAATTTTCTTAACCCATTTTCGTTGGACCCTTTAATGTGTTATTGAAGTATCGATACTTCACATTGTGACGTGCGGAGACAAAGGAAAATGTAATCTACACCCACGCCATTAAGTACAAAATAGATAAACATCTTTAAGGAATAGATCTGCAGGTAAACAAAGGGGATGTGTGTGCTATTTCACAACCGCAGGCGTGATTAAAGAAATTGGATATTCTTAGTTGTTTACTCACTAAAAATCAATTTAACGTAAGTAAATAACGGCACATTCATTCTGTAATTAACTGTCGCCAGCGACTCCGTCCATGCGGATTTAAAAAAAACTTAATTGGTAGCATATGTGTTCTTCCAGGCACTGTTCTTCATCTATGTCAGAAAATATTAATAGACAAAATTATAAAAACAGATACCACATAATTGATTTTAGATTTAAATCTAAGGTACAAGGATAGTGTCAAGAGGGTGACAATTGAGAAATAAGAAAATGTAGGCGTACGTTTTAAAAAAAAAGAAAAGCGCGTTGAAAGTTGACGTTGAAAGACTAAAATTGCTAAAGGAAATCCAGTGGTGCGGACCCTTTAAAACGCTGAATGAAATATGAGTGACAAAGCAAATTTTTAGCAAAAGTTCGTGTACGTTTACTAGGAAAATGGTCGCGATTTTAATATTACATGCTTTTATGATACTTCAATATTATTTAAATTTTTGTCTTGCTATAATTTTAAAGGTAGATAAACTTGAAACTTATGTATGTAATGTAAGTTAAGAAACTAACACAATAATCTTATCTATAAAAATGTCGAAGCGCCTAGTAAAAAATATTTGCACAACCCTAAATTGTCATTTTGCTTGTATTATTTGGTCAGAAGCGTTGGTTGCTTAAGTTGGAATCTATGGTTAAAAATACTAGCCATGAAGAAGAGGTTTACATATTAAATACAAACTGCATTCTATTTATATAAATTAATGGCCCGCGTATGAAACATAATATATTCCTATTTATTTAATATATTATAACATATTCAGGAGAGTTGTTTTACATTTTAAAGTACTGTATTAAAAAATGTTGATTCGGCACACGAGTTACAAAAGCTTTTATATTTAAAAGTTAACATTGTCAAGTCTCTTTGTCTGTTAAAAACGTTTTTTAATTCAATTCCATTTCCTCGGATTAACTCTCACACGTAAGCCGGCACCGTATTCATAAAAACCAACGTAACAACGAATACAAAATGCAGAGGACGGACGCGACGTACTCTCAACAAAGTTCCGACTTATATTCGTACCTCTGATGTTACCTAATGAAGATTGGCAGCCCACCGGATCGAACGAACCTGGTTTTATTATAATGTTTTGCAAAAATAACTCTTATGATGTACGTAATGATTTGCTAAACTTGCTTGCAAAAGCAAAATATGCGAAAAACATTTTGGGGCGAGCATATTACATTTATTGAAAGTCGCGTTGTTGACGGGAAAAATGGAAAACCCATTCGCTGAATAACGTTTAGGTACATTAAGTTTAAACAGAAAGGATTTAGAATATTCATATTGTGACATTGTATGCAAACACTGCATTAATTATTCTTCTATATATACACTATTTTAACACACAGAAATCCTACTACGACTATTTGAAGTTATATTTATAACTAATGTTGCATTTGTCATGCGCCAAAGGTCCTTTAGAATATTGAAAAGCAAAACTAAACATAACCGCTTCTAAATCCAACTAACTGGCGTACGTAAAGCAAATAGCAACAATTTAAGTATTCACTGAGACATGTTACACGTAGTTCTCGGGAAGTGCAAAGTTCTCGGGAGTAGTTTCGCATCTAACTTGTCATTAGTTCATTACCGTGATTAGTTGCAAGCTAGCGGGAGGGCTTGAGGGATGGGAGAGGGCTCGTGGGAGGCAGAGAGGGCCGTGAGCCCACCTTGCGACTAACGGCACTCATTAATGTTTCACGACTGTGAGCGGCGGCATCGTTTATTCGTAATTGGGGAACTGAAAAAACAATCGCATCGGAGAGAGGTCTCTCTGCTAATTTACTCGCTCCAAGTTCCCAATCCCGAAGTTTTCTTTCGAATGTTTAATGAGATAAGACGGCGAATCTCGCTGGATCGGTAAACTTACTCTTTCGTCTTAAGCTTACACATAGCCAATTATGTCGCAATTAAAATTAAATATTCAAGGGCTTGGAATCAAATCAGCGTAAATCTGCGGTTACGAGCCTCGTAAACGACGTGATTTTTAGACATGAATAGATTCTTCAGATTTATACCACGATTTTGTTTCATTACAACACTTTGTTCCATTTTTCCATGTTCAAGAAATAATTGTTGTTAATCAATCAGTACTACCTTAAAGATAATTTTCAAATATTTTGGCAAAACTGTCTCTCGTTACCTGATCGAGCTTGAGCAGTTCCTCCGGTGTATCAGGCAGCTGGCCCAGCATGAGTGGCGGGTTGATGTTGACCTCCTTGCCCAGTGAGCGCACCACTTCCTCGCGGTTGTAGCGGTCCGCGAACACGCATGATGCCGGGATCAGGCCATGCACCGTGTAACTTATAGCACGCACCAAGATTCTGGAAGCAAAAGTTACTATTAGATTGATTACCCTTTATATTGTGCGAGAGTATTCTGTAAACCTGTTAGCTTTGGTACTTCATAGATGTATATATTATTTAGAGCATAAACGAAGTGTTAGAGTGCTATAACGTTAGTGCTACGTAATAAGGCCATATATTCATACAACTAAGGATCGTTGGGTCCTGTATGGAAGGGCCATGTAAAAGACTAAAGGAACTCGTAATGGCTTTTATTATGTAACGATTTTATTCACAAAACGGTTCATTTTAACTGGAATACTGGCATTTTAATTACAATCTTTAACAGGAAAAGTAAAATGCGTCAAAACGAGATAATTAAATTAAATAACACTACACCATCGAAAGGTATTGTATAAAATGTATATGACACTATCTTATGTTCGAAATAAACTAAGGTTTCACGACTAAACTTTCTGAAAATTATGAAACAAGAATCTTTATAATATAATTTTGAAATTAAACTCAAACATGAAATTCGTTTGTTTTAAATCAAATACCTGTTGCTATTGCGAGCTTTCCTTAATATACGACAAAACAAATTTAATTAAAACACAATGAAAATCTCACTTTTAATCAAATTTTGACGCCTTTGCGACAGACGTTAATTTGTGAATGTCAGAATGTTTTTATCAAAATTAAACTTTGTCATTTACAAAACCGGAAAAGCGACTTGGTCCGCATGGAATTAAAGAATAACTTAATTAGTAGCCTATTTGATCTTCCAAACTATGTTCTACATCTATGCCAAATTTCATCGAGATCTGTTCAACCGTTCTGGAGATACCTTCAAACAAACATCTATCCATCTAAACATTCGCATTTATAATATTAGTAAGATTATTTTGTTTCCTCGTTGTTTGGTGATTTGAACATTTTCCTTAATATTTCTAGATGCGCTGCATTGAGTTTGACTGGATTTATTTACCCTTAAATTTTTTTAACTAAATGATGAACGTTTATGATGTCTCAAAAAGGTTTCAATAATTTGAATAAAGAAAGAAATTAAATAATAAATGTTATTAAAATTATGCTAATTTACTTATGATCTTGAATAGTAGAACGTTAATTCTGCTTAAAGTATATAAGGAGCATTCTAAATTAACTTTAATCTCTGACCCGTTAGTCAATCAAAGAAATAATTGCTGACGGACTGGATACCTTAATTTAATATAGAAAAAAGATATCTATAGTGACCGATTCAAACTTGGCACACTTGGCCGAATTGTTTGACCGTGGCCCATTTCGTGACGACCTCATTTGTGATCCGCTTTCGATGTATACATAGATTGTTACATAATTGCTGTAACCCTTTTACACGGCGTTAAATTGAAAGTGAATGTAAATGAAAAGCTCGCCTCGCTTTAGTCGATGCTATTTCAATTAGACTAATTTAATACTCATCAATCTATCGCGTACTTTCCAACATTGCCGCTTTTATTAGCCTTCATTCTATTTTCTCTCTCTCTCTCTCTCTCTCCCTCAGTCTGTTGAAGGGTTTTCTTGTAGACAAAAGACTACCGGATACCGGTTTCAACTGGTTTCAAACCAAGGAAAATTAGTATCCTCTATTGCATTGATAAATTGTACAAATGACAAATATGACCCGGTTATAAATAGATTCTTCTTATTTAAACATCTTCAGCAATTTACCATCGAGTAAATCAGTAAGTATAATTATAAAATGCGCAATTTTAAGTATTGTTTCCGTTGTTTCAGAGAATTTTCAGTTCTTTTCAAAATTTTTAAATATCATCTCAAAATATCTTCGATGTACCATATTCATAGTACAGTGATCCTTAATTTTGTCTACACGAAAGTTCACTTAAGTCTAAATTGAAACACTGCATCTATACAACTCTCGTCACGTCTTCGACAGCTTTGCGTCCGTAATATCGACATTATTTATTCATTTTCCCAAATGTGCCGCTCGCGTAGGCCAAGTGTCGGGGTTTATAAGGCACATTAAAATAAAACACGTAGGAGTTCCTTTCAAATTTAGCTTTCGCGAGTCGGAGTAGAACTAATCAGTGCTTGGCTTTTTTATTAACTTTGAAGTAAACTTTTACACATTAAAATGTTGAATCATTTGGTGGAACAGAAAATATTTATGTAAAATAGTGGAAGACCGCGACTCCGTCCGTATGGTATAAAAAAAAAACATAATTAGTAGGCCATGTGTTCTTCCAGACCATGTTCTATATGTATGTCAAACTGCACGGAGATCCGATCAGCCGTTCTGGAGATACCTTCAAACAAACATCCATAGATATCCATCCATCTAAACATTCGCATTTATAATATTAGAAAAAAGTAAGATTTCGTGAAAATACTGAAACATAATAACAAGTTATTATTTCAGTTCTCAAACGTTAATGTTTACTATGATAATAATTTCCTGCATTCAAATATTTCCCTAAAGGCAGTACGGCAACGGCATTAGGAATTTGCAGAGTTGTTAATAACTAGAGCGCGTTCCTTGTTGATTTAAACGCCAACTCCCAATGGACCGAAATGGTCTTGGTAAACTCGTGAAGCGTAAACGATTCAGAGCTAATGTGCGAATATTGCAAATGTTTGTCATAAACGTACTAAAATGTGTCATTGCAAATAAATTATTTTATTCCAAGAACCAAACAAATTATTAGTATTTTAATTTTATTTACTTTTATAGCAACAAGAAACACCAACATTTTTATTGTCATAAAAGCAAAGTTTGAGCGTTATCAAACAAATAAATCTAGTGAAGGAAATGAAGACCGCCATTCGGCGTGACAGAAGGAGGACGGCATTGAGTGACGGCATACAGTGACGGCAAAGTTTACTGCTGGTCACATTATGCTAATTGAATTCTCTTTCATGGCGGGTGCGACGACCGGTATCGTATTTTCCGCAATTTTATAGTTGTAAATAAAGGTGTTGATTTTTTAATATCATAAGTTGGCAAACGAGCGGGCGACCAACTGAATTCGCCTAAATAGCGAAGCGACCTATGTTATAGACATCCGCAATTTCGTTTCCTAACTTTAATCAAAGGAGGAGGGGACACACATGAAGGTACACACTTTTTTTCTAATTTTAGACATTATTAGCGAGAATCCTTTGGCGCGAATGGCGCGCTTTCGTTATAAAGTCAAGAGTCAGAATGGTTAGTGTGGGGATATTTTAGGCTAGTGTTGCGCCAGTACTCCGCCACATTGTCAGATTTTCTTTCTAACACTACTTATAAGAAAAGAGAGTGAATGAGTTAAAGGACCTAAAACAAAAGAGTGTAGGTACCGGAGACCTACTCCGGCACCTAAACACTTCATACGAATTATTTGACGATTTCAATGTTCATATCCCAAAGCGAGTGTTGTTGAATATCACAAATGAAACATTAATTAAACAAACGTTTGATTAAATTCCGGACCTCTATTTGATATGTGATATTCCATCAAATTCAATAGTCTATTTTAAACCTTAATTTAACAAATATTTCCTATTTATATTTACTGCCTAGCTTAACATAATCCGTTTAATTATTTCAACTTACCTGAATTGATCGCGAGAATTCAAAGTTTCTTGTTTGATAGATAATATAACTGGACCGAGATCCTCGTCATTGGTGAAATAGTTCCAATGTTCAGTGCCATAGAAATACTTTTCGTATGTCTCCTGTTCTACTGATGTGAGTTCGAATCCACCGGATCTCTCCCATTGCTCTTCAATTGCGGTCTTCTTCTTGGGCGTGCTGCCTCCATTGTCGCTGCTATCTTCAGCTGCCTCATCTAAGGAACCTGATGGTCTACGGCGATCTGCAACAAATTGATTTTTTTAGTTCTAATTTTGAATAATTTATAAATTTGTTTTTAATTTAATTTACACAGATTACTGTGCCTAAAGTTATACTATAAATCAACAGATACGTGTTAAACCGTAAAATCTTTTCTTAGTTAAAACAACAAGAACATCTAATAAAACATTTATAATGATTTTAATTAATTGTTCTTAAATATAATTCGAACATTTATAGATTTTTGGACGCTAGCAGAGATACTGAAAGTTAATTTTATTAATTAGATATCGTCACAAAAACACCAAAAGGGTATTCATTTTTAGCATGTTGGAAGTGTCGTTATGCAAAAAAGTTCCTACAAAATTTTTAGCACAGCATCCTAAAACTTTAGGTAGATTGTTGGAAACTGAATTTATTAACTTTGTCAATTCTAACTACAAAACGTTTCCGTAAAATTCCATTTTCGTCACACATGTATTAATAATTTTTGTCTCTGTTTATTCAAAGAGAATGAGAGAGAGACAGAATTATTTGTTTCTCTAAAATACATCTTCAATAAATACGCTTCCCTTGATATTGAGAGTCTTGTGGTTCTCCGATACTATTGAAAGCTGGTACTGTCGTATCCCTTTGACGCTTTGTAATATGACACAGCTCAGCTCTGTCAATAGCTACACTACTAATTGCAATATATTATTACTACAATACAACGTTAGAAGCTAGAATCATTCATTGGATAATAATATATTGATTGTTTTCACTTATATTGCATTACTAGCTTTCGTTCGCAACTTCATCGAAGCGAAATTAAAAAAAAATTTTGATTAGTAGCCTATTTGTTCTTCCAGACTATGTTAAATATCTTCGAGATCCGCTGTGCCGTTTTGGAGACACCTTCCAACAAACATCAATCCAAACTCCAAACTTTTGTATTCATAATATTAGATAGATTATACGGATTTTGTTGCAAAAAGTCAAGTAAAACAAAGGTGGGGTCAACACAAAGCTTAGGGTTACCAAATATTTTTTAATTAAGTTCGAGTTCAAAATTTGTGCACTTTCTGTGCATCTTTATTTATAACACTTGTTCTATTATTGTTATATATAAAATTGTTTTAAAATCCGGTAAATCTATATTCCTAATTTCTCATAACATAGGGAAGCTTAGCTGTGTTTGCGCATCCTTGTACAGGTTATCTGATGGTTATCTGGCTTTCCGTCGTCATCTGCTCCGACAGAATAAAGCCAACCTTATTTGGAACTGTCTTTGTTTCACACTGATAAACAATGATGCGTGATTTGTGGCTACGTGTATAGAATGCAATATAATTTGGTTAATAAATAATTTTAGCTTTGAAATATTAACGTACTCGTACTTGTAAGTAATGCTCAGTTGATATAAACATGATAAATGAAAGCTTAAAAGTAAAAAGAGGAAATTATATAATAAAGTTATGCTAATATTCAGAATTGTAATGCCATATAAAATATTAACGTCTGTTAACAGATACGAAAATGCGCGAGATATTTAAGTGAAATGGGAACAATGAATAAATGAAGAAGTGTTATTTTACAAAAAGAAGACAGTCAGTTCTCGTTTTGTAACAAGTCTCTGCACTTTAGATGTCATCAGTTAGGAATCGGAGTAAGGTATTAAAATTATTTCGTGAAAATATTCGAGTTTTTCCTCTCCTATTTTGGCTACATAACATTTTTTATCCATTTATGTCATAAAGCACTTACATTCATTTTTAATTCATATGTATCGCTGTAATTTTTTACGTATTTGATTTTTAACTTAATATTTTTGGTTTCAACTAACACTAAGGACATGAGCCGTAGAGAGGGATATAAATTTTCATATGAATTTATAAAATATGACGACACATTTTATTTTTTTTTCTTTATTACACAGTTTATGTAATACAATAATTGCGCAAAGTTATAAAATGGCGAGCTTAACTCAATATTTAAGTTATCTACCAGCTAAAAAAAAATCATGTTAGCAAAATTCAGATTTCAATTACGCAAACGATATGACCAGTGAAGAATGGTCTATAATATTTGTCCACCATCTATTCAATAACTTAAAGCTCCAGATTTGAACTTGGATATTTAACAGGATTTCCAATAGCTTTGAACATATGTAAATCCAAATGTTGTGTCTCTTTGAGGTATTCTATCCAGTGTACGCATCAAGTCTTACCTATAGAATTAATTTTTATCATGTACAATGTCCAAATATATTTTTTTAATTGAGAGAAGATTATTAAATTATTGATTGTTTGAATAAATTATGATACTTGAATATGTATCGAATTATCAAAACAAACATCTTTCATTCTAAAACCAAATTAAAAAGTAACAAAGATCCTACGATTCCAGAAAAAGAGTGCGCTAAATATAGAGTAAAATATATCTTTTTCCTCATCCATTTACCTCATTTCAACGGGAAAATTAAGATTTATGTTCTATTTATGATTATTCTATTTTTATTATCAAAACATTTTACTGGCAATTTAAAATATGAAAATTATTAATAAAAGCTACGAGACGAACAGAACGTTCACCTTATACTAGCTTATTATAATTGGAAACTGTCTGGAATTTTTATATAAAAGTACAATAACTAATCGGATTATTATATAAAAACATATCGTATATAGTAATTCTCGAAATTAAAAAAAATGGTGGATGTGGTTTATCGTATTATATACGTGCCCACCGAGGGGCTCGGAGCCTACCCTAAGTTAAGGGTGATTAGGTCATAGTCAACCACGCTGGCCAAGTGCGGGTTGGTTGACTTCACACATATCTTTGAATTTCTTCTCAGATATGTGCAGGTTGCATCACGATGTGTTCCTTCACCGTAAGCACGTCGGTTAATTGAAAATATGTAAATCGGAAATCGAAAAACACATTGGTATATGATGGGATTTGAACCCAGGACCTGCAGATTGCAAGTTAAGTGCTTGACCACACAGCCACCGACGCTCCTAAAAAATATTTACGATTTAAAAAAGAGTAAGAATTCGACATATTAAATTAATTCACATATTTGTAATGTGTCCGAGATATTGCATAGCTGTAAGGAAATATAAATATTTAAAGTGGTCGGAGTCTTTATGTCATTTGCGTTAAGGCGACGCGATGTCGGGCGCCAAAGCAAATCACAAGATTGCCTAGAGATTGTACGTGCTCAATGTGTTTACATCGATATGTTTGAAAAACGATAGCTGTATTACAATCTGAGGCCGAAATCAATTGATGTCTTAACATCTAAGAATTTCTGCGATTATATATTTTTAATTCTTTGTAAAAGTCGTAATAGTAAAAAAAAAATTGTACTCCGTTTCATCAAGAATATTAAATAACATTACACTATCTATAATTAAGACAATATTTTATTAAAAGCGTATTTACTTAATTGTTAAATTTAGTTTGAAATCAGCTATAATATTGTCCAAATAAACGGAGTGTAAGTAAATGTTTTTTTTTTAAAGAATGAAACCTAATACTATCTACATGGGTACAAAGTGACTGGGCGACGCTGGCAAACACTCGGAATGAGTTATTAAAACGTCTTTGTTCAACACTAAATTAATTTTAAAAGCACATTTTTAATATCGCCCACTTTTAAATTAATTTTTTATATTAAAAGTTTTGTTTAGAGGTGAATTACCTGGATCTAGTAATAGCAATATGAAACTATTGTAAGTAGTCGTAAACTTTTACTATGTTTGCTTTTGATACACTAAAGTTGGATTTTTAAATTTTATGGAACATTTTGGCTTATTTTCCAGACAGTACCACGATATATTTAACGAGTTTGTACCTAAGTTGAGTGAACCTTTATTTTTGGAACATTAAAATTCAATTAAAAAAATTCTGGATTTCAATTTCGAGATTCTAGAGAGTAATTAACTTCTTTACAATTTTATTCTTCTTTGAAAAAAATTATTATATGGTAGTTTAATTATTAAATAATTAAGACATAAGAATCCGCTTTATAGTTTTAGCGTAAAATAAAAAAACAGTTCTTTTAATAAGAAGTGGCACTACTAGCAAATTTCACACAAACGTTAGAATTCTGTAAAAGCAAAACGACTAAGAACTTTATCTCGACTGTACACGTCTAAATTAGCAAAATTTATGCTTCCAGCCTAAGGCAGTTTACACTTTAGTGCACGGAAAAATTTCCAAGTCGTGTTGTTAGACTTTTGAAATGTTGAGTTAGAAATTATTTGTGTGTAGAATTAGTGTATGCATTTCACTGTATTATGTAGTAAACCATATATTTAGAAATTAACTAGCAAAAGCACAAGGCATGAAATAAGTCTAGTAATAATATAGCATATATAGTCGTTGGCCGCGACTCGGCGATTTAAAAAAAAAGCCTCTGTGTTCTATATGTATGCCAAATTTCATCAAAATCCGCTGAACCGTTCCAGAGATATCTTCAAACAAACATCCATCCATCTATTCATCCATCCACCCATTTAAACATTCGCATTTATAATACAAGTAAGATATGTCACTCGGGGATACTGTAAGTTTACATAAGGATAAATTTTTCAAATCGGTTCAGTACTTTCTGAAACTATTCAATGCAAACAAACAATGAAATATTTCCTATTTAAAATACTAAAAAGGTAACTTAGTATGTAAATATTATTTAAAACATAAATGAACTAGCTGCCCACAAAATCCACTTTCATTCGAAGACATTTTTATAAATTTGTGGAAATTAAAGTTAACATAAACAAAAATATCTTATCATTATTCAAATCAACAATTTTTTATATTAAATATATTTTTTCATCGAGTGCTTAGATTAAATTCGCTTACAGTGATGGTTACAATTATAGTAATTGACTACGTGATGAGAGTTCGCAATTAGTGACCTATTATACTGCCATCTCCATGAATATCCTAGATAATCTGTAATTGAAATATACATGGTAATAACATGGTAACATTTTTTAAATAACATTTAATGTCGGTTTGGTTCAAAAACAGCCGCACTCATGATTTAAAAATCAGATTCCTTCAATATAGATATACTACGAGAAATCTACCATAAGGGAGTAAACTAATCCTTAAACGACCCTGAGTGTGTCAATAAAAAATAGATATTCAGGTTATTACTTTATAAAATAATTAGCCGTCGCCCTCAACTCCGTTCGCGCGGAATAAAAAAAATTAATTAGTAGCCTATGTGTTCTTCAAGATGATCTATGTGTACGCCAAATTTCATTGAGATCCGTTCAGCCGTTCTGGAGATACCTTCAAACTTACTTTTATATTATACATCCATCCGTTTTAACATTGGCATTTATAATATTAGTAAGAAGTGAGAAGTAAGTCCAAGGTTTTGCATATGAATTTCTTGAGAAATAATAACAAAACTGTAACATTGTACGTAATGACCCTTTTGGCATCGTTTACACATAACTGGAAAATGTACATGAGAAATGAGATGAATTTAAGGTTCAAAGTCGAGTTTTACCTTTTGCATGAATAATGCGTAAAGGTATGGCGGAGAAAAATGTCTCGTGTACCTCGCAATAACACATAGCTAGTCTTAGTTTATCTAAATAATAAATGTTTAGTCCGAGAATTGTTTTTCTAAAGTTCTTGTGTTAGAATAAGTAAACATGTATTAGCTTATTAGCTTATTCGTCATCAGCTTTTATAACATATGTCCCCACTTAGGGATTCGAAGTGAAACCAAAGTTACCCAAGCTAGGGGTGATTAATGATGGGTTAGTTAACTTCACATATATCTTTGAATTTCTGTACCGATATGTGCAGGTCATCATGATATTGACATCCACCGTAAGAACATTGGATGTATACATATGAAATTCTAGAATAGAAAAGTAGTAATATGCAGATATCTGTGAGGTTCGGTCTTGTAGTCGCTATGCCTTTACTGACCGAATACACAATTCGCGTCGGCGACGCAACCATACGGTTTTAGTTTCGGCAATTTACGTTGCATTGTGTATGGAGATCCTTAGTCAACTTTACTTACTCCGCTGGCGCATCGACCCAAAGTGGGTCTTGGCCTCCGACATAAGAGATCGCCAAAGTCGCCTGTTTAATCAACTTTGGTCAAGCATTTTTTAATCAAAAAAATAAATCAATAACTAATAATATGGGGACGTGCAAATTCTTAACTACGTCAGTATTTGGTATAGATTAAATACGTGATCGGACTCGAAGACGTCCGATGAACATAATATTTGTAGTTAAAGAGAGTATTCGTGCACTCGATTAAACTTCTCTCCCGGATCAATCTGATTCCTATAAGAAGGTATTCTATAAATTTCCCGGTCAACTTTAACACAGATGTTTTTAGAATAAAAGTCATACTTCATAATTTCTATTTTTTCGTGGAATTATCTTAGAGTTTTATTTTGTAAAAAAAAACATTTAAACTAAAATAAAGTCCTTTAAAAATACTTTTATATGAGAATTTAAGGAACTTAATATTAATCGACTAAAACCCCTGAAGTGATTGCTTAGCAAATTTTGAGTTAATAATTTTCAGTTAAATATTTTGTCGAGTTTCAAAGTATGTTTGTAGGCAAAAACAATTTGGACCCATTTAAACAATACGAAAACTGTCTCTTTGTCGTAGTCGATCAGAGACGTTTTCAATTTAATAGGCTTACGAAACTTTTGTCCCACAGACCAATTTACTTAAAGCGGAAAATATTTTATCATTATAATTTTGCTTGAAATTTCGCTATGAAATATTTAAATGATATTCAAAAAAATAAAAATCAATGTTTGTCCCTTAAGCATTCCTTACCCACTAAATATTACTTGGTCCACTTATATTAGCATTGCAGCAATTTACTGTGGGCTTATGAGACCAGAATATTTAAAACATATGATTATCTCTGTTATGTGAATGACAATGACTGAGCTGACGATATGTTTTATACAGAGATTTTTGTCTCATAAACCAACGGTTAGTCAGTTTGTTTTTACCTTTTGATAGTAGTAAAATAACATATCGGTTACTCACCCGATTCGTTGTTCTGATCCGGGCTGTCGTGTTCTGACTCGGATTCATCCCATATGGTGTCGGTTGCGATCTTCTGTCGCGAGCACTCGATCCAGTAGCCCGGTGTCGGAATCAGGCTGTGCGGGTATTCCTCGCAGAATTCGTCTGGAAAAACATTTTAGTATCAGGGCTAAGTCCGTCTTCTTCTATGGTTATTTCTCTTAATACGAAGTGGGATCATTTTTAATACAGGAATTTAATATGCAAAAATATCTGATTCCGATCCTATATATAAATATGTTTGTGTTGAACTAAATTATTTTATGGTTAAACTTCAATTAAAGGGATGCATATTTTGTTGAACACACATAAATGATAGCTACATCACGGATAACATCCCTAAAGTAACTGGATAGAAACATTTTAATATTAAAATACGAAGACGTATATACGAAATTACAAATGAGTTGCTTATTAAGAAAATATTAGAATATCGTTATTATTACTACTAAAATATTGAGTGTGCGTATCATTCACGAGTCGATTTCAAAGTACAGATGCATCTCTATTCATCAAGACACGAAAACTCTTACTGAATAATTCATGTTAGTAAAATACTGCAAAGTAAAATATCGTTATAAAGTCAGAAAAAATATTAAGTAACTTTTATAAAACGAGCGTAACATATGTATGTGAGTTGGGTACGTCAAGTTCAGTGTAATTCGCAACCCCCTGTAGCTTAAATAACTGAACCGATTTTGACGAGTACGATACACGGAGTGTTTTTTTTAAACAAATTAGTTTATAGTTGATAATTTTTTGTATTTTATTCCAGGTGGTCCGATGACATCGAAAATAGCAGAAAAGCGCTGGTTGAAAGTGCAAGACATAGGCCTTGCAAAAAGCCTTCTTTCTATGAAAACTTTGTGGAAGGCCTATAACCAGCAGTATACTGGCGTAGGTCGATGTCGTACTTGTTTTGTTAGATATTTTTTTTTTTTTATTAATTTTTAAAATATAAATATATAATGTTAGTAGAAGATTTACAACTTTTTAAATAATATTTAAAGAATTCTTCTTTAGTCTTGATTCGCGATGATTCGAGAGGCGCAATTCACTGTAAGGTAGAACACCAAACTTTGTGCAATATGCTTGGCGTTCATACTTAGAGTGAACTGAACATCTCTATTTCTCTTCTTTCTTCTTACTGATTCTTCTTTCTTCTAAAAATTTAAGAGATTGAAAACCATGAATAGTGAGAAATAAATGAATCATTCTGTAGAACTAATTCCACGGTAATGAACACAATATTAAATCAGTGTAAGTTTAAATAATTCTACTTCCACCAATAAACATACCGCGTGATGTATTATCAGCGAAAATATTTTTTTATATCTACAGTATGTCCCTTTGGCTATTGTAAATGTCATTTATTTTTAATAATAAATCGTCACTGACCCACACAACGGTCCTTTTATTAAAACGCACAAAGGAAATATTAATTTCCGCTCCACGTAATAGGGTTTTAGGTAATAAGGGTTTTATTAAATGTGTAATTTTTTTTAACTTATTACTTAGTATTTCTTTTAAACAACATTTCGTATTATATCGATTTCGTATTGTAGATCTGCCCCTCTACATATTTCATATTGATATCGCATGATAGAAATTAGTTATGTACGTTGCCTATGTGTTCTTCCAGACTATATTCTACATGTATGCCAAATTTCAGCGATATCCATTCAGTTGTTCTGGAGATACCTTGAAACAAACATCCATCCATCGATCCATCCATCTAATCATTCGCATTTATAATGTTAGTAAGACATAGATATGTTGGTAGTTAATGTCAAAATAAAACAAAATTTTAATAAACAAAAGGTACTGACAGAGAGTCGATATACTTTTATTTATTTCTTCCGAGTCTAAACTTGGAAACAAATGAATATCCACACCACGACAGTCTGCCCGATGTTTCGTCAGTTTTTTTATGAGCTGCGTGCTTTATCACTTCACGTGAAGGCTTAATTAATATTTCCCTGTGTGTTTTGGCTCCCGGCGAATGCAAAGCTTTCAAAGCTTTTGCGGATTTTAATTTGATATCGCCTCGCTAGCGGCCCACTCGATTTTACATTGAAATAAAATATCCCTTTTTTGGATACAGTATTGATAGACACGATAGACAAAGTATTGACCAATGTTGAAATGGAATATTCGTTTTTATATTTTTTATTTTTATTTTATGGAGAATAACGTTTAATGAATGATGTTATTTACGCTTTCAAATTAATCCTTTATGTGTTAGACTTGAAAAGAATATTACCAAAGAATTCATTATATTACGGGACTGTTCTATAAAAATATAATAATATAGGAATATATTAAGCTTTATATAAACAATATGATGTAATTATTGTTTAGTATAAAAAAACATACTATTAATAAACCAGAGATGTCCAAATTAATATATTGTCCGATTCTATTATTCGAATGTAGTTCGTGTCTTAGTTCACTATTTTCCCAAGAAAATAATAATTAAAAAGCACGTAACTTAAGATGGAATTAACTATAGAGAAAGTAAAATATTCAAGTGGGTAGGTAATAAAGTCCTAACTCGGTCGGTAACGCTAGAGAACGGAGCTTGGAGTTTTCTGATATATTTTCCGTTCAGAGGAACAAACGCAATTTGAGGTTGTCGTGTCTCATAACTTTATAACGTAACGTATGATGCGTATCCTTTGTTATAGGATTACAAAGTAATAATTTTACGTGCGTCTAATAATGGTTGTTAAAGACTTTTGGTTGTTGATAGAGTTAATAAAGATTTTGTGGGATTGGACTTTAGTAATTGTTTCAATATTATTATGAAGTATGAAATTCTAAAGTTTGGGTACATCTAATTAGGGACTAACCGAGGGTTTTTGAGACAAGAATATCAGTATAAAACATATCCTCATCTCTGTAATTAACTTTAACAAAACAGAGATTATGTCCTCAGAAATCTACGGTAAGTGACCTGGTTGCAGTATATAGTATGTACAAATATATACACATAAATCTTCAACGTTCTTTTTATTTGGTACATTAGTAGCTTTCTTAGTATATTTTTAGTTTGTCACCGTCTTAATGTGTTTTAACGTGGCTACCTTTTATTTAAAACACCGAAGTACACTTTTGCAACGTGATCCTTGTCACTCATCATTTCAAAAATATCCAATGCGAGAAAAATATTCCAAGTGAAGTAAGAAATTAAATATTAAAGAACAAAAGAAAGAAGACACGGTCTTGTAAGAGTATTCATACGAGTCCTAAGTGAATAACAACGTTGACAAAATAAAATTGACAGGGGATTGCTCACAAGAATAATAAGGCTTAAATATTTTATAAGGGTTTTAGGTTGCGAGGGAGGTCCGCGAGGGGTTTCGGGGGAGACGGGGCGATGCGGGTGTTTAGGAAAAGTTTCGTACCTTCTGTGGCTCGCCACACCGCTCAGGAAACAACTGGGAAATTGAGTTTCCTTGCATTTGATTTTACGGATGCCATCACAGGGTACGTCATTGTTAAATCGATTTGAAAAAAGGTAAATAAACATTACTTGGACTAAGCGATTAGGGATTGGAAATTTTACGAACCTGAATCGAATTGATGTTTGTACCAATGAGGTTTATTTAGCGTTAAATATATGTTTATTTGTATTCAAAATTGTATTACATAGAATATGTTAAGACTGCGCATATAGCTATGTTACCTACAAACATCTTTTGTCGATAATTCACCTGACTTCCCTAGCATTATAAAGCGTTATAATGCAAGGTGTACCGTGACTTATCGGATACACGTTTCCTCCATTTCGGGTTGACGTTTATTGACTGGTGAGGGAACAACCGGCTGTGAGACGACGAATACAAGAATAGACGAAACCTGACCTAGTTATATTGAAACTAGTTAGCTAGATCTAACGGAATAAAAACTGTTTTTAAATATGATAGAAACATTGGATAGAAGAGGGCGTATTATTCAACCATGTTATTTACTAGCAGCCAGCAGTTATGAAGGTTTAAAAAAATATAAAAGTTTTAATTCTAAATGTTCATCGAAAATATTCTTGTAAATATTGTACGAAGCTTCTCGCTTAAGGCGAAGGCTTTGATCGTATAACCAAAGATTTACTTTATTATTATTATTCGGATCTTTAAAATCGAGTAAAAGTTTACGGGGCCAGCGATTTCTTGATGTGTTTAATCATCTTAATTAACCGGAAAATTGGGAGAGCGCTTCCGCTGAAGAGATTTTAAGAGCATTATCTGGGATTTATTAGTGTTTCACGCAGGGGATTTAATATTTTAAGAAAAAATTTGTTCTTTTATAACGTTTGCTAATGATGTTTTTTATAATGATTACAAAAGGTTATAATTTTCCGCAGCCTTTGAAAATAAATAAATCTATATTGTACACAGAGAAGGCATAGATTGAAAGGTGGAAGGTACTAGAATTGGCTTTTAACACACATGACATAACCCTGAATTACTTTCACTACAAGAATGTCTTCGCCATGGTCGTGGTATAACATAAGAGTGTGCTATTCCTAAAGCAGTGTAAGCGGACTCTTCCACTATTGTACCTGAGCAAGCTTGAGGCGGCAGCGGGAATATGAGCGTGGTGGAGGACTTGCGCCTGGCGACGGCGCAGCCCAATGACTGTGGTTTGAAGCTGCGCAGTTGTTGCATAAAGTCGCTGCACTCCATGAGCGCGACGTCCGCGAAGTGTAGATCGCACAATATCTGATTCTTGAATCGGCGAGCGCGTTTCTGTGGACAATCAATAAAATAAGTATCTAGTCAATTTGCCCGGTAAAGGTTTCTTAGATGACTTTCTGTAAGCCCCTAGCTAGCTGGTGATACCTCATGGAGTCAATGGCAAATCACTTATTGAAAACTTGCATCACCAAGGAGTTCCGTCGAGGTTGAACACTTAAAGTTGAGACCAATTTCAGTGGTAGTATTATCAGAGGCGTGACGTGAACTGGATAATGAACGGAACAGTATCTCCCTTTTCTCCTTTTCCCTACATAAAAGAAAACTTGTTTATTTATGAAGTTTTGTGATTTTATTACTTGCCTTAAACCCTGATATGACTAAAGTATAGTCTATGTCACCCGGGGCTAGTGAAGCTCCCCAATAGTGAAATACTTTTGCATGTTCATTGCAAACAGACAATCAAATTTTTCCTCTTTATAGCATTAAGTATAGACGTAATATCAATATTTAATAACCATTTTTTCTGTGTTAACAACTGTTTATATTTTACTAACGAAATATCAAGATAAAGTTTAATATAACAAAGTTCCAAAGCCCTAAGGATCTATTCATTATTGTATCCAAAAGTATTTTTCTATGAGTGTACGATACGTGAAGTTTTTTTTTGTTATTGTGTGTTATTCTTTTGTTATTATTACTAACATACCTCTAATAAAGGTTCGCGTCAAGCCGCCTGCGCCGGATGGACCGCACACATGGCCCGCAACGGATTGTTTGTTGATAATGCCGTCGATAAAGCGCTAAGTAAAATCATACCAAGCAAACGAAATTCTGTTGTGGGTAAAGCGTGCGGTGCGTCCGGCGCGGAGCAATGGACGCGTGCCTTAAGTCAGCCAAATAAGATCTAGTAGCGTGATATTTGACGTAAGAGTATCTTTTTAAATGTCAGAATATATTTAATCACCATTTGTATGGATTATCAACGTAATTTATTCTTAACAAGATAAAAATTCTTAACAAGGAATTTAGGTAGTGCAAAGCGCGCGAAGAATTAAACCCATTTGCTTAGTCAAGGGCAGAATTTAATATAGTCTTTTGAACCCCGACTGCGGTTACAAGAATTTATTTTCTTAACGTGTCTTGGCATTTAAAGACCTTGGCAGAGATTTACACACACGACGCTCGCAAACAAATTTTACCTTAAGAGTGTACAGAGCAAGCTTTTCTTAAATATTTTGGTGTCTTGTTAATATTAAAGTGAAAATTTAATTTAATAACATTAACAAATAACAAGTTTGTTAATTTTATTACTTTATTATTCTTAAAATTAATATATAGAAATAAATTGTTTTTAATATTCTTCATTTAAAGTTTGCTAGTACCTATATGTTTTACACAAACATTTCAGGAAGTGGCCAATGTATTTAAAATAAAGATTACGTATAATATTTATACTATTATAATTTTCTGCGAATACCTGAACTGACCGTCTGGACGCAATATGAAAAGATTATAAAATACTTTTTATCTCATGGTTTTAATAATTCCAGACAAAACATTTGTGATAGGTATATATTTAATTTGGGTTGATTTAACATTTGAAACTTTAATTTTATATTGAACAATTTGTAAAGAAGCTGACAAGATCTCAGATTAAACAGGCTTCAATATTATTAGTTCTTTGAAGAGTGCTCAAGAGCTGGAGATTGATGATAGGTAGACGAGAGTTTTGGGTCAAAAACATAACTTTAAACTTTGACATAACGTCCATGTTTATATTTCTTTTTAAATTGTGGAATTAAAAAAGTCCTGACTTTGATATATTGGTGCATACTCCTATATAAAAATTACTGCTTATTATTTATTCAAACTTAAGAGAAATTAAAGGAAACCGAATGGTTTCAATAACCAGTTCTTAAGATTGAGATTTAGTTATTATGCTAGTCTAGATAGGATCCTTATTTATTTGAGGTCAAATTTACATTATTTGAGATGTATTTCTTTATCTATCCACTGTTTAAGTTTTTTTTTTACAATTGAAAAGCGCAATTGATATTTGCAACAGTAACAACTCGAGTAAAAATGAATTTATTTTTGCATAGCGCAACCTTTTTTTTTATAATATAAGGTGGCAAACGAACGAGCGGCCACCTGAAATCGCTGAAATAGCGAAGTGACCGTTGCCCATAGGCATACGCAATTGCATATGCGTTGCCTACCTTTAATCGACGGAGGAGAGGATGCACAGAGAGAAAATAAAACCTGCGGCAAACCGAATATAGTGTAGATGACTGATTTGTTAACTCAACAATATAGCTTTGTTTTACAAAATAAAACCTACGTGATTTTTAGTCTATAACTATTTCTTAACATCCATAAGTTAGTTTCAAAGTTTTTAAAATTCAATTCTAATGAAGTTTTTGATTTGCTTCCAATGTTTGTTTTTTTCACATGAAATGGCCATCGAAAGACGTAATTGATTGATTTATTTCAAAGGCAATATTCTTTCATTCGGCTTCTTTGTGATACTCGCTTAATTAAATTCTCAATGCCACTCAAACTCGTATCGATATCACCGAGTCTATTCTTACTAATTTATTTATTATTAAAGAGCACTTTATCTACAATAAGGACGTTTTTGTGCACTTTGAAAACTATAAATCCTAAATGTTTTGAAACGATTTTGTTTTCCGGGACATCCTGTATTGTGTTTTATCTATAGCTATGACAATAATGCTATTCTGGTCGAACTGTCTCTTATTAAACATGTTAATCCAAGTGAGATTAACTAGTGTCTGAGTTAAACCTCAGTTTAATTCTATTATATGTTAAATATGACACGACCTGTTAAAACGTATTTATAATTAGTATCCATTTCTATACATTTAGTCCACATAAGATTAAAAGAAGATAAACTCCGTATATTGAATAATGTCTGCGTGAAACAAAGTTTTTATTAATGAAGAAAGCAAAAAAGTATTCTATTTATTACGTATAAAATAAAACATAGAGATAATTCCAGTTTTCCTTGTATTCCTTTGCATTGGTATGTAGCTCAGGTAATCGCTACGTTACGCGAACAAATTCAATTCCAACACAAAATGTTCGTGCCGGATATTAGCCTCTATGAATGCCAATATCGTAGAGTGCGTGAAAAGAAACACACGTCCGGTTACTCTTTTTTTCTGGTTTTATGTCTATTTTTAACATATCAGTTTTTTTTAGATTTTGCGATATCCCGATAGAAAAGTGTCAAATTCTACTACTTTAATACTTTAGAAAGATAAAGGTTTTCAAAATTAATTTGCTACCAGAGAATCATTAATTGGTGACTGTGGAACAATCCTCAGTGTAGATTCACCATTAAGGAATTGTTTAAGTAGAAAATGCAATCAATCTGGGATGATAGATATGTATGTTTGGCCATGTTGGGCCAATGTATTTTACCTTATTGGCGAAGGAAAAAGATATTCTCTTTCGTTTCATATGTTCATTGAACGTAATCCTTTTATTGGAAAACTATTGTAATAAAAGCAAAGACCGTTCGAAGGCTCAAGTAGCTTCAGTAAGACTGCGTAAAAAGAGTCCCTTAATAATGCGATCTACGAACATACATTGGATTAATAAAATGGATAGCCGTATGGATATTTCATTGAAAAGACGAGAGAGAGAGAGAGAGAGAGAGAGAAGATACTAATATTGTAAAAATATCACTTAAAATGTTTAATAATTTAAATAAGGAACGACGATAGTGTTGAAGAAAGGACGAAAAATATGTAAGTAATGTTTTAGTAGAAAATAAGTGAACAAAAAAGTGACCCTTAAAAAAACTGAATACCCTATTATTTGTTACAAACCCTTTCCCTCAGTAGCGCGATGTATGTACATATTCTCCATATATTAATCTAGTACCAATTATATGTAAAATTAAAAAAAAAATCTTTTAGAAAATTATGTTTCTTGAATAAATAAATAAAATAAAAGTATTACTGCAAATTAGTTTGATTTTATCTTTAAAATATATGTACAAATAAATCCGAGTAAGATTCGATAGGACCGTGTCAGCGGTTGCCGAATCGATTTGCGGACGAACGGTTTCTGTGGGATTCGATTGGAAATGTTTTGTGGCTTTGCGCTACACAACTTCTACACGGATTTCTAATAAACTTATTTTGTTTATATAAAAACAGTTAACCATTTATTAAATTAAAATAAATTAATATTAAATTTATTTCTATTTTATCAAAACAATACTATAGGACGTGTAAAATTACAGCTGAAAGAAAAGAATAACTGTTGCAGCTTGTGAACATCAATTTGTATTTAGTACTTATAACCGTGAGTTTTTATTCACAAATTATCCATAAAAAACATAATATTTTAATTGTTCTCATAGTTTAAAAAACACGCATAATATTGTACTTTTAGTATAGGGTTTTTAGCAGTGAAATGTAACCCTATTAGGCTATTAAATTGAATGAATTTAAAACTAATTTCTCATGTAGCAGTTTACTTACTTTATATTGTACTTCGACTTACCGTAAGTTACTACAGAAGCGTCGTTACCAAAAAGTTAATCTTGTTTAATAATATATTTACTTAAGTGGATTAATATAAAGAAAAGGGTCACATAACAGTAGCAATAACTTTTATAACAACTTCATCGTACAAAGTGACAAAGAGAACTGTACTATCACAAACATGTCAACCCTTGTTCATAAGAAATAAATTAAAGTAGTTAAATAAACTTAAAGTAGTTGAACTATAAATGTTTTACGACACAGAAAACCATTTTCTTGTTATATACACAATTTTTTTTTAATCAAAATATAATGTTGGAACGTATCAAGTTTTCTTAAATATCATGTTACTAGCAGTTGCACGCTTACGTCTACATTATTTTGGATTTGTGATTAAAAAAAAACTTAATAATTAATCTTTGTTTCCTTCCAGGCTATGTTCTACATAGGCCGCGGACGAAAGCGCAAGCGTGCCCGTGGCCTCGCCATGATGCGTAGGAGGAACAGAGGGGTTTAGTGGGTATGCTTCCCACTCGGAAGAGAATCCCACATAACTACCGTGTCCCCCCGGGGCGCGGAGTATGCATAAAGAATTCCCCTCTGAGAAAAAGGCTATGTCCTACATCTATGCCAAATTACAGCGATATCCATGCAGCCGTTCTAATATCCATCCAAACATTATAAAATGATTATGCATTGCTTTGAGTGTATATTCGGCAATAAGTGATAACTTTTAACATTTTTATGATAGTGTATTTATTTCCATGTGGAAAAAAGAATAGAAGTATATTACATAACAAGTCTCAAAAAGGTTTCTTGAGCGTAGTTTAGGAATGTAATATTATTTAATAACCACTTGAACTGAAATCTATTTTGAAGAACACTAGATGTCGTAGAAGACAATTTCACGAGTACTTTAAGAGACAATGGATTATATGACGAGTACGATTCAATAACCTTTCATCATTTGTGAAAATTTCTGATAACATCTCTCTCTTTGTATGAAAATAAAATATTATACACTAGCTGCCGCATGCGACTCCATCCGCGCGGGATTAAAAAATAACCTATTTATAGCCTATGTATTCTTACAGACTATGTTCTACATCTATTCCAAATATCAGCGACGTCCATGAAACGTTCTGGAAATATCTTCTAACATCCATCCATATATCTATCTATCCATCAATCCATCCAATGATTCGTATTTATAATATTAGTAAGAAGCAAAATCTAAGGACACTTTTAAATAAATTATTATTAGTAGAAGTTGGTCGTCTGATGTAGAATTTTACTGTATGATTGGAGACATTCCAAAAATATAAAGATTGTTTGTAAAATTCCGTTTTTTTTTTAATAATTTAGTGACGAATTTAGCGTTCATGAATAAAAAATGCAAAAGTTTTAATGTAATTAGCTGCAAAAAGTATTTCGTTACTTCATAGCGTCCTAATTACAAGAGTAGTTAATAATTAGTGATTTGGACCCTACGTGTATTATATACGTAATTCAGTAGCGACTATTAAAGAGAAATTCGAATTACTGTTTAGTTATTAATGCGATATCAGCAAAATCATTGGGAAATTAGGAAATAACATATTTTCAAATGAATAATTTTCGTAAAATTTTTAAACTTATCCATCAATATTAGCTATAGAAACGCCTTACGAAATTAAAGTATGAAAAATCTTTACTGTTATACACAAGAAATTCAAAATTCAATGTTGCCTTGGCTCCTTAAGTAGGAAGACCTGTACTTAACGTATATAACGCAAATTAAATAAGAAAAAAAATGTTCAACCACAACCTTATTTTCCATAACATTCTTATTTATTCGCGTACATTACAATAGGAAGTGAAGTACTTTCTTTGTACCAAAATTCAATAATTTCAGTTGTTAATTGATAAATAATTTTTACAGTACACTAACCTGATTTGGTCCGGTGAGATTCAGCCCGCAGGAGTTGCAACGAAGACATTCCTCGTGGTAATGGTTGTTGTCATACAGTGGAGACGGTTCTGAAAACATATACTATTTTTACAATTGTTCCCCCAATATTATCATCCTATCATCTCAAAGTAAATCATCATCAACCTGCCCTCATCCCTATTGAGGCACAGTATGTACTACTCCTCCATACATCTCTATCAGCTCATAGTAAATATTGCGATAAATGAGTCGGTTTAAAATTAAAATTCAACTTAATGACTATTCGGAATATGTTTACAGAAACACTTTCCAGAAACATGTCGAATATTATTATCAATTATTATAAAAAAAATCTTTTCGTTAGTTTAAATGAAATATTACGTAAATTACTATCGTTTTCTTATATGGAATTATTCCGAAAAACCTTGAAATATTTATTACATAATGATAAAAGATTTTCTTTTAGCACAGAAGGACAATATTGAATGAATAACATTTCAAAGGTATAAAAACGATCAGTATAGAAGTATGATGGATGATGTAATCGATCTGGATACCTTTGCGTCGTAGGCGGGACGCTGATAGCAAGTCCTTTGTGGAATAAACCTCATAAATATATCAAGAAAAAATTGCCCATGACACTTCAATAAAATAGTTTGAAATGTTGAGATTATCAGCCGGGATATATTATTAACTAGTTGTCTACCTAAGACTCCGTCCGCGTGGATATATATTTAAAAAACTTAATTAATGTAGCCCACCTAATCATCTATCCACATCACATCCATCTAAACATTCGCATTTATAATATTAGTAAGTTAAATAAAAAGCAGCTCTTCAGCATAAATAGTATCCTATGTCCGTCTCCTGGCTCTAAGCTACCTCCTCACCAATTTTCAGCCATATCGGTAAAGCCGTTCCTAAGTTATAAATAGTGTAACTAACACATATTTTTCCATTGGCTAGGAGCAGGGGTGGTAAATTACAGATTAATAATTTTGGATAAATTATTATTGGGAATTTTTTTAATGAATTTTACGGTTAATCCGTATAACAGACAATTTAGTAAACAGAAATTGGACAATAGTTTGATATAAATCCTGTAAACTGTGCTAGAATTATACATTAAATTTATGAGCTGTGCCTTTTCATTTGCATTGTTGAAAGTTAAGCTTGTATTTACTATAGAAATATATTGAAACCAATACTACCACGTGGTGTATGTTTGAGCCAAGTGGACTAACTGCTGGGGAAAGCGAAAGCAATTTTTTAATTTGGACGAAAGCCAAAGGCAATGTTGCCGTAGCTTGGATGAATGCCAAGCAAGTTATAAAATGAAAATTTTTGGACAAACACTTATTTTGAACGTTTAGTTAAATAGTTAAACCAATTGTTTGTAAATATTTTATTTGTATATCATGTAAAAGTAATCTTATCAGCTTATTTAATATTTTATTGCATACTGACGGTAAATTAGGAGCAAAACAAAATTTCCTACAGATTATGTATTGTTGAAGCTCAAACATTAAATTGTGGACTGATAATATTCAGTTGGAAAAATTAAAAATACGTTTGTTACACTGAAAACAATTTTCTATGCTGTTAACATTTGTTTTGAAAAAAGGAAATCCGAGTGATTTATTTATTACATAGCGAAAGTAATAAAATGGAAAATAGGGCGTAATTAATATGATCGTAATGGTAGCTGTAAATTTGGTAGAAAATAGGTATTTTCATCGTTTTTATAGCGAGAACTTAATATCGCCGGCGATATAATATTAATGACACAGCGCCCGAAAACGTGAATTTCATTTTTATTGCTTACATTTATTGTTTTTTTTTTAGGTATCCGTAATCTGCATAACATAAAATTCACATAAAATACATGATAAGGGATTCTTTTATATCTCTTATAAACAATTTTAAACATATATATTATTTTGTAGAACATCGTAACTTAAAACCTTATTTGAATATTTCAAATTGCTAAAAATTTTCGTAATTTTAATGTGAAAAAACGGAAACATAGTTTAACTAAAATAACATTAATCAAAATGTATATAAAACATTTAAACGATGTAATATTTCTTATCTACAATGTTTGTATTTTATTTTTTATAACTCTATAAACATTTAACACTTATATTTTCAGTATAAAGTTAATGTACGTAAGCGATTAATATTATTTATGTTCTTAATTTTCTAAAACAAAGCGATATCATGTATCAATCTATTCATAGATGCCTCTCATTCATTTCCTTTCACTTTCACTTACCATCATGTGCCACTGGTTTTGTTTATACACATTTATATTAAAATTTTAAAATTATAATATCAATTATTAAAATTATTATTATTTTTAATTGGTGTTTCATTTAATTATCATATTTTACATATAGTCCAGTATTTTAGAACAATATTAGTCTTATGTCACACCTTAACACTCAGACGTCAAAGATTCACGACACCAGTTATCCAAAAGGTGAAATAATTACATCAAAAATACAATTTACAAGTCATTATTACAATGCAAAATGCGCGTATTTTTATTCGTTGGGGTAACATTTAGTGACGATTCGTTGTAATATTAGAGGGACGATTTATTCGCGATTTTTTGTTGTTAACACACTTTCGCTGTCAATGTGAAATTTTAGAGGTTATTCGTTGTGTACGGCACGTCAGTTTCGTTTTAGTAAACATGGCAGCGTAAGGCAACAGATGAGGGCGCGGGCGGTCGAGCCTGCGCCAGGGCTCGCTCATCTCATCTCGACAGGAGCACCGCGCGGTTGCGTTTGCAAATGTCGACAGAACAAACTCACCCTGAGGGCGCCACTGTCACCCAAAAAGTTCCTCTACAGTCTCTGTCGATAAAACAGCACGTTCAGAGCACCATAAGAAAGAGACACCGAAACTACGAGCGAATCGATTGGCTGTTAAAAAGGGGCGGGGAGCGAGCACGTGGTATGTCTTTTGTTACCAGCTTGTAGGCTCTGTGCTTTTGTAAATCTCGCGCTCTACGAAAGTTAAGCGTAGAGCTATTGTTTACAATGTTGCTCATTCTGACACATTGTTTTTGTAATTGTAATCTATTATAGTAACTCATCGATTTTTTAAACTGAAATAATTCTGTGATGGAAAAAGATATCATTTAATTAATCTTATATAGTATAAAAGAAAGTCGTGGTAGTTACACTATTTATAACTCAAGAACGGCTTTACCGATATGGCTGAAAATTGGTAAGGAGGTAGCTTAGAGCTAGGAGACGGACATGCTTTCGAAAAAGTGGCTATTTTTTTAAGTTCGCTACTTTAATATTGGTTTCAATTTGTTGGTCACAAACTTGAACTACTGTTAGAATAAAATTTTCAATCAAAAATCGAATTAAAAGATAAAAATTACTGACCTGTCTGTGTGCTTGAATCGAAAAATGTGCTGGTAGTCTCGACGGTCATGGTGCCGATGGTACCGTCCAGTATCTGAGTGGAAGAGTCGCGGCGGCCCCGGGCACGCATACAGGCATCGTCGCTCTGAGAACTTTGCCGTCTAAAGTTACGGCAACGAATCATTTCCTCGGTGGTCGACTGCCGGCGGAAGCCGCGAGCTATTAATATTTCCTCCGTAGTCGATTGTCTTCGGAATATCGTTCGTTCGGGTGGGCGAGCGCACGGGCTGGGGTCGCGGCTCGAGCACGAGCTGGACTCGGGACTACGGGCGCGGCCCATGCGGGCGCACGACGCCTGACGCCGGAGCCGGCTGCGACGTCGAGCCGCAGATGGGCTCAGTTCGCCACCCCCTGCCCGGTCGGGGCTGAGCTGATTGCGTTCCCGACGAGGCCGCGCCGCCGAATCGGGGCTCAATGAATCTCTCCTTGCTCGACCTTCGTCATCAGGGCCCAAAGAAGGCCCTGAATCACGACGCCTGGTACCCGGCGGACCGCTAGGGTCGTCGAAAGCGGTCGCCTGCCTTTGCAAACGGCCCAATCTTCGTTCTGGACTGGCAGCCGCTCGGGAATCTCTTCGAGCTCGTCCACATTGCGTTGTCGAATCTCTTCGACCACCTATATTGGGAGGTGACTTTCCACTGGGTGTAGCTTGAGTCCCTTGAGTCGTAGATGGCGTAATCTGAGAAGCTTGAGTAGTTTGCATAGCGCTGACGGCGGGTGTCGTGGGAGATGTCGGCGATGGGGTTACAGCAGACGTAATGATGGTCGGCATTGTCATAGGCTGACATTCGCCATCTGAGCGACTGGGCTCATGAACCGCGACTATCGTCACCGATGGTGGCTGCGTTGATGGCCCGGGGTCAGAGGACGCATCCACAAAAGATGGCGGGGCTGGTGTTGGTGGGGAGCCTCGTCGCTTTTTATGAGTTGCTATAATACGTGGCGGTGGTACTGCCACGGAGTCACGTCTGTGGTGACGATGCCCATCCACTGAGTCCCTGCGATCCTTTTCATCGCCAGAGCTTCGTCTCTTAAAGCGGCGGTCCCTCGAAGGTACGATAGTTGTAGAGTCTTTCCTTTCCCATGATGGTGGAAAATCTGCACGAAAATCTTGGGGTGCAGCTTTGGAATCGCGGCGTTTCGATGCCATCGATTTTATTCCGGAGTCCGCCGAGGAGTCTCTTCGGCGTCGAGGCGGAGGCTCGTGGCGGGCCCATGGCAGGGATCGCGCCAAGTCCGCTAGAGTTTCACGTCTAGATAGGGGTGCTCTCTGTCGCCGCGGCTGACTGCCACCACCGCCCCACTCGCGCAATATATCTGTGAGTTGAGCCAGTGAGGACCGGCGACGGCGGGGTCCACCTAGAAGACCAATTTTATTATTATTGTTATAATAAGAAACATTTGTAGGATTAATAATAATATTGTCATTATGTCCGACATGTACCTCGTGGTTGATCGGCGACATCTGGTTCTGGCGGGGACAGGCAGGAGACTTGCGCTGCGGAGTCCCTGCGGCTGCCAAGGCGTTGCCTTAGCGTGGATTCTTCTAGCGTGGAACGCGTTAATTCGTCCCAGCCGTTTCCTCCAGCCCACACCAGTCCCACTTGGTGGGACAGAATCGGCAAGTTGCATACGAAACATATTGCGGTCATCGTCCTGGTAAAAAAAAAACAAAAACAAATAAAAATGTAGCAGCATATGTGGAGAAGTCTCAATAAACAGTTGATTTTAGCAACTCACGCTTTATTGTTACGAAAGTACTTGTAAGGATACATGTCTGTAGTCGGCAGTCGGCTGCGATGTGTTTCGTGTTCAAAGCGTAAAGCCGCATATCACGCCCTTGTTTTCGCATCACCGAACTGATAACTGAACTAGTTGCTCGATATTAAGTAATAACCGCTCCCATTCTCGTCTACTTAATATATCATATTACCAATAGACGAGTGGCGCGACTCGACTATCATTCCTTTGGTACATTACCACTAAATATTTACTAATCATACTTAAAGATATAACCCAATTTTATGAAATCAAATCAAAATGTAATGGCAGTTTTTACCATGTATTAATATCTAGATGGTCATTTGATTATTTGATTTATTAATACCTCTATATGCGTTTGTATATTCTTGAGTTGTTTCATATCTCAAATCGTACTATTATATTTCATATTCATATGGATATTTTACATATGTAAAAGATAAATCAAGTTATTTTGTGACGTTAACATACGGATACAGCATATCACTTTGCAGATGACTGATTTCGAATCTTTCGTACGACTAGAAATTATTTGGTTGTACACAAATCAATAAATTTGTTGAAATGGAAATCAAACAGGCTCATTCGTAGAGAAATAACATGTTCAGTGAAATCAACATATCAATTTGTGATGTACGTAACAAATACTTTAACAAAGCATATTCTGTCTCAAAATAAGGCAACTTTGTCCGTAAAATACTGTAATAAATTGTTCCTAAAAACTATATCGCAATAGTAAGGCATAAAATTGATTATTTTTGCTACTTATTTATGAAAATGTATTGACGACAGAAATAAATGTAAATAAAATGTATCTATACGTTATCAAAAACTAAAACTCTTTCAATAAGAATTCTAAATAATTCCTACTTATTTATTTTACTTTGAAAATGGTGTATCTACTGAGTAATTGTCTGTGTGCTAAGGGCAATCATGCAACTATTTTATAGAACTTACCTTTTGCTAATAAATGAAAACTTACAAAATACAATGTGTGTGACGTAAACATGTGTTGTGTGTGAATGGATGAGTTCAATAAGATGAAAAAAATAAGGGCAGAAAAAAGCAAAATAAATTTTGCGGAAGCCATGCTTAATTTGTTTTGCGTTATCCAAAGGAAAATATAACTTTAATTTCTGTCCGTTCAAAGCTTTAAGTTATTCCGGACTAGAAAAATATAAAACTAGCAACTGACGATAGATGGCGCGAATACTTCATAACAGAATATTGACATGATTTCACTTTGTATTTGGGATTCGAAAACAATATACAAAGCTTACTCAAAAAGCTCCTAGGGAAGTCATTAAAAATAATGCAGTTTACGGTGTTTTAACGTGAAAATAAAATTATTAATCATGCTAGGACATTATCGGGGACCTGTAATGACGCAGCCGAGGTGAAGGGGATTGAGGCATGACGAAAGCCGGGGCATTGGGGGCGGGGCGCTAACTCGGGAATATGCCGACACAGAATATCACATCAAATATTTTCAACATCTGAAACAATCATTAAATTAATACAATTAGTAAAAATAAAGCAAACTATAAAAGAATTTTTAAAAGTTTTACAAAAAAAGATCAGTGTATTGTAACCATAAGTGGTATGTGTCTTTGTGTTTGAGTCAATGTATAATTTTAATTTGTATGTAATTCTTTCTTTATCGTGTAATAAATCTATAAGTATAATAATCTTAATATCTTATCAACGAAAAGTATTCCATTCAATCTATTTAAAATAAAAAGTTCTCACATTTGTGAGTGACATCTCTGGAAAAGCTCTCATCGTAAGTTTAATCATTATTATCCACTAGATGGCAGCACCAATGCGATGGAAATTTTAGAAGCTTTCACCATATTGTCGAAGTTATCAAAGGTGTAACATAGATGGCGCTTTACCACTGTTATAAAAGTTTTTCTTTGTTGAATTATTATCTATCTTGGTATTATTTTATTTTATTATACTCGTAGTATAAGTGTTTTTGTACATTCCGATTTTCCTGCACCAAAACATTACGTTATTCCATTTTTAAGAAGAACGAACGGGAAGAATATATGATTCAGAAGTAAACCCACTAAAAGTTGGTTTCAAAAATCAAACTAAAGTCATTCATGTCATTATCTTTGACAATAGAGAGATAGCATATAAACGGAGATTTTGGTCTTAGAAACTCTCGGTAAGATAATTTAAATATAGTACGAGTAATAGGGTAAGGGTATAATAAATATAATTTCTACAACCAGGTGTAATTTTAATTTCTCTTTTGTAATTAGATTTATTTGTTTTTTAACTCTTATTTTAAGATTTATGACTTTTACATTATTCAAAAGAGGTCAATACAATTTTATTTATGTAGTCCACAAACGCTGTTTTTTACATTAAATGCTTTGTTTGGTGAATACAAAAAAGCAAATAAAAGCCTTAAAGAGACAACGGACCGTAATATTTATGTTATTTCCATTGCCAATAAATTCTTTATTTTAAAAAGGGCTGCGAACAAACGGGGAATGTTGTTCAATTTAGATTGAGTTTTGATTGATGGGAACGAGCAAACTTTGAAATGAATTTTTATCGCGGTGCAATAAATACATTGACCAAAAAAATTCTACTATATACTATATCTCTATTGCCTCTATTGACGTAATGATCATTCCTGTAAACTAAAGCTTTATTGAAAACAAGTTTATATTGTGTAAACAAAGAGAATCTTATTATAAAAGAGTTTTAAACATAGGAATATTAATTTATATGTGTTGGAATAAAACAAATTATAACTCTATAAATCTATGTCGTGAATTAAAAATATTGGTATGTAAACGCTTAAAAATCTTCATACGAAATCAATAATCAACTTCTTATTCCTTGTTGCTTTTATTTTATTACAGAGTTTGTATAACATAGACGTCTCGACGACGACGACTATCTTTGTATTTTTATACGTGTTTGGTAGATGAAAATTCACAGTAAACATGAGTAGCTAAAAGCAAAGCTTTGAAAACAATCCTTTTATTTCAGGCATCAGAGTACGCTATTTTAAATTGGTATCTTGTGAACCGAGCTGTCTGCTTAACAAGGTAGTTTCATTCATGAATAATATCGGGTTACTCGGCTTCAATGCCTCTTGCAACTACCGCCTATTGTTAACTTCACTGCAATTTTGATTACGAATTAAAGTGTAAAGTTACATAGCTCCTTTGTTGTTCTTTTTAAAAATTAAATGACAGTATTGAATATTACGGTATTATTTAAATATTTCAAAGTAAATATTTCAAAAGACAATATAATACTTTTATTGATTAGATTAATCGAATTGCAAATTAGTAGATTGTTTTAAAATTATCTTTTGTCATTCAGGTTGTCATGAAGGTTACATTGTGTGTAATTAAAATAATTATATAGGTAAGTATACTAGTAGACTATGTGTTCTTCCAGACTATGTTCTACATCTATGCCAAATTTCAGTTAGATCCATGCAGTTGTTCTTCGGATAACTTCTAACAAACATCCATGTCAAACAAAAAGTGTTCTTTGAATATTTTACTATCCGCCATTTTACAATTACATTTAAGACAAATATACTCGTATGTTAATATACCTAAAATTTTCACTAACACTCGCGCTCTTTAAAATAAACTAACGTTGCTCTTTGGATAATTAAATTTTGTTGAAACAATACGCGAAATTGAATGCATCAAAGGGAACGTCGCTTTTACATTAAAAGGAGTACGAGTTTTTGAGTGCAAATTTTGCCCTTTACCTGTTTTATTTGTTGAGTGCAATTCCATTAGCTTTGTTTTAAGTTTTTGTTTGTACTTCTATTTTCAGTATTTTAGAAAAAAAATCTTTTGTCTTTTTAAATGAATTCTTTGAAATTAAGGTACTACGTACGGATGTTACAAACATTTCATTTGAAAAACAAATGAAAATAATGTTATTGTGGTAGCTTTAACATAGAAATATTATATTTAATTATTTACTCCCTTGTGGCGAATACACTAATTTTATAATATGTGGAATTTCTGGTAAAAATACATACTAACTTAATGAAAAATAACAGAGCTTTTGACTTGAGGATATTCAACAAAATTCCAAAAAAAAAAGCTACATTTAATAGTAAAAAAGCTTTCAAAATCTGTGAATAAAAAAATATTTTGTAATGATTTTGTGAATACGTGATTAAATAAAACCTACATTGTAATAGTTTCTTGTTAGAGAATATAAAACGTTCTCTATTTAATATATCAAGAATTTTATAAAGGAAACCTGTATAATAATTACTTCGAAGAGGCTTTCTCCTTTGAACAACTTTGAAAGTAAGCTGATTACAGTTTTGTACTTTCATTTGTGCAGCGTTCAAGTAGAAGTTTAAATTCACGGTTTGCCTGCAATTTTATAAGCCCTCCTCTATATTTTATATACATTAAAAACAGACTGAAAAGAGTAGAGAATATATTTGAACAAAATCTTACTAATTATATATGCGAATGTTTCGATGATTGTTTGTTTGAAAGTATCTCCAGAACGGCTTAACAGATCGCGATGAAATTTGGCATGAATAGAACATAGTCTGGACAATAAGTTACTTATTATGATTCGCGGACGACAGCTAGTCATATATTATATTGTATTTTTTTTTTATTACAGTAGTATTAGATATGGCGTAGACTTTTGCTACGTAACTCGTAGAGCTGACATAGATGTGGTACAAGGTCTTTGTTTTGGCAAGAGTTGGATTAAATTAGAATATTATATGTAAACTTGTTAGTCTGTATGTGTATGTTGGTATATATTATATATAAAGGTGTATGTGATCGGGTATTTTTTTTAAAATATATCAAATAATATAATACTTACATCGCTAACAAGATACTTACATTTTGAAGGAAATATATTTTCCAGTCCTCCTTTCTGTTAATTACAGCATCAATTAACATCTGAAACAACAAAAAATTAAACATATTACTATGCAATAACTAATCAAGCTACGACTTTAACTAAAAAATAAATGATAAATTAAAAAAAAATTGAAAAACTCGTTATTATCTTGGTTTAAATTTTTCTGTTGATAATAATTCAGTCCGTATTAAGGATAAAGACGGGCTATTTGGTTGATTAATTGCAGTCATCTCGAGGGAGATGAGAAAACTTTAGAGAATTGTTCGCTATTTTGTTCTCTTTAAGTATTTATTCAAATTATTGTGTTAATATATTAAAGTACCTGGTTTTGTCTGATTTAAACAACATACGTAATTAGGCATAATGTCAAAAACTTCTTTAATTTTAACTATAGAAAGCTTTGTATTTTATTCAGAGCTACATTTATACATGGTATGTTTGAATCTTCAGTTTTATTTTGTAGATTTTACATTAAATATGCTAACTTAGGGTCTCCCTTAGGGACCATTAAACTCACAGAGGTCAGACTATGCGAGTATGTTTATAAGCGTAAAATCAACTTTGAATTCGATATTCGGTTAAAAGAAAAACATTTTCGCCATATCAACATTTCGCTAGAAAAAGTTGAAGCGACAATTTCCATGGCTGTGTTGTAGGAAATTGAAAAGCCCATGCCAATAGTTCCGGTTTCTACCTTTTCACCGGTGTCACAACACTACCGTCGACGCTAACAATTCGATTTGGCAGAAGAAGATTACTCAACTAACGATGTAACACAAACATTTGTTTATAATATCACTTAAAAGAATCTTTGTAATCCTTCGGAAAATAACATGTACCGAATGACACCTTATTTTTCTAAATCGAAACCGGAACGTGTTTAATAAAAAAATAATTCGTATAAAATTAATTAATAAACCAAATCATCGCTATCAATATAGTGGATTGGATATCAAATTATTCAAACTTTCGTGAGACATGTATTTTTTTTTAAAACGGCTAAACATTCGTCCGGTGGCGGCACCGGACGAATATACGTGAATTTAGCCGAATTGGATATTTGCTATAAAATCCATATGATCAGCTAACTTAAAACCTAGAGATCAGTTATATGAACGCCAAAGGAATTTAAATTATCTTTAACTACCCTAGTAGTTAACGCTCTAGTCTCCCGAGAATAAAACTTGTTGCTTTGAATTTACTGAACGCTGTTGCGATTAATAGACGCTGCTTGAATTTATATTGCTAAACAGTTTTGTATGTATAATTTATCCTTTTTGACTGTGGATAGAAACAGTTGTTAAGGTGTTACCCATCAAGAATGGTAACGTTGATTACGTAGTCATAATGTTAAATTTGTTAAAATCGTAGAACCATAGCTTGTCCGCCGAAACAAAAAAAAAAATGTATCGTTTTTAAATTTCAATAATATATTTTAGATTTTATCTTATGGGTATTTATTAATATCTGAATCAGTGTAAAAATTTACAAATAAAATTAAATTTGGCGCATTTTTTTATCAATCAACAACGTCCACACTAAAACCGCAGCGCAGCGTAACTATATTTTCAATACAAATACCGAAAAATCAATTTACAAATTGAATTGTTGCTGCATATTGGAGGCTTCGAAACAATTTACACGAAGTTGCTATTGTTCTCTGAAACAATGTATACAAAAAAAGTATAAAACGCAGTTGATTTTTTAAAATGAAATATCAGTTTTTTATGCTATGTTAGTTGCGTTCTTTGTAACAGGTTGATTAAATTTGTGTTTGTTGTTTTAATAACGAATAAATTAGCGTTCGACCGCTATCCCCTCTCATAAAGTGGGGTAATGTGGCCGAAAGATGTCAGGCGCTAGTTGTTACTTTATGGCTCTCAAATAGCAGAATCGATATTTGTTAAGTATACAGTTGTATTAACTAACTAGTAGTCACCTGCGAAATTATCAGCGCAGAATTAAAAAAAATGCCCACTTATATTAGCTACGTTATACTCAAAGTTCCATTGAAATCGGTCATGCCGTTCTAGAGATTACCCGGGACAAACGCAACATTGCGGACATACAGACAAAAATGTTTAAATTTGCTTATTTTTATCAGAAACATAATATGAACGAAATATGTTTCTTTTGGTAATACATACAGACACTCCAATTTCATTAAAATGTACAGATTTCTAATTAAATAAAAGAGATCATCCGTCACTCAATTCTTAATTAAATTAACTCGACTTTAATCAACGACAATACAAGATGTAATTAATATCAAGTTAAGCCTAATTATTCCAAGATCAACGTCACTCGAGATATTACTAATCTTAGACAAGCTTAATAAATGGAATTTGCAATCAAATATGATAAGCAACAGATATAAATTAAGTTTAATTTAACTCTTATTTAATTTACAAATCTTACTTCTAATAACTTAATATTAAACATTACACTCATAATCATCAGCTCACCGTACCTAGGGGCTCGGAGCCCACCCTAAGTTAGGAGTGACTAGGCCATAGTCAACCACGCTCGCCAAGTGCGGGTTGGTTGACTTCACGTATCTTTGAATTTATTATCATATATGTGCAGATTGCATCACGATATTTTCCTTCACCTTAAGAACATAACAATCTAGGACTTAAAATATGTTATGGTTCCCATATATATGATGCTATCTTTTTACTTATAAATGCGAATGTTTGGATAGATGGATGGATGGATCTTTGTTAAAAGGTATCTCAATAACGGCTTTAATCTTTGTACGAACTAGTATGGACGAACACGTAGGCTACTAAATTAGATTTTTTTTAATTACCGGACGGCGTCGCGGGCGACAACTAATATTTCTATAAATTTAAAATCATATTTCTTTGAACAAAACTAAGCTTAATTTCAAAGTGCAGTTGTCAATATTAGGGGACGATTAGATGGTCATTCGTGTAGAGTTTGAGTTAGATGGAGTTGAGTTTGAGAGAGTTTGAGTGAGTGACGGTTATTGGAGTCTAGAATAATCCTATTCCGTCGTATCCCCGAGGAAGCATATAAGTTTTCAGTAGTGGATGGGAGCGGATGGGAACGATATATTGTGACGTTCGATGGGTTTTAAAAAGTTATAAATACGGTATTTTGTTAATTGCCTTCTGTCAAGGAATACCCAGGGAATGGGGGAAAATCATACTTTAATTAATTACTGCGCAAGATTTATTCCCAAGACGATTGTAGGCTTTCGTATAAATTAAAAAAAAATTGTAGAGATTTGTTGGTTCTGAGATAGACATCGAAATTTAAATGCATATAAGTTATAAAGTTCGCTTTCAAACAAAAAATATAACTTTAATGGTACTTGATGAATAGTTTAAGATAATTTTATTGTTAAAGTTAAGTAACTTAAGAGAGAAACTATAATGAAAACTTAGCCTCTTCGTATTTAATACGGAAAGTTAACACCATAATGTTCGTTTTAACGAGTTTTAATGTACATTTGTCTAATTCAATGGAAATTAAATGGTTTTCCTGTTAATAACACGATTTAACGTATGAAATCGTGTTTCAAAACAATAAAAATAGTAACAAGCTAAAGGGCAAATATTTTGCAATTACTAAGAACTAAGTTATATAAACTAGAACAAAAAAGGGTCTTGACAGACAGACGGGCGGACAACCAAGAGAAAAGTCAAAGTTATTTCCTTTCGAGGTACGGAACCCTAAAAAGATATTTGAACTAGATATTATAAATTTTCTATGTTGGTACTTCTACTAGTTCTAGTAGAAGCACATAAAATGATATGTATTATTTGTACATAAGATATTGAAAATTCGTAGATAGTAAATCTGTTTACAATGTTGCCGAAATCCATAATAAGGTCACACGTGTTCATTATCGACCGAACTAAATTTAGGTAACTGTCGGGCTGTCAGGCAGTCCATGTTGCCAGGCTTGCAACCAATTTATATTAATATCTGAAACCGATTAATTTTACGGTAATAGAAAAAAGCCTCTAGCCCAAGTGTAGCAGATAGAGCTGCGAGCGACAGCTAGTCAATTACAATTGACTTCACGCCAGAACTATATCTATGGTTTAATCACGAAATATCTATTATTTCAAATCTTCTCTACTACACTATTGTTAGTTACTGTACTTACTATTAGAGCGACAATTCATCATCCCCACCGAGGCGCTCGGAGCCTACCCTAAGTTAGGGTGATTAGGCCATAGTCAACCACGCTGGCCAAGTGCGGGTTGGTTGACTTCACACATATCTTTGAATTTCTTCTCAGATATGTGCAGGTTGCATCACGATGTATTCCTTCACCGTAAGAACGTCGGTTAAATGTACATATGTAAATCGGAAATCGAAAAACATATTGGTACATGGCGGGATTCGAACCCAGCACTGCAGATTGCAAGTCAAGTGCTTGAACCCTGAGCCACTGACGCTCTGTTTTACAATGACGACGACGAGCGACAATTACTTATGGTAATATTTTAGTCGACATCGTGTTCCATTAGCTAGGCGCGACCCACCACGCCTTAACGCTGGCCAGCAATATTATTCTATCATAATCTCAATATTCATAAAATATAAGCAAAAGCAAAACTGTCAGGATAAAGGTAGACATCATTTATCAAATGAAATATTCGAATGCGTAGTGTTCTCGGAACCCGAATGTGTCGTGCCTAAGTAACGTAATTTATGACTAAAAAGGTTACCAGTGTTAGTAAGGGATATATTTTGTAAAACAATATGATATATAATTTTAGGTATCTCAATAAATAAATATTAACTTGTAAAATATAAAGAAACAGATAACAAAACTCTTTAATAATTAAATAACTTAAAACTTTCGTCGGCTAGTGCAAAGCGTGACGTGATCTCAAATCCAGCCCAGTAATTACCCCGAAGAAGGATCCCTGACGTATCTGAAAGTAATCGGTGCTGACACCGGATTAACTAAGTAATAACAGCCGTTTTTAATTAGTTATTTAGTTTAACAAAAGATAAGTAGCCAGTTCCTCACTAAGAACTAAATTTATTTCATAAAAATAATTGCTGCTCACAGCCATTAAATGGTTACTATCAGAATCCTATATTGTACTACTGAAGGGCTTCCTTTAATGTCTTAGTATGGATATAAAACTCCAACGAATCAAATATATCACTGTAAAATAATAAAATAAACAAATAATTTACATTTAAAACTATCCGTCACCTTGTTTAAAATAGTGTCACAAACAAGCAATGTTTGAATAGAGCGAGTAATTACGTTCACCGAAACATATGCGGTTGGTAACTGTATCGCGTAGGAAGCTAATTGAATTTGTAATGCGAAACGAGTAGAGTGCCGCTTCTGAGGGCTTAGCCTTCAACGCTTTGAGTTGTTCTCTAATTGCAATACACAAGTACGATACCAATTCTATTTATAACTATTTCACTTGAATAATATTACCTTTGTGTTCATACGAGCGTCAAAATTAGCTATTAATTTATGCTTATCATAACCATCAGCTCACTATACGTCACCACCAAGGGGCTCGGAGCCTACGCTAAGTTAGGAGTTACTTATATTGACCAATGACGATAAATAACAAAGCCTGCAAACGAACATCTATTCTCGAATGGGTTCGATCGGTGCAATATCACTACCCGACGACCAGAGAAGACAGATATAAAGTCGAAGTATTTGAATAGTAGATAGTAATTCATTGTGCGAATTGAATTAAATATTATCAATCATTATTGATAAAATTAGCGCTGTTTTAAAATATCTGAATACAGAATAAACCTCAATTCAGTACGGTACGTCATGTCCGTTGGATCCAGGAAACCTATTGAAATCTGTTAACAATTTACGCAGCCTCACACGCGAGCGTAATCTACGTGACAATGGCCTTTATTATCTTATCGTCTTCATGCTTCAGTTCATTTGAATTTCAGACTATATTACGAAGATTTTCTATATTATGTGAACTCAAATATAAATGTTTAAAGCTTGAATTTTAATGATCTGATATTATAATGCCGCAAAGAGTAATAAATGTTTTTCTTTCTCTTTCTTACTTTGCATCACTATAGTAAGATTATCAGTGTCTGAAAATCACCATACATGGGTGAAGTATTCAACCATGAAACGTTGCTTTATGGATATCCGAAAATCTATTTTCAAATTTAACAATGAGTGCAAAAAAGTTAAAATTACGCAGAAAACAAAAAAAAAAACATAAACTGATATAAAAACGGCTGAACACTCACGCATATTCGTCCGGTTTTATATCAGTTTATTATAATGTCTCAAGAAAGTTTGAATAATAAAAAAAAACATTTAATTATTTGGTAAAAAAGTCTCCATTTTGTTTCCAAATGTTATAAGTGCTGCAAAAGATATGTAACAGTGTAAATAGTATTGCCTGCAGAATTTTTATCCATTAGCCTTTGTTCTAAAAAAGTTGTCAACAACAGACAGGTCGTGAAATTGACAGTGCAAATAAAAGGTACAAAAATAGCGCCATTAGAAAATAAAGAAGTATTACGAGGGACGCTAATGTAGCGTCATCTCTTTGAAATTGACAAAAGGTATAAGTTTGTGTAATTAAAAACACTTTTAAGGCAGTATTTTATACTTTTACTGCTAGAAGTACTAAATACAGATCGCTTTTTTGCAAATAATTAAATGAATAGTAAATTTTGATTTTAATAACCTCGAGAAAATTAAAAAAAATATATTTAGTAATCGTCAGCTTAAATACTTATTTATGTATGTCCCATGCAGGGCTCGGAGCCTACCCTAAGTTAGTGGTGACTAGGCCATTGTCAACCACGCAGCCACATTATGGGTAGAATCCACACATATCTTTCAATTTCTTCGCAGATTTCCTTTACCGTAAGAATGTCAAATTGTACAGATGAAGTTCGATAATCAAAAGAAATATTGCTACATGACGGGGAATCGAACTTGGACATGTATACTTCGGCACGGTTCTGTCAAGCGCTTTGTTTTTATCAATGAAACATATTAGAATACCGAAAAACTCGCTTGAATCAATAACAAAGCGTCGTAGTAGTCGAGATTATATTACTAATATTAATTCAAGATACTCATATTTGGCATTTCCCAAGGAATCTGATTTTCAATTTTCTGTAAATTTTCGAAATAATAAAATACCTTTTCAATGTTGAGCGAAATAAATTAATTCCTAGAATTTATATCAGCAAATACTATGTTTAAAAATGAAATAATATTGCAGAAAACAATTCGATGTTGGGAATTTTATATAAAATGTATAAATTATTGAAAAATTACATACGTTTCGATATTAAAATGTTATCATTATTCAAAAAATTATTATTAAATTATTTTATTATATAAATAAATCGAAACCATTTAAATAAATATTAAATAATATTCTTTTTTATTCTTTTTACGTATTTGACTGAGCGTATAAAGTTTCATCACTAGAATTGTGGTATTTTATTGAAACGTTTTTTACGTAAAATGTTTTTGTTACTCTCTTAATATAAACGAAAGCTGTGAGTTTTCGGATTCCATAGAGAATATACAAAAGGACAAGGACCCTCTTCAACACACAAGAAAATGACAAGAACTTCCGCTCTAACCATTTTGTATCAACTCGGGGGAAAACGAAAGGGATATACACATTTCTATTTTACGTTTAACACAAATAAACCTTTTAGTATTCAAGTGAAGATAGATTTCTACTAAAAGTATATTAGAATACTTACTAGATTTAAATCCGTTCGTCTTTAATTAGAATCTGAAACAAATAAAAATTAATTAGTTATTGCAAATGTTATTTTATTAAATTAAAATAATTTATAACAAATCTTAGCAATCAGACATAATCAATGAAATAGTGTAATTTATTTTATTTTGTAAAATTAATGTTGTTAAAAGCGCTTCCAGAAAAGATAGGTTAAGGATAAGTACTGACTTATGGTTACATGGCTTCATTGGAATCTAATAATCGATGATTCTCGAAGAAAGTCAAATATATTCAAGAAGCATATGTGTGCAGTATGACCTACACCTATATGTGCGTGTTAACAGAAAACTTTTATTCGTATCTTCTAAAAATAATATTTATTGTTGCTATTAATACTTAAATACAATGCTCATATCAAAGACGATATTACTAAAAACAACTCATATAATATTTAAGCAAAGTTGTATACTAAAATATTTGCTCAGATTGTTCTATTTAAATGAATTACATTATGTATTTTATTTACGATCATTTATCCTATAGTATGATACAGTCCGTAAGAAACTCTTTTATTCAAGATTTTCAATAACCTCAGTAAAGAGCATTGTTTGGGATCCCTTGGGACTAAATTCAATATGGATCACAAATCACCCGAGAACTTTAGCGACCGCATCTTTTTGTTGTCCCTAGTTGAGTTTGTTTGATTAGGTATCTATAAGGGATGATTTATTAATTCTATCTTGATATATTTCGTATTTGATTTAAACCAAGTCGTCTCAAATAAAATTGTTATTTTATAATTTACTAGCTATCTCCCGCGACTACGTTCATGTAGACATAAAAAACAAAAACATATGTGTTCTTCCAGACTATGTTCTATATGTGTGCCAAATTTTATCAAAATTCGTTAAAGCGTTCCGAAGATATCTTCAAACAAAAATCCATCCATCTATCTAAACATTCGCATTTAAAATATTAGGAGGAAGTGTAACTTGTAGGAGAATGTTGACAATAGTAAAAATGAGCTCTATATATTTTTTTAATGGCTAATAGTACCCTTTGTTTAGTACATCACCGTATGAATAATTTAGTATTTTTACTTGCCTGAACTGAAGCAATTGCTTCGTTTATTTTATTGCAGGTTTGAGATGCAGCAATTTTCTTTAGTATGTATTAACTTGTTGCTAGGTCCCCGAGAGAGAGCGTCTCGACTTCTGCTATTACTCAGTCGGAGTTTAGTATTCTAACTCAAGAATACCCGAGAGTGCTAAATAGTTTTAGAGGCAAAAGGAAAGTATCGCGTAAATATTTGAGTGATTAAGACTTATTTTATTTATTTTAATTTTTTTTAATAACTGGAAAACTATATTGATAATAATAGTTTTCTCTAGACTCTGTGTACCAAATTTGATTAAAATCGGTGTAGTAGTTTTTGCGTACAAAAAGGACAGACGGACAGATAGACAGAGTTACTTTCGCATTTATAACATTAAATAATCAGGATTAATTTAATAACAGGTTAGACTAGTTTCGTAAAATTTAATTAAAAGTTGATAATAACACGCATTTAACATATTACGTAGCACTTTTTGCTAATAAAATTTTAATTTCTATCAAGTTTACGCCTTTAAGAAGATTGTCGAAATTACGAGGCAATGCTTTGAAATTTCAGAAGCCTAATTAAGTACCTGTTGTCCCTCAAACTTACGTTTCAACATTCCCACTCAGCATCTCATGTTGAAAGCATCAAAGAACCTTCTGATCTGTCTCATTTCAGTTACTTCGTCCTTTGAAAACTTTGGTATCTTGAAGATTTACGCAAAAATATTTTTTAATATTAACCATAAAATATATTATTTTATAAAAGTAAATTACGTTCAACATTATTAGACTACGGAATAGTATTTAATAAAACGCTAACTTCTTCGATATGTTCAGTGGATTGCTTAACATTTCCACAATATTTTAGAAATCTGCTCTAAGGGAAGCGATCATTTAGGGTCTCTGAGTACGGAAATTGGTATACAGTTCACAAACTACGTCTTTTAATCTGACAATAGCAAAAATACACTGTAGAAATATAAAATGACTAAGTAGCCATCTAAAGGAAAGTGGTTTTAAATCTTCTTAGCTACCCTGACAAATACAATTTACCTTTGGCATATATGTGTAGTGAACCAAATGCATTGGTAAGAGCTTACACGTTTATTGATTTACTTCTCGAACGTTAATGCTTTTCTACTCTGTCTTGTAATATTAATATTTGAGTCGAACAAAGCTCTTTATTTATAGATAAGTTTAGTGGACTGCCTGTTGCTTGCGGCTCCGTCTGCACACATAAGGTATTTTCAACAAACCCGAAATAAATATTTGAATTTAAAAGTGTAGCAACTCCGTTCACGAGAAATTATTATAAGAAAAGCATAATTCGTAGGCTATGTCCTTTATACTAAGCTTATCTATTCCAAATTTCATTAAGACCCATTGAGCCGTTCTGGAGATACCTTTTACAAACATCCGTCCATCCATTCATTATATTGTTAGATATAATAATACAGTAAGCAATAAATTATTATTATTTTTATGATCTTGCAAAAGAGTAGAGTGGAGTTCCCTAAACATCAACCCTTGTATACAATACTGAGTTTTAATATAGTTCCTTATTTTATAAAATAATGTCTTTCATAAAAACAACTTTCTTTCAAGTTTAACCCTTTTGCGTCATTTAAAGCAGTAAATATACTGGCAACCGGGTTCTTGTTTGCCATTAGGGAATGGTATATTAAGTAACTTTTTTTTTATTTTCTTCTTATTTTGAAAGTCTGATCCTAACATAGTATGCTATGTTTTATATTAGAAACTATGTAATTTAATACTTCTCAATATATAACATAATATATAGTACAAAATGAATAGTACATTTCCTAGTTTAGAATACTTCTAAGAATTTACTAAATACTTCGGATTAGTCTGGAATTATTTAGGAATGCTATTTAAACTTTTTTGTATATAATTTTATTCCTTAATTGTATATAGTATCAGTTCAGTATCTTTATCTTAGTTATTATAAAAAAAAATAATGATCAATTGGTAGTCGAGAAGATTATCAAGCTTCTTGCTTAATCGAGAGTTAGTTAATTGATCGTCGCTGAAAGGATAATATGTCAGTTTATTACGACTGTTAATGTTCACATTAATTAACCTTAGACACGACACTCTATATTAACCGTTTGTGGTTTGTGGAATGTATAATTAAAGTCAATAGTACGAGATATTCTACCGTGTATGTACCGAAACGTACAAAAATTCAAGTTACATAGCCATATAAGAGTATTTTCAGCATGTCCGTAGCATTCGAAACTGGTTTCAAGATAAATTTTTGAAGTACTCATTTCTAATTATACTAATTACATAAAGTATTCGTATTTGTATAATTTTGTAAGAAATATTATATAAATAAAATATTTGAACAAACTATTCAAGTGCCCTTTTTTTGTTTTTGAGCAGTTTGAAATCTTCAAGCGCCAACTTTCATAATTTAACAAAGTTTGTTTGGAGTACATTCAGATGATCAAAGGCGTACCGCGCTAATTTCGAAACAATTTAGTAAATTAAAATTATACTACAGTAAGTAAGGTTATGTATATAATATTTTAAATATAGAAACCATGATGTTTTTTTACATAACAAATGCCAGTTACTGCTAACGTAAATAAAGAAAAGAAAGTAGAATAGCACCTGCACATTTTATTTTCCATAGCAGTTATCCTTATTTTACTAATATTACATTGTCAATGTTTGGATGGATAGATGGATGGATATTTATTAGAAGGTATCTCAAGAATAGCTGTATGCAACTTATTGAAATTTGGCATAGATATAGAATATAGTCTGGAACACATAGGCTACTAATTAAGTTTTTTTACTCCGCGCGGACGGAGTCGCGGGAGATATCTAGTAGTAAACTAAGTAGAAATATGATATCGTTTTAAGTTTCCGCTTGACTTCACTCTATAAAGTAATTAAACTTTTCGAAGCGATATTTGAAAAGTATAAGGCGAATGAGCTCTTAGCGTTCATGTGCGCTCCAGTCAAGTACAGTTTTTACGTAGCAAGTAAAAGCTACGTTTCACATTTACCGCAAATTCAAGGCCGCCTACACTCATATGGTTTTTCCTTTTAGCTTTATTTGGGTCAATTGTTACTATCACTTTATGTAGAAGATGACTTTTTTTGTTTCAGGCTGGCTACTTAACATCAATCCATACCAAAATATTAGTAGATTTAATGAAACTGCACATTAAGAATTTCTTAAACCACTTAGTTTATTTCAGAATCTAAACGTTAAAGTGTTCAATGAATTAAAACACTATGGCGTCAGATACATGGTAAGTACCAAGGTTACGTAGTTGTGTCGTAGAAGTAGCACATAGGTGGCGTAGAGATGGCCTAACAAAAGCGTAGCATTCGCGTAGTAGCCTGTCTACAAACTATAGTTAAGAAATATTTTTAGATTTTTTCTTTGATTCTTATTAAGACTATTAGTGGGAAGGCAAGGACTCGTATTAAAAATCGTACTAAAAAGGGATACGTATATTACCTGTGTCATTGTTTTCTAACATGTATATCCATTCGTACTACAATACATATTTTTTTGTTAAGGTATAATATCCTTCACCAAAATACACGTATCATTTGTTTGCACATGTCTATGACGTATACAAGAGATCTTATTATCAATGCTATTATAGTCAAAGATGTCTTATGTAATAGGATCTATTCACTATAGTAATTAGTAATATCTGCACATGTTATCTGCGCGTTGAAATGTTACTAATTAACTTGATTCGAGGTCGGTTTACGTGCTCACAATGGTGTAATCAGAGATCACGTAGCAAATTCCAATGGGTAATTATAAAGAGTATAACTAAGTGTTTGTGAATAAATTTAAGTAGTGTTTTTAAGTAATTTAAGTTTTTAGTTAGTCAACGACACAAATGAATTAAAAAATACATTTAAGACTAGCTGACGGCTACTCTGTCAGCTCAAATTAAAAAAAAAAACTTAATTGCCTATGTGTTTTTCCTGACCATGCTCTACTCTACAGCTATGCCAAATTTCAACGAGATCCATGTACACGTTCTGGAGATCTCAAAATATCCATCTATCCAAACATTCTAATTTATATTATTAGTAAGATTGATACTTTCTTAAAGGTAAATATAAATTAATCAATAAAATTTTCTTGCATATCTATCTAGTTTTTTAACTTAAGTGATTAATGAAATTATATTTTTTTTAGTATATATTCACACGATATAGTCAATAAGTAAATGCTTATTAAGATTTGTATTGCGGCTTTGAATAGTTTCTACGGCAAATCATTCAACGTAATTAGCCGATGGTTGGAATGAATGGCCTCCACAGCTTTAGAACCCACAAAGATATACACTGTTTCGGAAGCGTCTTTTGAATTTCCCTCTAAATTTATATCAGGATTTTGATTGGTGACTTTAAATTTTGGTTTATACAAAGTAAATTTCTCAATAACATTATTTGTAGGAGTCGAATATCATTAACGAAATAATAGAAAAAACGATATTTAATAACATTCGTAAGAAACGGTATTCTTACTACAATTAAGCTGTTTGAATTCGCGATATTTTAGCTAAATAGCTTCATACAAAGGTTATAACAGTTAAAACCAAGAATGTTTAAAGTTATAAAACGATATTTGCTTATTTGTAATATAAAAGAATTAACTATATTATAGTCTGAAGCAGTGTTAGTTGCTGCATGAAATCGGCTCGATCGATGCAATACCAAGATCACACAGAAGACAGACGACAAAAGGACAAAAAATCTGCGATTTGTTTGATGAATGAGTGTGCTGGAGAAGTGTGCTTTAATACATTTTAACAATTTGATGTAGGTATAATTCGAATAACTAACTGTTAAATTGTATGAATATTTAAGCGTCGTTGACGCAACGTTATTAACTAGTCAGTAACTAATATTGAATAATCCCACTGTGCAAGTTGTATTAAATCGTCTGGGGTACGAAAATTTAATACAGGTTGAAACTGTTTATTATTTCAGTACTTTGATTTTTAAATGACAGGACCCGTGAAAACTATTCTGCCAAATAAAAATCAATAATAAGTTCGCAATTTGCTTCCTTGTGTCCTCATTTTACGTATGTGTTCATAAAGAAGTGAGTGTTAGCATGATACAATAAGTGTGATTGTTTTATATACTTTACGTTTGCGAAAACTAGCAGAATTTACTTAGTAGAAGGGCAGAACAATGCCTAGTCCGTTTCTGAATACTCAAAGTTCCGTTTCAGTGTGGTGTACTAGCGGATCAAGAGATATTATTTGTAGCTGACGACGGTAGCTTTTGATAGGAAGCGGTCTGCGGCCATATTTGGTTAACTTAAGTGCTTTCACGTGTACAAACATTTAGAAATTTTCAATATTTTACAAGAGCATCGGTAGCGCAGTCGTAAAGCGCTTGGCTGGACCACAAATGGTCCAGGTTCGTCCCCCGCCATTTACAAATGGCTCTCTCAATTTCTAAATTTACATTTACTTGACGTTCTTATGGTGAATGAAAAATTCCTAATGCAAACTGCATTAGCTACGCAGAAATTGAAAAGATATGAGTGAAGTCAACTAACTTGTTTATCAAAGAAAAATATATTTCCGAAGTTATTACGACCTAAATAAATTCCGACTTATATGCTCTAAATCCCATATGAACTCCGTTTATTAGTAAAAACAAAATTAAATTCACTATTTTCAATTTTCTTTCCCTTACATTTCTTATGAAGTTGACAAATTACTTTTCGGTCCTATTTTTTACTAGTTTGTTAACCTTCGTAACGAACAAACAAATAACTAAATCAAAGTAAACAAATAAATCAAAACAATATTGCGATACAATCAATCCCATATTTGTTTAAAAGAAAGAAAATTTCACGATATTCCCTTACATTTGTCGATTTCATTTCTAATATAATGAAATATCGTGAACTTGAAATGTATTTTGAAATAAAAGCTATAAAACCAATTCAATCTTATTAAGAAATACGTTGTTTTTTACTTCTTACTTATCTTACTAATATTATAAATGCGAATGTTTAGATGGAGGGATGTTTATTTAAAAATATCTCCAGAAAAGCTGGCTGAATCATAATGAAATTTGGCATACATATAAAACTGCCTGGATGTACACATAGGCGACAATAATATTTTTTTTAATTCAGCACTGACGGAGTCGCGGGCAATCGTTAGTTACCCATAAACTGCTTAATGCAAATGAGAAGTTGCATGTTTAAATATGGAGTAGTACTATAAAACTCTGTTTCTTAGTAAACATTACTTGAACAAGATGAGATAGCTCGACAGATACAATTAGACGGGCAACACGCGAAACCTTTTTCAGGCTTTGAAAATACCAAAGAATATTTGATTACAAGAGTAATTCAATACGAAAGCAAAAATAATTTCTGCCTTGAATTCAAAATACTTTATACAATTCTCTTTGTTTAACTTTACACTAATTTATTATCCAATACTCAGGATCTAAATTTTAATAAAGTGTAAGGTAATATATCTTTGTTACCAAACAAAAAAAAATAAATAGCAAAAGTCTATGGTATCCCGTAAATATTCTAAAAACATAATACACGACCTGATAAAAAACAGCACCACGAAATAAAAATAATCAAGATAATTTACCCAAAAAAAAGCGACCTAAAAACTATGTTGTCATTAGACTGACTGTAGTTGCAGTTTTTTTATTTCTACTTTACTGGCATAAATTAAAAAGTTGACGCAACCAATTCGAAATTCAAAAATTATTTATAAATTCGTCGAGTTAAGTTTTATTTTTAAAATAAATATTTACTTTTACTCCTGCTTTTGCCAGTACCTAAGTAAAGTAGCTATCAGTACGTCTTGAGATTGATTTCGAAGCCAACTACGCTTTAAATTTTTATTTATTTATTTGGTTCATCAACAAAAGAACATATGTTCTTATATACTTTATATAATATATATACATATGTTCTTATATATTTTTGGCACTATTACAAAAGGTTTCAGGCAACATGTAATTTCACTTACAGACAAACACAACATGTATAAAGTATTGGTGCATAAACAATAAAAAATAGAACAAAATAATATGTAAATAAAGTAAATTACAAACAATATTAAACAAAAAAAAACAGAATTTAATGAGTAGGTATTTAAACGAATTGTAAATTAAACCACATTTAAAAGCGTGTATACAAAAATATACATACTTTAGCAATTTACATTTAGCAAACTTTACACATACATAAATGCTTTAAAAACTCACATCCACTCTCTATAATCTTTAGTGTCTGCAATCGAAAATACAGGTTTTTATATAAGAGAAAAAATGAGTACTAAAAAATTTTGATACATAAACAATTAAATCTAATGAGGCACTATGTTTAGACAATGTCATCATTATCTCAACACAGTCCTTGTAAGAACTTTTACTTGACTCAAGTGAACTTTTACATACATAAATAATTTTAAATAAACAGTACATCTACATTAAAAAAGCTGAATAAAACTCTGAATGCTATCTCTACTAAGGTCCAAATTCAAATGAGATTTATAACTTAGAAGTGAAATATGTATAATCAAAATATAATAATCGTTCTGATTATTTATAAATAAGCTAAACAAGTCTTTTCAATCTTTACTTAAATAAGAAGATAAGATAATCAAAGTAGCTTTAGAATGACGGAAAGAATAAGTTGGAAATTCTTATTCAGTTCCCTCTGTTAGCAGTTAAATCAAACTGCAGTCTTAAGATTTACCCTAATGCTTTAACTCCGACACGTTTGGTTTTATTCACTTAAAGGAATTCCGTTTTTCTTGGTCTAAAGTGAAATCTGTTAATTACTAAAAAGCCAAAGTAACGTCAGAAATTCCGTGAACTCTAAAGACTTTCCGAAAATGGATTTAACAAAATAATTCTCTGTCTCCGCATCCTTCTCTGTCGATTATACGAGTATATAGGTAGGCAACGCATCTGCATTTGCGGATGTCTATGGGTGACGGTCGCTTCGCTGTTTCAGCGATTTCGGGTGGCCGCTCGCTTGTTTGCCACCGTATAACATTAAAAAAAGAATTTTGCCAGCTGATTCTGTGTTATTTTAATATCTTATCAATTTTGTGAATTCCATTTGAGATCGCGATATCAAAATTTAAGTTCAACATTTCAACTTCAAAATAAAATTTGTTTATATTTTATTTTATCTGATAAATTTAAAACTTTGTACTGAAAACTTCGGGTAAAGGAAATTATCTTATTTGAAATTCACCGGTTGAGTTATCGATGGCACCGAAAAGAATTTGTTTTTTGAATTGAAAAAAAAAACCCATGCAGACTAAACTTGAGAGTTATCGATCATCAGAAGATGCTTCAATATTATGTGTCATATCTAAAACCAACTTTAATAGGTAATTTAAAGTTCTTAATCCTTCTTTTGATATTGCCCAAGAAGCTATGAACCTAGTTTGGTTTTGAATAATCTAACTTATTGAAGGCTTACAGAGTACATGAACCTCGATGAGGGATTTCATGCAATTTTAAGTGTGTAATAAATTCAAAAGTTATTGACTGATAAAAATTATACACATTCGTATACTAAAGTTGGACTTAAGATTTTCAACTAAACTAATAATCATCATCACCTCACAATACGTGCCCACCGAGGGGTCGGAGCCTACCCTAAGTTAAGGGTGATTAGGCCATAGTAAACTAAGCTGGCCAAGTGCGGGTTAGTTAACTTCACACATATCTTTGAATTTCTTCTCAGATATGTGCGGGTTGCATCACGATGTTTTCTTTCACCGTATGAACGTGGAATAAATGTACATATGTAAATCTGAAAACGAAAAACACATTGGTACATGGCGGGATTCGAAACAAGGACCTGCAGATTGCAAGTCAATTGCTTGACCCCTGAGCCACCGACGCTCTTATTTTGAAGTCTGAAGAGTACTTTACTTACTTTAAATATCTAATAAAAATCAATGCATTACGATAATGATTCTTAGATTTAGAATTGGAAAATTTAATCTAGGGAACATATACATAGTCTTGGTTCAACGATCTTTCAAAACGACAGCGAACGATTTTATTAAAATGAAAAATAGCTGACGGTGTCAGTTCGCTGTTTATTTCCAATAAAGCTTTTAAAATATTAATACCCTTTTAAGTCTTAAGTGACATTTTAAATTACCGAATTAACATGAACCATCTGCTCCTTTGGTAAGCGAAAAGTAATTAGGGCTTTTAATTAAATAAATACATTCCACATGGGACGTGTTTGCTTGGGGACAAAACCACGCGTGTCTGTTTCTCGCAATCTAAGAGAACACGTTGCTCAAACACGACGCCTCTCACAATATTTGATCTACAGAAGATATTATGCGCTTATTTATATAGCTCGAAAACCGAAGTCGTCTTGTACACGTGATTTTATATTGGCAACGACATTCACAGGATTTTATCGATAAATAAAGTTGTACTGTTCACCTCTGCGCACTTATATCGCAATAGATGGCTGTAGGAATAGAAGAAACAGTCACGTCACGTAGAAATGAGTGCTAAATCTCCTTGTATTAATGGAAAACTTAACAACCAGCCAGTAGTAACAGTTAAATGGCCTTGAGATTTCTATGACGTCACAAAATATCAGCGTGATCAAGCAGTATTTCTTCTTCATCTCATTTGTTGCGCAGTCAATTTTCTTCTTGGTCTTCAACAAAAAGAATGTCATGTTTGCTTTGACTTTAAAAAAATCATAAAGACTTTCCTGCAAACATTGCAGGAAATTAATTCTGATTTACTTTGTAAAAGTTGTTGGAAGTAGGTTGTAGTCATGGACTTTATAGATTCTTGTTTGAAGTTAACACATTCATTTCCTTTACTTAAATGTCAGTGCACTCGTTTGAATGAAATTGAAGAAAATATTTGCATACGGAGATATTAATATTTTCATTATTATATGAGCTTTAAGCAAATAAATTCTTAAACTAACATTTTAAAATACCATAATATTTCTTGACAAACGATACGTTATTAAATCGTTTTACTGTGGTTAATCTTTTGGATTCTCTTGCTTAGTTTTGTCTAGTTTTTTCTTGCTGTAAAGTAGTATTGTTTTTAAAGAGTGACGTGGCATACGATTCGAATTCTTCGCCGGAATCATATAGGAGTATATTCAATGTATTATTATGAGGACAAAGGCTTTAATTTAGTTCCTGCTTCGATGTACCAATATCATAAGGTGTAATTAAATATTCCTTAGTAAAATTAAATAAATTTATAACTGTATTTCATCCACTAGTTGATGGAAAATTGGAATGGAAAATTGTGTTGAATAACAACATAGTTTTCCATCGTTATAATATTTTATCGCTATACGGTTATTGCTTTCGAAAGCAATAAGTAGCGGACAAAGAATTATGAGATAGCCGCGTAAGTTATATGAGTTTATGACTATATTATTTTAAGTTTTCTTTTATATTCATGTAACTATACGGTTTAAGAAATCTTTATTACGTTGAAATGTACAACAATTCTCTTACTTAAGGGTCTATGTTATTATACATTAATATTTTAATGTAGTAAGTGGTAGAATTTATACACAAACAAATTGAAGTGACAAGGATATGTTACACTAGATGTGGCATGGGAATAATAACTATTATTTTGTAATCAATAGAATTTTTTTTCAATAATATTTTAGAAATATTCCAATGGCTATAATCGATAGATTAGAGATTAGATTAGAGACATGCCACATCTAGAGTAACATATCCTTGTCACTTCAATTAGTTTGTGTATAAATTCTATCACTTAATAATAATAATAATGTAACATAGACCCTTAAGTAAGAGAATTGTTTATCACCTAGGATAGGTTCCGGTTTAATTCAACAGTAAACATAAATTTCTCCACATCATTCAATAATAAAAGTGATATAAATAATAAAGTTGTGAGCGCTTGTGGCGAAAGTTTGATCAGACTTGCATTCCCACAGCGAGAACTTCTTATCATGTACGTATTATTTGCAAGTTGAAACAGGATTTATGCTACTGTCCTCATGTCACTAGCATGTATTAAACTAATGCCATAAATAATAAATTTATAATTAATCTAATTACTTTAAAGTTGTTGTAAGATCACGAAGCGTTGTTATCTAATTTAGATTTGTGTATAAACTTGTAAGAAGTTTGTTATGATAGATAATAATAATTATTATCTCACGTTCATTGGCATGTCATTTTAAGATAATAAACTATTTGTTTGAAGATTAGCCCGGGACAAGGAACTGTGGAACGGTCTAGGGGAGGCCTATGTCGAAGGACATGCCGCCAAAGCAGCTGGAAGCTAAAAATAAATCTATAATTCTATTTTTTTCTGTTAAAAAACTAGTTTAAGTAATGTAAAAAGAAAAAAAATTGGTCAGCGAATAAAGGCTTATCTTATCTTATCTTAAACTATTTGTTGCATAGGATAAGTATAGAAGTATTGTTATAATAATAGATTTTATTTTACTTGTTATTAAATTAGCTAATTCTCTGAATGATTGCCGTCCAAGCCGTTAAGTAATCTCGCTTGAAATCTTAAGTGAATGTTCAAATAAAAATCTATGTACAAAAAACTTTATTTTATTTAACTTGGGACGTTAAATAAAATCAGTACAATATAAATAAAGTTGTCGTTATATCGTTGTACGACGTGTTGTTGTAAGAAATAAAGCGAAATAGTTGTCTCAATAAAGGAATGTTTAGACGGAGCAACAGATTGCGATGACCTGCCTCCCTAGTCGCTACCCTACTCCCGGCTTATCCCTCAGGGCTCCATCAAATCGATATAAATGAACGATAATCGTCGCGTAAAATCTGTTACTGACTACGATCGATTATGCCAGACAACTTTTATGGGCTGTCGTTTATTAAGGATTAAGTTTAGAAACTCGATTATGGTTTTGCTTACAATTAGAATATCTTATTTTTTAAATTATAAGTTATTGAAGTAAAATTAACAGTAATTCTAAGTAGTAATATAAGGTGATATATTACTGGCCAAATTGAAAATGATTTGGTTATTTTTACTTGTCTAATTTTTTTAAATCTAATTTTCTGATTGGTTTGATTTAATCTTTAAAATAAATCTTTAGAAGTTTGAATTGTACATTCTAAGGATTAGACTAACGGAGTTAAGATCCAAAACGGCTTTATGCGAGTTTTTAAAGTGTTCGAAACTGCGGAACTGTGTCGTAGGCAGTTTCCATTACGCATTTTAAATGCGGTAATCTTCTTTAATGAGTACCATTTAAGACACCTCGGAAATACTGAGTAGGGAAAACATTTCTACTAATTAAACATTTTGAAATACTAAATTATATAAGTAACATATTTGTTACTTAAAATTAAATTTATAAAATGTGTTTACTAATTTCAATAAGTAGGCAAAGCCTAATTTTATGATGCACAAAGTCTTAGTATGTAGGAGCTTCATAGAATTGTACTCGTTTATTTATAGATAGTATAGGAACAAAATAAATAAAACTGTACCGGGTATAGAGTCTGTTTAAATGTCATATTGTGGTATAACGTGGGTGTTCTTTGTACGCTACAAAAGGTCAAGATGTATTTTAAAATGTTCTCTTAAATTATCTCTTAGAATATAATAAATAATCCTATCATCTTACTAATATTATAAATGCGAATGTTTCAATTGATGGATAGATGGATGTTTGAAGGCATCTCCAGAAGGGATAATCCGATATCTATGAAATTTAGCATAGATGTAGAACATAGTCTGGAAGAACACATATTACTAAACGGGTATTTTTTTTAAATAAGCGGACGGAGTCACGGTCGACAGCTAGTATATTAGAGCGAATGTTTGGACGGATGGAGGGATAAATGGATAGATAGTTGTTTATTTGATGCTATCTCCAGAACGGCTCAACGGACCTTAATAAAATTTGGCATAGATGTAGAACAAAGTCTGGAAGAATACATAGGTTATTAATTAAATTTTTTTTTATTTCCTCGGGGAAGGTGTCGCAGGCGACAGCTAGTAACAGTATAAAAAAAGTAAAAGACGCTTATTATTATAGAAATGCAAGTACTATAATAAAAAGCTACTACAATATTAATGCGACGGGCTCGAAAGTAAATCCGCGATCAGTGTGGACAGACTTACTGAATACCAATTAGGCCGAGTGATCCATTCAATCAATCTCAATCTATGACAGGAGTTTTAATGCCAAGTCATTAAAACTATTAAAATTATAGGTACGGATTGCAGATTTATTAAGCCTCGTAACAAGGTCATTTTATTCGTATTAACCCATTATGATTTAAAGTCATTAGTGATATAATTCACCTTTTCTCTTTGTATCTTTTATGCATTTCTATGAATCATCAATTCAATAGTTACAGGAAAAAAAAATCTTTTATACTAATTTCATCTTCATGCCTTCTATCTCTGACAATATTTCGCACATTCATGTCTAAAACTCGTTCTTACACATCTATACAAATAATACAATTAGAGCGTGTGTATGTAATATTGAAATAAACTAAAATATATTTTTTTAATCTTTGTCTGTCTCCTATCTGTATGATATTGCTGGCCCGATTTTGCCGGCACTTTGACGGAAAGTTAACTCATACATATGGGCATATTAAAGGCTATTTATTTTTACTGAGGTTTTGTCGCTGGATAATGCCTTTAAAAAAACCCCGTCACTATACTTTTAACTTGATTGCTACCATATTAAGTTGCTGAAAACAATATTTTTAGTTTCCATTTGAAACAATTCGACCGATTTATTGGCTGAATTGTGTATTGTGTAAACTCATTCATAATTCAGTTAATACTGCACATAATTAATTAACCGCAAATGTACGTAATGGGTACAATTAATTTGGAATATATTGCAGTGCTAATTGAAAGGATTAGTTCTAAGCGAATAGGCCGATGGAATAATTCATTACATTTAATTTAATTTCATAAAACATATTATTAATTTTGCATTACTTCACTATTTTACGATTTTTTGAAATCAAACGACTTTTGTTTTCGATTAATGGCAAAGGTAAACGATTGACGGTAATATCTTTGGTTATAAATTAACTACTCAGAGCATCGGTGGCTCAGGGGTTAAGCACCTAACTTGTAATCTGCATGTCCCGGGTTGGAATCCTGCCATGTATCAATTCGATTTTGGATTTACATACGTTCATTTAACCAACCTTTCGAGAAGGAAAATATCGTGATGCAACCTGCACATATCAACAAAAAATTTCAAACGTATGTGTGAATTTACGGGAGAAAAATGCGGCGACGCGGATCACCACCTGTCACGTTCTGTCTTCCGAAATGGCGAAAAGTGGATTGCGGGGGTTCGTTTGGTATGCCAAATAGACCGTGGTCTCTGCATACTCCTTTGGGTTACAAGGGTGAGTTGTGTTTTTTTTAATATATCGTACAATAAAATATATAAACTACATAACATATAAAGATTAAATATAATGTTTTAGACCTTTTGATGGAATTAATTATCAAATATTTTCCTCAATTTTCTTATACCGCTAATACGTCGTCTGATAAAATATCTCAATTCCGTCTTTTGATGTCAATGGCTTCATTAAAGGAGATAAAGTGAATCCAGATACCGTGGAATTTCATTCGAATTAGCCCTCAAATGTTCCTTTAATTTGTAAATATTTTAGATTGTGTTTTTGTTATTATACGTTTGAGCTCCCAGGTTTTATAAGTTAATTACACGCGTAATTTAGCTAGACAAAGTAGGTGAATCATTTAATTTGAAGACTTTGACTGTACTTATGTAATTGATCGCTTTAGGAATCCTTCCTACATGCCTGGATATCATGTCTGTCACTTTATTTATGCAGCTGACTGTACATACTGTGCCGAACCTCTGTCGGTGATAGGTCTGAATTTTAATGATGATAGAGTTTAAAGTACTGTTTATTAAAAAAAAATATTATAAATAATATGCCAGTACCATCTTGAAAATTGTTCCCTTTGATGTAGGTAGTTGTTTACCGGTCGGGGACCACTTCGGGCCTGACTCACCGTGAAATCGACGACAGGTCAGTGCGCCCACTGCACTCATTATGCCAGCGACAAAGCCAGTCTTGTGTTTTATTTTTAAAAAGTTTACTATATTGAAAGCTAAGCTGCTTTATTTATCAATCAACTAAATAACTTAAATAATCAATGTTCCTGTTTGTGAATTACTTCTACCGGATACACCTGAGTGGTTTCGCATTGATAACTAAATCTACACTAAGGTCCTCCCTTAGTAATTATAACTACTAAGAGAGTCATCCTTATCATCAACATCTAAGATTTTATCTAGGGAATTTCTCCAGGTCCAGTACCATAAATGACTACGGAAATCACCACTTAACAACTTTAAGTGTGAAAATAAGACATACTAGTAAAGTTAAGGTAGTAAAATTATCTGTTGGTTTTAAGCATTTTGGAATATTGTATAATTGTTTTTTTTTATAACAGAAGGGGGCAAACGATCAGTGGGAACACCGAGGTGTTCAACGACGCCCATGGACATCAGCAACCTGGTTACCTTCTACGACCCGTTTTTTGACTCAACAGCTAGAGTAATTCTAAACTGATGTTCATTGATTTACTAAGTTTTATGATGTAGTTAAAACTGTCAACTCATGCATTTTCTCTTTAAAACTGTGTTTGTGCGTAGCGACGTAACAAGAAAACTAGGTCGACTGTACAGTGGACGGTCACAAGCTTTCATAAAGTTTGTTAAAGTTTATTATCAATTTTGTATAAGATGTAACGGAGTAAATGTTTCCATGGTGGTTTTAACTTAGTTAAATATAGCGAATAAATAAGATTTTTGTATTGGATTCAGGGCCACAAATATTGTTTTTATACAGTGATTTAACACATATCAATGTATTATATTTTTACAATTTCTGGATTACAACAATATTATAATATTAGGGTTTCTAATTTGCGAACTTATTGAAAATTGAACCAAAATTAATTTCCTTTTTGTGTAAAAAAGATATACGTTATTTAAAAACTGCGATTGAAGTGATGCGTAAATGTTAAAAGCTAATGCTATTCCCGTGTCGAAGAAGCGCTGAACTGGTATATTTATCCTCTAAATAGGTTAGTTTTTCTAAGAAAAATGTGAGAGATGTGTCAAATATTTAAGATTTTAGTATCAAAAGATATCCTTGACTTGCATAATACTTGTTTACTTTTAAAAGTCGTATTATGTTACGTTCCGTTACTAGCTGTAGGCTGCGACTCCGCTCGCGCAGCATTAAATAGTAGCCTATGTGTTCTTCCACACTATGTTTTACGTCTATGCCAAATTACAGCAAAATCCATACAGCCAAGCTCTAGATACCTTTAAGCAATTATCCATCCGTCCATCTAAACATAATGCATTTATAATATTAGTAAGATTAAATATTATAAAACATAAGTTTTATGGAAATTGATATTCAGTTAAAGTAGTTTGAAGGAGAAAAAAACCTCATTGAAACGATTCATTTTAGGCACGTTTTGCTTTGAAAAGTAAAAACAACTTTGTGAATATCATAAATAATTTAATGGCAACTTCACAAAAAATATGTATTGGCACGATTGAGTTTTCAGAACAAATTCTAACTTTGAATATTTCATTTTATCTGATCAGTTCCTAAACTTTATTTAAAAAAGGAAATTGTGTTTTGCTGTTTACAATTCTACGGGAATGTTATAATATTTATACCTTTGTAGAATTTTTCGCTTGAATTTTGTTAATTGAATAAAAATATTATACCTATCAAATTATATTTTAATATATTAATTAACTGCTACATTTAGTGTTGTTAAGTGTTACTTAAGCAGCCCCTTTGTGACCATTAAACTTCTCAAACTGCGGCGAAATACATTCGTATCTGCATTATCTAATATAGCTCTTGCTAGCGATTTTCTATATCGTATAATGAGTTAAATGTATATCAGTTTTTCTAAACATTTTGTCTCTCAGTGTTCTTTGTATTTTTAGACATTATTAACTAGAATCCTTTGGCGCGAATAGCGCTCTTTCATTACCAAGTCAAGTGTCAGAATCATTAGTGAGGGGACATAAACGTCGACATTTTAGTAAGGCTAGGGTTGTGCCAGTACACCGACATAGTGTCGGATTTTCTTTCTAAAAGTATAAAATTGCGAATAAATGATTTTATCCTATGACATCTTCGAATATGTGTACGTGACTGTCTTACAGTAAAATTTCTATTCCGTCTGTTACCTTTATTCTTTTCCAGCTAGAATTTATATTAATGCATTGAAATACACAGTGTCCATATCCAAAATAGATTTACATTTTTTTTTATATCATAAGGTGGCAAACGAGCTAGCGGCCACCTGAAATCGCTGAAATAGCGAAGTGACCGTTGCCCATAGACATATGCAATTGCATATGCGTTGCCTACCTTTAATCGATGGAGGAGAGGATGCACAGAAAGAAAACATTTTCCCTTTCCATGCATCCTCTCATTCGGAAAGTCCACTTCCACTTCCCATCCTTACCTTATAAGAAAAAGGGTGGGAAGGGAAAGAGGACTAAATTAGGCCTCCGGGACGCACACTCAAAATTTTGCTTGCTTATCTTATGAAAAATGGTAAAAGAAATTAGTTCTTAATTTAGAGTAATTTCTTAATGTTGTGTCCAATTTATTAAACCTGTTTATTTGTTGTTCATTCATGTGTACACTTGCCCGTGTCTTCGTATGCGCGGAATTAACAAAATCTAGTAATAATGTAGCCTATAATCACCTGGATATGGGTTGTAGCTTCCCATAAGTAAAAGAATATTTCAAATAAAATCGGTTATACAGTTTTGGAGCCTATTCAATGCAAACAACCAAACAAATCTTTCCTCTTCATAATATTAAGTATTGATTAATTGGCTTGGTGTTTGTACATCTAGAGCGTCGGTGGCTCAGATGTCAAGCCATTGACTTGCGATCTGCAGGTTCTAGGTTCGAATCCCGGCATGTGCCAATGTGTCTTTCGATTTGCATCTGTAAATTTATCCGACGTTCTTACGGTGAAGGAAAATATCGTGATGCAACCTGCACATATCTGAGAAGAATTCAAAGATATGTGTGAAGTCAACCAACCCGCACTTGGCCAGCGTGGTTGACTATGGCTTAGTCACCCCTAACTTAGGGTAGGCTTCGAGCCCCTCGGTGGGGACGTATAGTGATCTGATGATTGTACATCTATTGTTTTATCGTGTATTTTAACCTAAAGTTGTAATTCATTAAAAACTTATTTAACCTAAAGCTTATATTTAAAAAATACACGTTTTCAACATTCTAATTAAGTAACAAAAGCTTGTTATGTAAACTAATGGAGTGAAATGGTACGGGTCAAGTACAGCACAACAAGTAGTGTAAGCTACTCGTATGTTTTCCTAGTAATTCCATTAATAGATCGGCTCTGCATGCTGGGACGCTCAAAACTATACGACTACCTTGTATCGTAAATTCAAAGGCATTTTTCCATTAAAAGAATATTTGAGTCTTTAATTAACATTTTCAATGGATTTTCAAGTAACGAGGACGGTTGTTGTCTTTATTTAACAGGCATTAAGATTTTATGTGATGAATATTTAAGTTAAATGTTTTAAAATAATTGAATTTGTAATTCTTCTTTTTTTAGCAGATTTCGAAAAGACATTGGTTATCAATTCGCGTGTATTTTTTATAGGTTTTATCGCGTAAAGATGCTACTGGAGCTCCGATTTTGATTTTTTAAATCGAAAGATAGTGTTTGTATGTCGGTCCTTTTTTTTAAGAATTATAAATCGACTTTATTACTAACAAACTTTGTCTACACAAAAACTTAATTAGTAGCCTATGTGTGAAATATTTTGTGTTCTAAATATTTTACTTTAAATTTTCATAGGAAATATTTGAATGTTTACGTAAGTTTGTTGATACCCTAAAGCGCTTTATTCACTGTCTTATACGATGTTAGTCTAATGATGTCGACTTTGAGGTTACCATCCCAGGGGATTTCCTTTGATATAACTTTGCATTCACAGAAATGGGGCAGATGGACTTATTTATCATAGAAATATCTATTTTAAGACACAATATTATAACATTAAATTCAACAAATATTTAAATAAAAGCTTATGTAAATATGCATGTGTTTTAATAGTATGAGATTAATTTTTGGATTTTAATACAATATGCATTTTAAATATAACTATTTTTAAAGAAACTTTTATTAAACTACTAACAAAAATCTTCATTATCTCTGTGATATTTAAGTTATTTAATGTTTATTTTAGGAGTATCGGTAACTTTAGGATTTTCCTTCACACGAGCCCATTACAGAGCGAAGTAAGAAAAAAGGAAAATATCAAAAGTACAATTGAGGTATACAAAGTTGTGCTCAATGTCCCTTCCGTTAACTCTTAAAGGATTTGCGGTGGACAATGATATCCCTCGATTTCTCTTTCCCCTAAATACCCGCAGAGATTTCCAAAAGGATTTGTTCGACTGTTTAATCCGAATAACGCGCTAAAGGTGTTTAAAATCACGTTTGTGTATTTTGTAGAAAATATCTTGTACAAACTATGCTAGAACAATCGAGCAATCTGTCGGGCAACTTATCGAGCAAGCAGTTGTGCAATTAGTTGACCGAATAATTCACTGACTAGTCTATCACGTTAAATTTCCGAATCCAAAATATGTCTATAAAACATATCGTCATCCCTGTCTTTCATCTTTGACAAAATAGAGATAACAATATTAATAGATGCTTTAATGTTACGTCGAATACAGCATATATTATGTTCAAATAGAACTTATTCATAATTTTACATTAAAACTGTTATATAATTTTGGATAGGTACTCTACTCTGCCTCATGCCTGTCTGAAGCTGGGACAAGTTTGACAATTTTTCTTGTTTATTTTCCTTTTACTTTCATAAACTTTCTTTTACAAGTTTGTGATAAAATGTACAAGTTTGAGAAAGTAATTTTCAGCGACATAGAGAAATGTTGAGACGAACAGGTTTTTGAAGTGTGCATGTTTTAAGATTCATAGACACAAGCACGAATTAAGGTTAACGCGCATTACTAAACTTTGCGTCCAACTGCCAACGCCCCGCGTGACGATCATGTAACGTTTTGCTAACAAATTTATATCTTTATCCCGTGCAATCGGATACATAGAGGCGTCGGTGAGCGTACGCCGCTATGATTGCTGGGTGAGGTGGTTCAAGGTAGGCGAGAAGTGGACGAATGCGCGTAAACCTTTAGCGAAATGTGCTTTTTAAAGTTTAAAAATAAATAAAAAGCATCTTATAACATTCCTATGTGTAAGGTGATAAAATTTTACGACAATTTAAATTCTACAGCTGTAATCAAACTTGGAATTGGATTTTTAATCGACGTTCGCTTTGTTCCAATGGATTTTCAAAGTTAAAGAAACAATCACGATACATTAAAATAAAACCACATTTCGCGAACATGATTTATTTTATTTGTATCTGGCCGCAAAACCGTATTCATTCCAGATAATCTCGAAAACGACTGGACCAATTTAAACGGGACTTTTACTGGACGGTAGCTTATATTTGCGGGTGTAACTTAGGCTATTTTTATAATTCGGCGCTAACGAAGTAGGAGCGTCGGTGGCTCAGGGGTCAAGCACTTGACTTGCAAAATGCAGGTGCTAGGGTGGAATCCCGCCATGTACCAATGTGTTTTTCGATTTCCGATTTATATACGTACATTTATCCGACGTTCTTACGGTGATGGAAAACATCGTGATGCGAACTGCACATTTCTGTGAAGAAATTCAAAAGACATGTGTGAAGTCAACTAACCCGCAGTGGGCCAGCGTGTTTGACTATGGGCTAATCACCCTTAACTTAGGGTTGGCTCCGAGCCCCTTAGTAGAATCGTATAGTGAGCTGATGATGATAACGAAATCGCGGGCAACAGCTTTAATAAACATGTTGATTTAACATTAATATTCCCAACGATATTCTGGTTCATTTTCTAACACTGTGTTATGACTGCAAATTAAATTTTTGATGGATACTGTTTGCTGTTCTACATTATTCTTTCCATCAATCTTTCGTAAACCAGATTTTAGTTTTCGTATAGTTATACCTTTTTTAAATATCCGAATATCGTTGATCAAACTATAAAACCGATTTTTACTAAAAAACATCATATAATATTTCACGATTGAGGTGCGCCTGAAAACATTTCAGCAACATTTTGGCTGAAGACATTGATTGACAGTTTCCAATTTTTCTAAAGCTTTTTCTCTAGCAGGGTATACCTTTAAATTATTCGGCCTTCACACAGAAATGAAAAGTAAGCTATGCTTATCAAATATTGTGTGAACTAGAAACATACAAAGTATTATAACATTAAATAAAATAATTACACGACTGACTAGGATTCTAATAGATGCAATAGCGCCATCTATTATCTACGAATAAAACTAAAGATTTTAATATTTTTAATTGAAACTAAACTAACTAAAAAAAACTGTTAAGTAACATGTTCTTTAACAACATCTGAATGAATCTGAAATGATTGAGCAATGATAAAAGTTATGGGGACTGAGATTTAAACTTGTTCTTTCACGATTTTATTAGAATTTCAACATTCGAATTTTAACTCTCACTTCCAGTATATTTGCTTTTTGCTGAAATAATGTACACTCAGGAGAAGTATACGAATCGAATGACACCTCATTCATCAAAATCGATTCAGTCGTTTTGCTTCTAGTTACAATGGAATACATAGAAACAAACTTATATACGCGGGAAAAGCGTTTCCTTTTTTATCAGTCGCGTAAAAAACAAACTACTTACTTATTAGATTATCATCACTTATCACATCGTCACATAACAAGAGCTCTTCTATCTTTAAAATTGATTTTTTTTAATAAAAAAAAATGTAAGTTTACTTCATTTCTTTCAATTCCATGTACTATATATCCTTTGTATAAATTGCTCGTCATTGTTCTTGAGTGTCGCAGTAACAAATTGATGACAACGCCAGCGGTTAAAATAATGTCATTAATTAATGTTGTACCTTTTACAAAAAGCCTTCATTGTTTATTTAAGTCAAAACTTAATGTTATTTAATTAAGATAGAATTGTTTGTATAATGGAAGTTCTTTAAATTAGAAATAATTTATTAAATAATACAAACGAGTCACATTTGTTCAAACAGAAATAAAAAACGCGTGCGTTAAAACACGTTCAGTTTTTATTGTTTATAGTAGCTTCCTAAATAATTAGTAATTCATATTTTATACGAAAAATGTTATTCCTTTTGGCTTTATGAGTTTGTACACAATTTAGATTTGCGTAGTAAAGACGGTACGTTTTGAGTTATAAAACTACTAATCCTATTAACAACCTCTAATCTAAAATCCTCAGAAGATCGCGTGACCTTTGATAATAAATCTATTTACAATAAAGGTGAGGAACATTTTAAATACACCCTTATAAACAAGAGCTTATCCTTAGGTCTACGTTAATACGAAATTAGCAGTACAAGTACAGACAAATTTAATTCATAAATTCAGTTTAAAATTATAAATAAATAAAGATAGATATACATATATTTTGTGATTATATCGGTCAGGTAAAATTTTTATTATGTTTGTTTTGTCCAAGCGAAGTCGTGGCGGTTCGCTAGTCGTAATAAAACTGCCTCGACAAACTTGACGCAGCTAATATAATAGTTAAATAAAGCCATCGGCCTTTATATTAAAGCATATTGCTTTCTCGACATCGTCATCGATTTTATTATGTGATTTTAGTAGGCCAGCAATATTGTGATATTGATAGTTATATCTGTAGCATTATTATTTTATCTTCTATGTATATATAAAAATCAATTGCTGTTCGTTAGTCTCGCTAAAACTCGAGAACGGAATTATCTTGGTCTTGCAATGTTCTTGGAGGTTCTAGGGAAGGGTTAAAAGGTGAGAAAAATTCGAACAATTGCCGGGAAAACTCTTTAGGAACCTTTTTTAATATCGCGCGGACGGAGTCGAAGACGACACCTAGTTAATGATAAAAAGATTAGAAATGTTCTCTATTCGTTCTCTTTACTTAATCGCTATCTTGTTCTTAAAAGATTTTTTTTATAACAGAAAAGGGGGAAACGAGCAGCGGGAGCACAAAGGTGTTCATTGCCCATGGACATCAATACCAGAGTAACCGCAGATGCGTTGTCGGCGTATAACATGGTGATACGCTTGCTTCTTGAAGGATCCTAAGTCGTAGCAGTTTGGAAATACAGCCGAGGACAAATCATTCCCCAAGGCGGCTGTGCGAGGAGGTTGTGGAATGCCATCCAGGTTCCTTCCAGATGGTGTGGATGAGACTTGGCTGTCTGTCATGATATGGGAAGAAAGACTAAAAGATGTGTAAAAATTGTACAAATTTAATTATGATTTTGTCAAGAATATTTAAATGCGTTTATACGCACCTCTTCAGGAGAGAAACAAAGAGTGGGTCTGTTTTATATTAATTACATTTTCATTGTTCATACTGAAAGGACCTCTATTCTTGACCCTTTCGCGGCGCGGGTCAACGGTCATTATACCTACAGCTTAACTAAACGAAACCTAAATAAATATGTTTCTGAGGTTAAGTGATACGTCTGTTCTTGTTACTCGTTCCCATAAAAATAATTTAATATTTATGAAAAGTAAGTAAATAATATTTAAAAAGGACTGGACTACATATACACTTGCAATGCAAAAGTCAAAAGTGTAAATAATCTTACTAATATTATACTAATTTCGAAAGTTGGAAATCTTCCGAACGATTCAAAGGATCTCATTGAAATTTTTCATAGATGTAGAACAATGTTTGGAAGAACACATAAACTATTTTTTTTATTTACGCGCAGACACAATCGCGGACTGTTTCCGTTGATAATGTCAAATGAAATCAAGCAAGTTTTTATTAATTAGAAAGCGTTTACTATCATAAAATATAAATATGTTACTAGTCTGGTCATCCTTTAAATTATTCCTTTATTATTCAAACTACATAGTGCACGTATTAATAACATTGGCCATTGATTGGTATTGCTTTCATAGCAACATTGTACATTGCAATGTAATTTGTAAGCCTAACTAACACTTGTATTCAAGTATGCAGGCAGAATAACATAGTATGTATTAATATGCAATTATTGTTTAGGGTGTGTATATTAAACCAAAAGTGTAAAACTAACGTGGCCTGACCACAATCAAGTACTCCTACTATAAATGAAACACTCCCTATATAGCCGTACTCTAAGGGTAGCTGGTTAGGACACTAAGTAAAAAAATTGAACATGTTTAACTGCGATACCCAAGTAAATCTTTTTTTTATATTGAATAAGCCTTAGTGTTTAGTAGAATCCTACTTGATAGTAAGTGGCTATGTGATCGAAGGATGGTACACACTAGTTTAGTAAATCCAAAAGCACCGCTTCGGCTCCTCTCCTATTATTAATTTTTAACCGTACAGATGTTATCGGTATACTAAACGTGATAATTGAGATGGAAATAAAGAATTAAACTTCATATGTTTTACTATTATAATTTTAGACATTATTAATTAGAATCCTTCGGTGCAAATGACGTGCTTTCGTTACAAAGTCCATTGTCAGAATGAATAGTGAGGGGACACAAACGTCGACATTTTAGTAAACCAAGTGTTGGGTCAATACACTGCCACATTTTCGGATTTTCTTCCTACCACTAATAAAACCCATTATTTTACTTTTAAAGAAGTTAAAGTTTAAAGCAAGCTCGCATATTTTAACACGAGAAAACAATATAGATTCAACGTTTTATTTTGTCTGGTCTCGGAGTAAATCCATTACAATGAGTTTAGACATGACTCTATAAATATTTCATAAGAGAAAACATCGCGAATGTGAAATTCTATTTGAAGCAGTTTTGCTTTCACGTTAAATAAACGCTGTCAATATTAAGTACATACATTTATAGAAAAAGCTGTCTTTCAATATAAGATGTTACTTCTATTTTTATTTAACGAAATATAAAAAATAAAGTAAAACCGATATTTATTTATAACAGTTTAAATTTTTTGTTCTTTTTTCTTGAAACATTTAAAGCCATGATCCTAAAAGATCTTTTCATCTATAAAAAGATAAATACTATTTATTCTTTTAATTACTAGAAGTTTAGACTATTTTTGCATTAATACTTCTGCATATTCCGAGTGTATTTCTTTATGATAGATAAAGACATTCACAATGTATGAAACATTCAACTAAACATCAGTCGATAATTTTGTACAAAATATTTAAACGGTCATTTATCCTACTTTCTATACGGCCATCGTCATAAAATGAAGATACAGCAGTTTCTTCCTGAACGCATATGTCTACCGGAAATGTAAAACATTTTGGTAACTTTTTTACAACATCATTACGATTTAATTATATATTTATATAATTATTGGGTAAGTTTAAAATTAATTAGATTTTCCCACTCATTTTACTAATAAAACAATTGTAAAACTTGCGAAACTAATTTATTAACAATAATTTCGATAGAAATGTAACAATTGTGAATCGCAACTTAATAAGTACGTACACGAAAAAGCACTTAAAACATTAAATATGAACGTAGACTGACGCCGCCGGGTAAAATATAGTCTGCCTCAGCGAAATATTAATGTCCTTCGACCGGACATTCATTGTATCAATATAACTTTAAGTTTTCAGTCTCGTAGTACTTCTTTTTATACTAGTTTTAAATTACATTGTAACATCTTCAAATAATAATTGCTATAATAACGTTTTACCAGTGACATAGCCAGTATTTTAACCGTGGTAGAGTGAATAACAACAACATTTCCGCCGAACTCTCTTCCGTCCTCCATTCGGGAAAGTACATCGCTGCCTGCCTTCAAAACGTGTCTAAAGGAACATCTTATATCACTATAAGTTTTTATTTTTATTTTAAATGTATAAGTTATATTATATATATAAACATTATATGTAAGCATGTATTTATTTATGTATGTATTTACCTATATATTTATGAATTTATGCATTTATATTTATTAAATTTAAGATTCAAATAGTTAAGTTTAGTAGTACGTAAGAATTTATAAATTTATGTTTACTTGTACACATACTGTTATTACCCACTATACATCCTCTCTGTATCGCAAGGTTAGCTGTAAGAGAACTCTTTTAGAGTTAAGCTCACCTGTACATTATTGTATTTCTATGTAATGTTACACTATGTACTTTAAACTGTGTACAAAGCTTAAATAAAATAAAAATAAATAAATAAAAAAACATTTGTTGTACGAATTATCCGGCTTGATCGGAGAAATACCATGACCGCACAGTAGACAGGCGTAAATTGGAAGCAATTCCGCATTACCAGAGGCCTAATTTTAGTTCTCTTTAGATATTCATTTGGCGGAGGAGAAGACGCGTTGGAAGGAGATATATTCTCGTTCTTCGCGTTCAATCCTCTATTGAATAAAGGTAGTCAACGAATCGGCAGGTAAGGGCTGCGGTTACTTCACTGTTTTGGAGGATTTAAGTGGAGACTTGCTCGTTTACAACTAACATAAAAAATATACTATTAAAAATCTACGACGTAGATGGTCTACGTTGTAAAGAATGAATTGGACGTAACCAGCGTAAATTCTACGCAGACTAATTATTTTCATGTCTTTAACTTATCTTCCTGTTACAACGGTATGTAATATATATACATATTACCTATGTCTTTTAAGAACTAACTTAGAAGTTACATTAAGTAATTATGTTCAGAACTTCTTAACATTTATAATGAACTAAATTTCGTCTTAAATATTCTATTTTTGAACGACATTTTTTTTGTAGAAAGTATATAATTAGCTTAAGCCAAACTTGTGTGAGGTAACGGAGTGCGCGTGGGAAAGTTAATTGAATTCGAAAAGTGGCAAGAGGCGTGCGGCTCTCGGGAACGAGGCGAGGCTTGTAAAACGCTTTGAGTTGTTCTCTAATTGCTCAAAATGTTAGAACACATCGTCGTATGAATTCTGATGTGCAGCCATACGTAACCTCGTTATGTTTTCTCATGAATTTAAAACGATACACATTTATTTCCTAAATATTTAACTTATTTGTAATGAAGATTGTAGTATACAAATTTGCGTTTTAAGGCAATGGTCATATACAACATTGGTAAAACGTTAGGTTTACTGCATTTGTAGAAACATAATGCGTAAAAAATTTTAAACTTACAAGTGTTTAGTTGTAAATAAAGAATTAAAGACTGGCCATCACGACGGCGGAGAAAGAAACTATAACAAATAAAAACGAGGAATATTACCTAAGATATCTGAGTAAGTGTAACAAAAAGTGTTAACGAAAAAATATAGACGAATTGATAACCTCCTTCTTTTTGAAGTCCACAAAAAAAAGTGTGGTTGTAAAAAAATCAAACAGTTCACAAAGAAGCAATAGGTAACGAATATCGAGCCGGCTTTGTGCTATGAATGGGCAGCTTTACGTAGAGGCTTCGAGCTATACTCTCAATAATTAGCAACCATTTCGAATACCTGCACTCGAACCAATCCCGGATTAAATTCGTACATATCGATTTTGTTTTCTATTTATCGTGAACTGAACAAATACGAATACATAACATAACAAGCTGTTATTCACCACTACTAAAATAGACCAAGCATTTAGTTTATTTGGTATTAACAAACATGAATTACATTTAAATGCATTTATTACTTCGCAAGGGCGATTTTGCCCTTAATACGAGTACTAAATCTTTCTTACATTACAAATTTTTGTCTTCAAATAAAACTTTATTAAACTTTAAACTAGCTGGCGCCCACGACTCGGTTTGCCCGGATTAATAAAAGAAAATACTTCAGGCTACGTTCTACATCTATGCCAAATTTCAGCAAGATTAATGCGGCCGCTCTTGACATACCTTCTAACAAAAATCCATCCAAACATTCGCATTTATAAATATTAAGATCACAAACAGTGAAATCACGAGAATAGATTCAAAAAAATAAATATAAGCGATTTTAATTTGTATAATGAAATTGCTTTTAAAAGTAATAATTTATTCAAAACTGAATGTTAAATGTAACATGAAAGGTGCGGCTAATCAGATTTACGAAAGAAGACTTTTCATGGACCGATATTAAATTTGCATGAGCCATTTCTAAGGCATCAATCGCTCACGTCGTGCGCTATTAAATCAAAGAGAGAATTTATTTTGTTACTCTTATTGTTAATTTTAATATTTTAAAAGTAATTTTAAACTTAAGTAAGTAAGAGCGAGTCGCGCACTTGACTTGCAATGTGAAGGTCTTGGGTTCGAATCCCGCCATGTACCAACGTGTTTTTCGATTTCCGATTTACATATATACATTTATCCGACGTTCTTACGGTGATGGAAAACATCGTGATGCAACCTACACATATCTGAAAAGAAATTCAAAGATAGGTATGAAGTCAACCAACCCGCACTGGGCCAGCGTGGTTGACTATGGCCTAATCACCCTTAACTTAGGGTAGGCTGCGAGTCCTTCGGTGGGGACGTGTAGTGATGATGATGATGATGAATTTTAAACTTTATGTGACAAAATTTTTTACCGTGAAATTCAACCGAGGTGTATCAAATCATATTTTTGTAGCAATTTTTTCAAAGAGATTGTGAAAGAAGATAATAGGTTTTAATACAGTGGAATCTTACCGTAATATTAATCGACATAATTAAATTTATTAAATTAATGGCATACTCTTAGTAAAAAAAAATATATGTTCTTATAATTTTTCGATTATACGCTTTATTTGTAAATTTAAAAAGTGTTTTGCGTTATTTATGGAGAGATATTTTCTCTACGTCGTCTACAATAGGCGTTATTATATTTAAGTTATCTTCAAAGACTTGTTTTGGATGAGATAAAACTTTTGTTTGTACAATGACGGCTGTATTTTCTAAAAGCTTCAAAATATATCTAAGCAAATGTTTTTCAGACATATTGTCATAAATTTTAATTTTACATTGTTTATTTTATTAATTGACTTCCTTTTATCGATAGAGTGATATCATGTTAGACATTTATTGATATAAAAGAAAAGAGGAGAGATTAGAACTATTATAATAGAGTTGTCGAGCATTTTTTTTTCTTTTTCGCAAATGTTTTCGCAATTAACTTTCACAATACAAAGCTACGATAAAATTTTCTTTCTGTGCATCCTCTCCTCCGTCGATTAAAGGTAGGCAACGCATATGCAATTGCGTATGTCTATGGGCAGCAGTCACTTCGCTATTTCTGCGATTTCAGGTGGCCGCTCGCTCGTTTGCCACCTTATGATATAAAAAAAAATCAACGTATTCTAATTGTTACTTTACAACATCAGATAAAAATAAGTTGAGCGTTGTCCTGCTATTTATGGAAGGTTTGCATACGGTGACGCTATTAGCAAGGTTATAAATATCTCGCATAGTTTGTTCGTGTAACAATGTATGTGACAACATTTTTAGTTTATTAAATCTAAATAGAAAGACGCGAATTGTTTTATTAAATTTAATTCCAATTATTTAAAAGTTATTTACCTACAGTTTACTTTGATAAAATATTCATCTGTTAAATATGAAAATCAAAACAAATCAACCAAATGATTGCGAGATAAAATTTGACTGCAGGTTTTAATCCTTTTCAAAGTATCGCTCTCGCTAATTAGCGATCGTATGAATACATCGTTATATTCAGATTATGTTTGGAACATTGATTTTGCGAATAGTGTATATGGTTTTAGTACTCGTATATTGGTATCAATTAATTAATATTTTCGTGTGTATTTCAAATTTGGTTACAGCAATTTTCTTCAAATATAACACTGGAATGGTTCGCCATGACGCCAATTGCATTCTTTTATTTAGATTCTACTGTGAACAGATTATGTGAAATTCACAAAATTATTTTTGATGAAAGAAAGAAAGAAAAGTTTCTATTATAGGTAATACAGATTAAACCAACAAACAATAACTAACATAATAATAAATGCACATAACTAAGAAATTAAATTAAACTTAAGTTACCATTTAATGATTTTTGAAGTTTGAAATTATTATTAATTATCTTAAATAATTAATTATTAACAAATAATAAATAAATAAATAAATAAAACTTCTTTATTGCCATCACACAAATACATCAAAACACACAGTAATTACAAATATATATTTATATGTATGACGACAATGGGCTGCAGGCTCAGCGTGTACCGCATGGCATGGCCATGCGGAGCTGGTTTTCAGCCTGTCCCGGTAGGCCACGTTATGATCGTTCAGAGGTGCCCATCAGCCTGTTTATGTAACATGTGTTATATTTTCCTACAAAATATTTATTGAAAAATATAACAGGATATTTTCTTATAAAATCTAAATAAATAGGAAATTTTAAACGTCACAAGTCGACCCTTTTCAAAGCAGAAATTGACAGGAATGTCCGTCTCAAGACAGGTTACCCTGTTATGATGATAATATTTATTTAGGCAAAATGTATTCGAAGCGGATATATTGTGTTTTTAATTAATACTGTATTCAACAGTGTACAGGGATTCAACTCAAGGTATCGGATTTTGGGTCAACCCAGGAACCGATATCGTACTCAACATATTTAGTTGCATAAAATTAATATAAAGTTTATTTTGTCCACAACATATTAATGGCCTGATATAAATTGATTTTGTGCCTACCTTGACCTGAGTCGTATCCTGAAATAACTTAATTGTTTATCACACCGATGAAAGCACTTCGTTGCATAATTGGTTATATAATAAGCTGAAATAACATTAAATTATTAGTTACTAATTGAAGTGTATCATTGTTAATTAAGCAATTAATAACTGATTAAAAAACGTAATTAATTTTTCACACAAGTTTTCGTTAAAATAAATGCGTTATGATGTTAGTGATATAAGTTCCATTTTTAATAAATATTTCTTCTTTCTTATACATGAAAATAAAACGTATTATTTTTTTCTTGAAAAACCTAAAATACTAAAGAATATAATTATAAAATTGACACAACACATTTCGAATAAAAAAAAGAACTACGGAAATCGAATAACCAGGAGCGGAGTTACGAAAAACCAAAAGTTAAAATAAAAAACATACAGGTGAATTGAGAACCTCCTCCTTTTTTAGTTCAGTTAAAAAAGAATCTAATCTATCTAATAAGAGAAAGAAGTTCAATTGCATTTTATTTTTAGTAAAGAAAAAAAGACTCCAAAAAATTCGATAGGTATAATATATATTACTAACTAAACAATCTAGCAGATTTTGCTAGGTGTAATGTCGATTCCAATAACTAAAAATTGTCTCAACCAATATCACGCTTCACTCGCACGCTTTCCGCGAATACGAACTTGTTAGAGACCTTGCTGAATAAAATAGGTTACCTATCGGTAAATGATTTAGTTCCGCACTTGACCCACTGCACTTGCGTGCACTGTGGCCTAGATATGTAAACAGTTTAGCAGTTCGCGTCGTAAATTGAGTGTCCACCAGACTTTAATAATGTTATCCCGCACCACCGCTACCTCCAACATATTCAATTTACATCGACCTTCATATGCTTTTAACTGGTAAAAATATTTACACTTAATACAGGAATATTGGAAAACATTCAACCCGATTATCTTAACTCAATTTAAATTAAATAAGTAATAACTCTCTGGTAGAATTGCGTGACACCATTTAATTTAAAACCGCTAAAGCGTAGGCTTTGAGATGTCATAACATATAAAATGTTAATGGAATCTTACTAATATTATACATGCGAATGTATGGATGAATGGGTAGATGTTTGATGCTATCTCCAAAACGGCTGCGTGGATCTCGCTAAAATTTGGCATAGATGTCGAACAGTTTGGAAGAACACATACTTATATACGTAGTTTTATTCACTCAGTGCGGACGGAGCAGCTTGCCACCGCTAGTATTGAAATAAATATAGAAATATATCGTACCATTAAAAGCATAACAACTGTACCATTTTGTAACTGATTTTAATAAACAAAATATTACTCAAGTTTATAGGCAATCTCAAATAATATATAGAAAATAAACGAGACCATTTCCAATGTAACACCTGAATCCGTGCAATCCCCAGATTATTGAAAAATGATCCCCAAGCGATTCCACGAAATGGTTATCCATTCGGCGTTGTCGCATAAATCTTTTTGCAGGCGAATTCGATACCCCTTTTAAAATTATATAAAAACAAATTCAAAATTATTGAAACAAGGGTAGTAAATCAATTTGTAACAAAGTATTAGATTTAAAGTATAGGATTATTAACGAATTATGAAAACTAATTTTTCCTTAAATTCGTCTTGAGACTTTTAAGAAGAGATTTATATGAAAAATCTTTAATTACTAATGCCCTACTCAGAGTTATGATCACTAAGAGTGGCTTAGGGTATACAATTAGTATGAGAAATCTGCGCTAAGTTTTTGTTAATGTAATCATTCTTAGGGGTCAAGCACTTGATTTGAAATCTGCAGGTCCTGGGTTCGAATCCCGTCACGTACCAATCTGTTTTTCGATTTCCGATTTACAAATGTACATTAATCCGACGTTCTTACGGTGAAGGAAAACATAGTGATGAAACCTGCACATATATAAGAAGAAATTCAAAGGTATGTGTGAAGTCAACCAACCCGCAATTGCCGAGCATGGTTGACTATGGCCTAATCACCCTTAACTTAGGATAGGCTCCGAGCCCCTCGGTGGGGACGTATAGTGAGCTGATGATGATGAATCATTCTAAGGCCCCGATCTCTACTTAAAAATAATGAAATAATGCGGACATACAACTAAAACTATTTATCATAAACTTTGGTTCTATATTTTATTCTTGTTGAATGTTTGAATATAATTTAAGTTTTGGCTTGTATTGTTTTTTGTCGCCGAGGCTTGAAAGTTTTATTAACTTATTATTTATATAAGTTATTTAGTAAATCAACGTCCTAATAGGGCTCGACAGATTATTAACTCCACGGTACGCAATTTTTCAATTTAAATAACGCTTCGAAGAGCGTTTATTACGGTCTCTTAAAATAGAAAAAAAGTAAGATTAAAATGAACGTTTACTTAAGGTTAGAAATTACACGTTACTTTTACAACGATAAAATATTCTGGAAATAAACAAATACTGCCATTTATGCGAATTTAATGACAACAATATTTTTTTCGTATATTATAAACTAGCTGTCGCCCGCGACTGCGTCCGCGTGGATATATAAAAAAAACTTAATTAGTGTTTTTTCAGACTATGTTCTATACGTATGCCAAATTTAATCGAGATCCGTTTAGCTGTTCTAGAGATATCTTCAAACACCCATCTATCCATTCATCCACATCATATCAAACAGCTAAATAAAAAGCAGCTCTTCATGGCATAAATTGGAAAAAAAAGAATAAATAGTATAGTATGTCCGTCTCCTGGCTCTAAGGTACCTCTTCACCAATTTTCAGCCATATCGGTAAAGTCGTTCTTAAGTTATAAATAGTGTAACTAACACTATTTTCTTTTATATGTATAGATTGCATGTAACAAACAATATCTCTGTTTAATGAATACGTTATCGTAAATGTTTGTGTTTCAATAAAATTAATGTTGTTTAAATGATATTCATGTCATGTTTGTATTAACGCCAACATTTATGATTTAATATTTACAAAATTGCGGTTCACCGACAGCATAAATACAGTTCATAATGTAGTCAAAATGAAATGATATTTTTATTTAAATGAAAAATATCACATTCTTTTCACTGATAAAGCTTTACATTTTGTCATTTAAAAATCATTAAATTCAAACTTTAAATTTAAACATTGAATCAATATATATTAAGTTTTAATAAATTAACGCTTAAGATTTGTTAAATAGTTTTGTTAAAAAAAAACTATTTCAATATGTCTTCCACAATAATAATAACACTTAATTTAACAAAATTATTTCTTAATTTTATATCCTAAAAGACGAAAGTAAATTTGTCTTAGAAAATTATAAACAAGGCCTCATAACGACAACAGCGTTTGACCTCTCTATAGCTTTTCAAGAGTTGGTACTTGATAAATGTTCATAATACCGAGTTTTGGGGCTTCGACGTCTCTTGAATATTCATTAATATTATTGAGACAAGCTAAGTAAACTTGCTTATCTTTGGTACGGTAATGTTTTATAAGATTCTAAGAATTGTTCTGATTTAAACTTCAAATGAATTATATTTAAAATACTGGAACAGTTATTTTGGAAAGAAATTTAAAAAAAAAAACATAACCCAGAAATTATTTATAAAATCTTCTTTAAATTGAAAAACTTTCATTGCCGAAATTGAAAAAAAAAATACTTACAAATTTTGAAACTGTCCATCTGGAACCATAATCTGAAAAACAAAAAATAATAAATTAAGTATAATAAAATAAAATAACACAGTAGTAAAATATAATTTCATAATACTAGGCGTACTTAAAATAAAATCTGACAAACTAAGTTCACTTGTTTTTTCTTATTCTGATATAATCGTCGAATAAGATTTCTCCCCGAACACAGTTGAGACATATAAAAAGCATTATATATTTCAACTGATATATAAAAACATTACGAAAAAGTTATTAATGTATGTCAAAGCATTCAACGACAAATGCTGGAGTGAAATATTCAAGAAATTCTCGTTAATGAAGACTTTTAATTAAAATATTTCACAGAAATGTCAATCACAAGTCGGAGTTGTAGTTCGAAGTGAGTTGAATACGCGATGACCCTTGTCAACAACCATTGTTTGGGGACTGCGGAGAAAATTCAATATGCCGTCACAAATTACCGTTGATCTTTTAGCTACCACATGTTTTTTTTGCTTAACCCGTTTGCTAGAAGTTTTTTTATCGGGCACACAAACTTTTTTTTATATATTAAAAGATTAATAGTGTTCATGTTAATGTTCAACGATTCGAACCGTATATGCCACACTTTTTCTTATAAGGAAAGGAAAGGAAGTGGACTTTCCGGATTAGAGGACTCCAGGAAAGGGAAAACATTTTCTTTCTGTGCATCCTCTCCTCCGTCGATTAAAGGTAGGCAACGCATATGTCATTGCGTATGTCTAGGGGCAATGGTCACTTCGCTATTTCAGCGATTTTAGATTGTGCTTGCTCGTTTGCCACCTTATTAAAAAATCCTATACTATGTACTATACTATACTTGTAGGTTCAATTATTGTTATATTTTATTTTGAAATAAAACATAATAAAGAAAAGAAAATAACATCTGACTATTTTCCAGATGTTATTGCTTACAGGCTTAGTAAGATAGGTACCTTTTATAATATAATTACGTAGATGTCCAATACCATGCAATTTTGTTCACTTCTAATATAACTTACTAAACGCCTCAAATATACTATAAATATTAAAAAAAAAAAACATTTATTAAAAAAACACATCAAAATTTTTCGTTCAGAATAGAAATTATTTTGTCAAGTGAATGAAAGTAATCTTTCGACGAGCGAATGAAAAATTCTAAAAAGGCATCGAGAGGAACGTTACTTAACAAAAGTAAAGAAAGCTATTATTTAACAATGACAGAGAAAAAAACAAAGAAAATAATATTCCTGCAACTGCCCAATTGGAATGAATACTTTAATTACATTTGTCATTCTGCAAAGAATCTACAAGCAAATTGGGAGAAAAACTTCAAACTCTATGGAGATGACGCAAAAACTTTTTAAATGAGACAAAAAAGGAAGAAAAAAGATATCATGTTGTAAATACAAAAATATAAAAATTATTATTAAAACGCGTGTAAAAAGATTCCGTATCTGGCGGCAACACCTATTGTAGAGCAAAACGTATTTTTTTCTTCATTGATAGAGACTAGAATTAGTTGTTAGAAAAAGTAAGAAAAAAATAGTACAAGACCAGTATTTTTTCTAGAGCTCGGAATTTATTTGAAAACCTCAACTTTATGTGCTTAAGTATAAAAAGTACCGGGCCTTATAATGTCGGCTTTGAGATTTTCCTTCCGTTTATAAGCTTCATTAAGCCTCGAAAAGTTTCGGGATTTATTTTGGGTCAGATAATGTCTGGAACGTCACTATTAATCAATTAATCGAGAAACTTTTTAATTAAATACATCGATTTAAAGTTAATTTTGGAGAGCATTTATTATTTACGTTGACATTCATTATTATAAACGTCAAAAATCTAAAGTCCTAGCGTTTGTTCGCTATCGGCAAAGAAAATATTAAAATACTAGCCGTCACGAATACGTCCGCATGGGCCAAAGAAAGCTTAATTTAGCCTATGCGTTCTTCCATACTATGTTCTACATCTATGCCAAATTTCAGCGAGATCCATGCAGTCGTTCTGGAGATACCTTCTAAAAACATCCATGAATCCATGAATCTGTCCATCCATCCATACATCAAAATATTTGCATTTATGATATTAGTAAGATTAGGTAGATTTTAATAAATTCTTTTAAAATAAGAATGAAATGTATTAACCACATAATATATGGCTGTTTTTTATTTTATTTTTTTCCAATGTTTTCCACAACTCAACTACAACCCTTTGAAAAGTATTTTGTACGGTAAAAAAAGAACAAACTTTTTTAAAATATTCAGTTTTCTTTTATGTCAAAAACCCTCTTCGCTTGAAGGATTGTAATTTTAAATCTTTTAGGAAAAACTTTCATAATTTATCAAAGATTGTTCAGAACACAGTCTGATGATCAAAGGATATGCGTTCTTTTTTCAAGTCCAACTAATTAAATCAGGATTCATTTTAAATTTTAACATATTTATGAGACTCAACACTTAGTATTTAAGCTTCATCATCATCATCAGCTCACTGTACGTCCCCACCGAGGGGCTCGGAGCTTACCCTAAACTGGGGGTGACTAGGCCATAGCCAACCACGCTGGCCAAGTGTGGGTTGGTTGACTTCACACATATCATTGAATTTCTTCTCAGATATGTGCAGGATGCATCACGATGTTTCCCTTCACCGCAAGAACGTCAGATAAATACATATGTAAATTGGAAATCGAAAAACACATTGGTACATGGCAGGATTCGAACCCAGGACCTGCATATTGCAAGTCAAGTTCTTGACTCTTAAGTCACCGAAGGTACTCGTATATAAGCTATTTTTTACGGTAATTTTGTTATAAATTGCCTATACTAAATATCCCAAAGGATCTCAAATGGTAAACTGTTATAGTGCAAAAGTCAATCATATTAAGTTAAATTAAAATAAATAATTATTCATGGGCATTTAAAATACAATTATTTTTTAACTTACAAAAAAACCCAATTCAATAGAAAAACAATTATTTTTTCCAAATTTGATTTGAAAAATATTTCGTTCTTAAGGGCCTATTAATATTCGTGATTCGTTCGTTTTGGAATCTCGTTAAGGACGACCTCAAATTGTTAAAATAATGTCCGTTTTGACCAAAGAAAAAAAATATCGACGAATAAATTACAAGACATCAAGCGAAGGGAAATAAAATCGCTCTTACATATGGAGACACTGGTTGCTTACTTAAAGGGTGATTATTTGACAACCTGATACATCATCATCATCAGCTCACTATACGTCCCCAAAGAGGGGCTCGGAGCCTACCCTAAGTTAAGTGTGATTACCTGATACAAGTCATATTAAAAATAATAATAGTTTGTATTTATCATTAAGATAACAAAAAAACTTATGGACTCTTAACCCTAAAATGCGCACTTTTTTATAAATACAACATTCCAAAAACCATAGATTCAAATTAAAATTATCTTTCGAAAGGTTAGGAGACATATTAATTTATTCCGAGATAAGGTGGCAAATGAACATACGGCCACTTAAAGTCGCCCAGCAAGCGATATAAGCAATAGCGAAGCAACCGCTGCCCATAGATATCCGCTTTGGTGAAAAGTTTTCTTTCTAAATCTATCCTAAGAGATTTCTTCAGTAACCATTACCCAGTTTCGTAAGTTTAGATTATTTACTGTATTTACCTTATAGCGCAAGCTATATTGAATAAAAGTAATCAAGTTTGCTCGTATACTTATTTAAAATACAGTAAAGGTAATTCAAAATGTAATTTTGCGTAGAGATGATTGGGTCAAGTACATACCTCGCTCCGCTCTGTCGATAACTTTATTTATAGAACGGGATCAATGCGGAGCTCGGATGTTACATTCAAAGCTTTGGCGGCCTAAAGCCTGTTGAGAGGTTGAGCGACCATGAGATGGGGGAGTCGATGGAAGATCTAACGCTGGGTTTTCATTGTAGAAAGTCTTGAACATTTGTTATCTTATAAAGAGAAGGAATGGGATGGCAACATTTTTGGAAGTTCGAATTATTCAAATTGTACATGAGTAAATGTAGTTAAATATGGTAGTAAATACTTATAATATACCAGGTAATAAATTATACTGATTGTTATTGTTAAATGGTGTTATCGAATTCTTTGAATTAGAAAATAAACGTCCACATACAATTCGTGAAACTTAAAATGAATCTGTCGAAATCACTGCTGGGAACTTAGTTGTCTGAAGTCTCAACTTTGTAACGCTTAAGTAACAAACGTTTAAATGCCAAACTCCACTGAATTTCAAAGGAATTATTGATTTTTACTGGTAAATAATTTAATAGAAATGCGATTTGAAATTAATCACATAAATTTTCATATGTATACTCTTACGAATTATTTTCTAATAAAAATAATCAAACAAGATTCTTGTTCGAAAACAGAATATTGAAAAGAAAAAAATACGTTATTTATTCGTGGAAAATCTTTTACCTCCAAAAAAGATTTTCCACGAACAAAACAGTCGGAGCTGTGGAGCAACGGAGACATATTTTACGTTATTTTATTGTGTATTCTATACAATTTAATCCGATATTATACAAATACCACTTTAGTAATATGCTATTCACAATCGACGGAGAAAACGTTGATGTATCATAAATATTATTTTAATATTATATTTTCTTAAAATAATACTATTCGTCTTCATAATATTCGTAACATTATGAACCAACTTTATAAAGCTAAAAATATTCTTAATATACAGCAAAAATGCCACTAAAATCAGAACAGAGTACGAGTTATTAAAAAATTTAAAAGCAAAAAGTTTACGTTCTACATTTCTGGCAAAAGACAAAAATAAAAGTCATTCGAATTTGCATATTCGAAATACGAAAATTAATTGATTTTTTTTTCAGTCAATTTTAATTTACACTCGGAGATCTGTTTATATGTTATTTGTGTCACACTTCTGAGTATATAGAATGTTTTAACAAACTATTTAATGAATTAGTCCTTCTCACTCACTCAGCCTGGAATAGTCTATCTATTAACAAAATATTGTCTTTCTGTGCATCTCCTCCGTGGATTAAACGTAGGAAATTGCGGATGTCTACGGGCAGCGGTCGCTTTGCCATTTAGTCGAAATCAGGTGACTGTTTTTCACCGTTTAATATAAAGAAAAAACTAGACCACATCTTCCTTCGTCAATATTTACACGATATTAAAGCTTCCAGTAAAGTCTGCATATTTTCTTTCAATACGTAGTTCAAGACATTACGTATTTCAAGATTATTGTTATAAAATTATGCACTTATAAAACATATTCTATACAAGCTCTACAGCTACCTACTAATACCTACGTATATCTTAGATGATCCTTGAATTAAAACGTGGTACCAATACAATTATTCAAACAAAGACGTCTGATAAAATGAAAACGAGAAGGTTTTAATTAGAAACGTATTTTTTGAATAAGCTTCCAGTCTGCAATCAAATAAAAAGACGCAATCGTATTGGAACAATTCCCCGCAGAATGTTGCCAGTGTTTTTTTGCAACTTCCCATCAGTAGACTAATTATCGCTTCTTCTTTTAAAACCAGAAAATAAAAAGGCCACACAAAAATCAAACAAAACCAAATACAAAATCACTCCGTTTACTTAGACAGTAAATTCAGTAATAAAATTCGATTTGTTGATGTCCTATAGATTCTCTTCAAGATATAGCAAGAGTACTAAAGTTATCACTTTGATTTATCTTATAACTTAATTTACTTTAAGTTCTAAGCGATATGAAACAACTTAATTAATCCGATTTAAGACTCCCAAACCGTATGAACAAATTAAAGCCAAAAAACGTTAGAACTTATTTATAAAACGTTTTAATCTTCTTGTATATAAAAAAGAAATTCGTGCTAGTTACACTATTTATAACTCAAGAACGGCTTTACCGATATGGCTGAAAATTGGCGAGGAGGTAGCTTAGAGCCAGGAGCCGGACATAGGATACTACTTATTCATTTTTTTTATTTATGGCTTGAAGAGCTGCTTTTTTTAACTTACTAATATTATAAATGCGAATGTTTAGATGGATGTGATGTCGATGGATGGATGGGTGGGCTACACCAATTAAGTTTTTTTTATTTATCCACGCGGACGGAGTCGCGGGCGACAGCTAGTAATATGATAAAATAGGAAATCATTCAGCAAGAAAAAAGGTTAACTACGTTTTTAAAAGTCAAAAGCAAATTATTTGAACGTAAGCAAAAAAAAATTAAAAACATTTATGTGTCATGTACCTCCGATTTGAAGCTAACGAAATAAATAAGTGCGTAATCCACTTAGTGAAGTTTAACCCCCGAAAGCTTTTAATAGCATGTTTTTCGTGAGGTTGGCAATTCCACAGTTTCCACGTAATCTATAAGGTAGATCAAAGTGTTTGCGCAATCGGCATAATCCTCCTCTAAGAGTCTTTGCTTTTGTATCTTCATTACAAATCTATAATATTTTTGTTAAGAAAACTTATTCCCCAACGTGTGATAAATCAACGCAATGCTGACATTTAAAGGACAGCATTCTAATAAAATCGAACTAAACGATGCAAAGTAGCCTTTATATTCTATAATACGATACTAAAAAATTATTACGTTCTTGCGAATTTAAATGCAATTTAACACGCGGTTTACGCAGTAACCAGAAAGTGGATTTAATATAATTTGCAAGATTTATTAACAAACATGTGGACAAGTGAAACTAAATAGAAACTCTTAAAAATAAAGAGTTTGTTTCAAGCTGAGTAGTTATAAAATGGATTTGAAAATATACGTTAAAACCTGATCGCCTAATGAAAGAAGACAATTAAACTATTATACCAGCAATAAAAATAATATCATTATGTTTAAAAAAAGAACTAACATTTATATGCCAACTTGTAATTCAATAATACTTATGTAGCCTCTTTAAGTTGGCATCCTGTTAGTATAAAAACAAAGGCTAACTAGAGTGGAAAATCAGACCTCGTTTACTTGCCTGAGCACGAAGGAGTCGATATTGGTTTGCAATAACGCAAAGTGAGCGGATAAGTCAGGCTAACTTCTTATTTAATTTATCTGTAATTTTAATTAATTCACCAATAATATTGTTAAAAGTAAGAAGTATTAAAGTATGTATAGCTTCCCAGAAAATGCTTTAGTTTTATCTTACTATTTTATCTTACTAATATTATAAATGCGAATGTTAGGATAGCTGGATATTTGTTAGAATGTATCTTTAATCTTTAATTCGACGAAATTTTTGTAGTAAAAAATCTGTTTTTTAGGGTTCAATACCGCATAGGAAAAAACGGAACCTTATAGGATCACTTTGTTGTCCGTCCGTCTGTCAAGACCCTTTTTTTTAGTAAAGTCATACTTACGTAATTTTCTCTAAACTAGTTCAGTAGATTTTTTTAGTTAGTTGTTCGTCACACTGGACACCATAGAATTAAGTGTTAATTGATCTTGGTAAATTTGTCATAGATGTAGAACTTAGTCTGAAAGAACACATAGGCTACTAATTTAGTTTTATTTTCTCGCAGACAGAGTCGCGGCTGACAGCTTGTATACTATATTTATGAAGGTTATTTGAAGATTCGATTATCATCATTTTTAACTTATATTTATTGAGAAACGACACTGGCAGCAAATATTTATATTTATTTTTCTTTTATTAGATGTTTACAGTTAACATGGAATGTTAGAGTATTTTCTCTAGGTATTTTTTGTACTATTGTTATCTTTTCTATAAGATTGCTTTTATCGCAAAGAAGTTTTAATTAAGAAAATGACTATTTACGAAAGGATTGCTTGTGTTTTTCTCTTGAAAACGTACCTCGTTAATTAAATCAGAGAAATAAAAACAAACACCTTTTGTTTACAGTTACTAACTACGATACCTAATGGTAACTGAGTGTTCTTTAAAAATGTTATAATTATCTTCTTATTGTCTGTTAATTAATTCTTCAAAGTTGTTTTCTAAGAATAGGAGCAGGTGAAATAATATTACAAGTTCTTTTTATAAAAATATATGTATTTTATTGCTAATTTAAAGTAGAAGATATGAAATACCGTTGGTTTGAGACCAAATTCTCTTCATTTAAAATACATTCATCCCTGTCATTATCTCTAACAAAATAGAGATAACAATATGTTTTAATCAGAGGTTTTGGTCTCAGAAACCCACGGTTATTAAGAACTAGCTGTCGCCCGCATCTCCGTCTGCGCAAAATTAAAATAAAACATAATTCATAGCCTATGTTTTCTTCCAGACTATGTTCTATATGTATGCCAAATTTCATCGAGATCCTTTCAGCTGTTCTGAAGATATCTTCAAACAAACATCAATCCATCCATCCAAACTTTGTATTTATAATATTAGTAAGATAATGCGAAACGAAATTGCACATCCCACAAAGCATTAGGTTAAGAGGACATTCAACGGCAGTAATATAGAGGGAGTGGTATCGAGTAAGGAAAACGTTTTCCTAATGTATTTCTGCGGTCCGCAGCAACACTGTAACCGCATCAATATAACCTATTGCACAGTTTCCATTCCCATTACACGGGAAACACATTACGAATATTATATACTAGCAGTCACCCGCAACTACGACCACTCGGAAAAAAATCAATAAATAAACTATGTGTTCTGTCAGGCTATGTTCTACATCTGTGATGAATTTCATGAATATCCATTGAGCCGTTCCTGAGATTCCATTTAAAAATCCATCCATGCATCTGAACTTAAACATTTATAATATTAGTGAGAAGTAAAATGAATATATTATCCGTAATCATATTTCAATATGAAATGAATATTATTTAAATTAACTCAAAAAAAAACATATGCAATGGTACAGTTCTATAGAAACCTGTTTTTTTTTTTTAATATTGGCGACTGAATATTGAACTTATAGCCATCAAAAAGGCGCTGAATAGCTGACTTTACAGTTTACTCGTATAATTGAGGTCCTTACAAACTTTTCAAATTATCCTCCATTACAAGAATTAGGTAACAAGCGCGTTTTACGTAAATTCGTTTCCATTTGTCCAACAGATTTTTTTGTGAGTTAATCTCGGCTAACGGCCGCCATATTTTTTTAACATCGCTAAAAAGTTTACTCATAAAAATTGGCAATTACTTTATTCATTTATTATAACAATATTGTAATAATTATGACAAACTAGTTGTCGCCCATCCGCGTGGATATATACTATCCATAAAAACTAAAATATATAGATAGAATAGATAAAAAACTTAATTAGTGTAGCCCATGTGTTTTTTCAGACTATGTTCGATACGTGTGCCAAATTTAATCGAGATCCGTTCAGCCGTACTAGAGATATATTCAAACATTCATTCATCCACCCACATCATATCCATTTAAACATTTGCATTTATAATATTAGTAAGTTAAATAAAAAGCAGTTCTTCAAGGCATAAATTCGAAAAAAAAAAATAGTATCACATGTCCGTCTCCTGGCTCTAAGCTACCTCCTCACCAATTTTGCGTCATATCGGTAAAGCCGTTCTTGAGTTATAAATAGTGTAACTAACACGACTTTCTTTTATATATCCCACCTAAGCGATCCCACAAGTTGCTGTCATATGATATATTCAAAGTAAAATATATAGACCAAGGTCGAGGTCTTCTGTATTCCAGGAAACCTTACCGTACGTAGTAGATAATAATATTAATTTGCATGCGGTCACTCAATTACGACAACGAGGCTGCATCCAGTGAACTGTTTAAACAAGCCAACTGTTTTAGCCAAATACAGGCACATTCAGTGGGCCAAGGTCCGGAACTAAATTATTTATCGATAGCTTACGTACTGCTCAGGACATCAATAACATGGTTGAAACGAGTTATTAATTGTCCTATAAGTTAAAGGCCAAAACCATTAAAGTAAAACACTATGTTGAAATTACGTAGATCCCCTATTTTATTTTTATGGAAAAAGGAAGCAAATTAACAATCCAACCTTAATGTTAACTGACTACCGCTATAAGAAAATCCAAAAACATTTAAGACAGTGTTATCTCTTGTGATACTGAGAAAGGATATATGAAAAAACGCCATAAGAGAATCCTCAAAAAAGATTATACGAAAATTCTTTATGATATTTTACTTGAAAGGCTTATTATATATTAGCTTTTATTTCTTACTAGCTGTGCCCGCGACTCCGTCCGCGTAGAATGAATAAAACTTAATTAGTTTCTGAAAATTATTCGTATTTTTCTCTCCTTTCAAATCTTCCCTAGACCTCTACGTACATTTCAAGACCAAGATAAGATAAATCCATTTAGCCGTTTTCGAGTTTTACCGAGACTAACAAACAGCAATTGATTTTATATATATATATATATATAGATAATTCACGCTTACATCACACAACACACGTATCTCGAACTATTATTTATGTTGAATTTATTTTAACGCTTGCGTGAACTTCATCGTCGAGTTGGCTTCTAGCTACGTAACGATTACGTATCGAAACTTTTTTACAGTAAATGGCTACTGAATAAGAATTTGAAATATAACTACTTCTATCGATCACATCCACAACTATTACAAATTATAGATATGATGCGTACGTACAACCAATACTGAATATGGCCGTATCGCAAGAGATTTGGACAAAATTGGGAATTTGCGTATCATTTTGTTGCATATAGTAAGAAATGTTGTCGATTGTAACTTTAGGTATTATTAGTTAGAATCCTTTGGTGCGAATGGAACGCTTTCGTTACAAAGTCCAGTGTCAGAAAGATTAGTGAGGGGACATAAACGTCGACATTTTAGTAAGGCTAGTGTTGCTGTACACCGTCACAGTGTCGGATTTTCTTCCTAACAGTAATAATATGTGTTAATTTATTTAAAAACAAAAATATAAAAAATGTTTAAAAGAATATAATAAAACCATTTTTATACTTTCTCCCGAAACGTTCCATTTGCGCATAAGCCGGAAATGGATGCATTTACGTCTTGTTTGCTGTTCTGTGAAAATTCCTCTCTCAACAATCTTACACTTCCATGAAGTTTTATAAAGTGAATCAGAACGCTATTTCCTGAACTTATGCTGCTCATATTTATAGTAGTTCACAGCAAGTTTGCATCACGAATATTAACTTTCAAAAATCTATACATTTGTTATTTTCCACTCTATATTCCCGTGACCTGAATTAACGATACTCATCTTATTAATATTATAAATGCGAATGTTTAGATGGATGTATGAATGTTTGTTTGAAGGTATCTCCGGAACAGCTGAACAGATCTCACTGAAACTTGGCTAGATGTAGAATATAGTCTGGAAGATCACATACTTATTAAGTTTTCTTTAATTCCGCGACGACGGAGTTGCGGAGGACAGCTAGTTACTATATAACAAAATAACTCTATTATTCTTTATGTTATATAATTTGACAATTAAAATAAATAATAAATTACATAAGAAGTTATATGTAATAGTATATATTAATGTAATAAGATTTAGAGTACGGCCTACGGAATCTATTATTGATCGTGATCCCTCATTCGACGCTTTGTGGCGAACCTTAAGCCTGTCAAAGGTATTGAGTTAGTTAAAATGATTAAATTTAATGGTATTAGTGGTATTAAAGATCCAGCGGTCGGTCCCCGGCTCGCACAAATGGACGTTAATTGTTTAAATATTTCATAACAGTATTTATTTATGTTATATATAATTTTTGAATTTTGGTCAAACAGTTTTGCAGTTTATTCCTTACAAACTTACAATATACTCGTACAAATGTATAATGAGATGAGAGGATGCATGGAAATGTTTTCTTTCTGTGCATCCTCTCCTCCGTCGATTAAAGGTAGGCAACGCATTTATCCCTTCGCTATTTCAGCGATTTCAGGTGGCCGCTCGTTTGCCACCTTATGATATATAAAAAAATAATGTCACACTGGTGTCATATAGTTTGCTTTTAGTATAGAAGCAAAAATTCTTAAGGAAAACATTTTTCTTTTATTGTTAAATTATTACTTTCTTTCTTAAACATTACTAAATTTTTACTAAAATTCACCAATTGAATGTTAAAGTGTAGTCCAAACACTTGACACTGGCACAAAACGCAAAACCACAATCAAAGAATTAAAAAAATAAATCTATTTTCTTAAAATACGTTGAAATACATAATTTGAGTAATTTATCCATCGCATTAATAAAAGTTTGCTAAAGCTAGTATACAATTAGCATAGCAAATTGTCGAAGGAATATACTCAATTAATTTGAATAACGAGGCCGTGAGTTGTTCTATAACTGCTAGAGTCGTACATTTGCATACAAACGAACACTAGTAATAACAACCATGTACATATTATAATACTGGCTGTCGCCAGCGACTCCGTTCGCACGGTATTTAAAAAAAAACTTATTTAGTAGCCTATGATCGGTCATCGTGGCGATCTTTGGGGGAGGCCTATGCCCAGCAGTGGGCGTCTCATGGCTGAGTAGATAGATAGATAGATAGATAGTAGCCTATGTGTTCTTTCAGACTATGGTCTACATTTATGCCAAATTCTAATAAGATCCATAGAGCCATTCTGAAGATACCTTCAATCAAACATCCATCCATCCACCCAAATACTCGTATTTATAATATTAGTAAAAAGTAATAAAAAAAATTATTTTAGATAAAAAGAAACTACAGTATTTTTGGTTGAATTAATTCTGATTTATGTGTTTTAATATGTAATTGAATGTAGAGGTGAATTTATTATGAAAAAATATTATAAACGGTTATAAAAATATATCACGCTAATATTATATGAAACCTTACAATTAAGTTGCGTAAAAACTTTCAAATAAGAAAACTTTCAAGGCTCATAAAATGTTTGTTTAAAAATATCCTTCGTGACAGTTAAATCTGTTCACATGAAATCTATAAAATATATTTAACAAACGGGAGTAAAAATATGAAATTTAATGACCTTAGAATTCTCGCCTTTACTGCTGCACTCATAGTGATTTAATTTTCACTTAAACTATCAATTAGGTAGATTTATCCTACTAAAGTAAAACAAAAGAACTCTCTTGTCGCGTTTAATAAGTTTTCATAATTTTGAATAACTCGGTAACTAAAGATATAGGTAATATAAAAGTGACCTGTTTTATAATTTTCCTGTAGTATTAAAATGTAGAACAAGGTACAAACTAAAGCAAAGTTAGAGTTTTCACAAGCCGAACTCGGATGTGGGACATTTAAAGTTGGTAATGGTAACACTCCATTGAAACGATCGAGCTGTGAATTTGCATGCAAATGAGGCCGGCTGCGGCGTTGCGGGTCGACCGCCCGTTGTTAGAACGCTTTATGTTATTAAGCGAAAAATCGTTTTAATCTATTTTACAGGACATTGAAAATTTACATTTATGACAGATTTATTTATAGCCTAAATATACTTTTTAATTATTCCAAAAAAAATATCTGTACTTCAAGCTTTTAACGATTGCCCCTTTGTTGTTAAACTAACCTACATTTGATTGTAGAACTTTCGAAGCAGGATTTTTTTCAATAATGTTTGGAAGAAAATGTGACAATGTAGCAGTGTATTGACCCAACACTAGCCTTACTAAAATGTCGACGTTTGTGTCCCCTCACTATTCATTTTGACACTGGACTTCGTAACGAGAGCACGTCATTCACGCCAAAGGATTCTTATTAATAATGTCTAAAAATAGATTTAAAGTCTTTGAAAAAATCGATAAGTTATAGTAGTAATCGAAGCAACAGACATCTATATTAACTCCGCTAGTGCGGGTCGCCTGAAGCGGATATAAATGTACGTATAATCACGTCGTTAAATCTGGGACAGACGACCCGGCCATAAGTCTCCGACGAGTTTTACAGCCACTCGTTTATCTTAACAAGATGTTATACGTCACATACAAGATCACCTGTACATTTTACAAATACTTTGATACACTGGTCAACAAATTTGACATATTTTTCACAATGAACATCGCCAACTTTAGAGCCTACTGCCTTTTTTTACAAAAATATTGATTGGTTTATTTATTTAAATTTTAATGAAAATAAAATCGTTAACAATAAAAAAGAAAAACTGTGTGTAAAGATTTACAATTTTGTTATTACTCACTATTTGGTTGCAAGAAATACATTAAATAACTCTCCTTTAGGGCGAAAAGTAATATGTCACATCGATTCTAATAAACTCTTTTAGAAACGTATTCATAGATATTCATCTGTTTTATCTTGGACTGACCCAGTCCATTTATATCGGTAATGGACTGTTGACTGTTGTTGAAATAGACAGAACAATACAGTAACGTCATCAGCGTAAATATTACATGATAATATTTATGACATTGTAGTTTTATCATGAATTAATTGTAAATACAAACAGACGCAATCCAGTTACTTTTGTATCACATTCTATCATATTGAAATAAGACAACTATATCTGTATATAACCTGAATATATAACCTATATACATATATATCATTTTGTTATATAACAATGTTTTCCTAACTAGTGTAAGTGAACGCCAATATAATCGTTAAATCAGGGTCAAACGACCTCATGTATCTTCGTCGGATTTTATAGCGTATCATACATCTTAACGAAGCCAGAGGTAAGAAATTTGTTATGCCTGACTTTAATGGGCGTACGTAAATAATTTACATATGATTTAGAACCCATATAAATAACAAATTAATGTTTAACGATATTTAAAGTACTTGTAAGCGAAAAGCAAGTGAATTATTAAGTGTAATACGATGAGGTTTTCTTTAGTCAAGTTCTCCACAGACAAATCCTTAAAATGCGCAACTAACAAGAGAAATATAATTAAAACAATCTGTGCCTGTTAATTTGTTGGTACGCAAATGTCACTAATATTATAAATGCGAATGTTTAGATGGATGGATGGATGGATGTTTGAAGGTATCTCCAGAACGGTTGAACGGATCTCGATGAAATTTGGTATACATATAGATAGTCTGGAAGAACACATAGGTTACGTTTTTTTTTAATTTGTAGTGTTTACATACAGTAATAAGCAAATTGACAATCGGTAAAAAAATAAAGAATTTAAATATCACTTAAAAATAGCGCCCATAGAATGATAATTGGAATTATCAAGCCAGTTGTATAATAAAACTTAGGAAATAAATCAAGTTCTTTTTGTTAACAATTGAAAAATGTAGTCCTTTATATGTTAATGATGAAGGTCTCTGCTGGTACGCTGGGTTGTGAAATTTATATGTAAAAGAGCTCAGTTGTGTTCACTTAACCACGCAAAGGACTTTACACATGAAGTGTAAAGAAATAGGGAGAAAAGTGTTAATGGGGTCATGACCCAAAATAATCTTACTAATACTAATACTTATATAATTTCTTAATATTATAAATGCATACGTTTAGATGTATGGATAGATGGATGGCTGGATGGATGTCTGTTTGAAGGTATCTCTAGAACGTCTGAACGGACGATGAAATTTGGCACAGATGTAAAACATAGGCTGGAAGAACCATTCATAATCAGCACACTATTCATGCCTACTGAGGGGCTAGGAGCCTACCCTAAGTTAGGGGTGATGATAGAAAATTTATCAAAATTATATTTTTTTAGCAAAGTTTCTAATTTCACTTAACGATCTCAAACTAATATTCCTTTTTATTCCTAAAATAATTGAAATGCGCATAAAATACTAGTTTAATATTTTAATAAATATTCCACATTAATTCTCATGAAACTGCCCAAGTTTTAAAATAAATTAGGCCATTTACTCTCCAGACCTTGCAGAGACGAACAAAAAATAATCATCTCATTTTGTAAATGTAGCCCTATAAATAAATTCCGTTGGGACCTGATGGAAAATATGCCTTTGTTCTATTCTCGAATAACTGATTAAAAAAATGTTAATACTGATAAATAATAAAAAAAATGGTAAAAGTTTTTTTTTGCTTAGAGGCTACCTCCGACTATTCTAAGCAAATCTAACAATATAAGTCGCGAATGAACTCCTTGCTATCTTTTTTATTTGACCGAAAATAAATTACTGTACAAAATAATTAACATAAACATTGTAAAGATAGCGGTGGTAATTAAGCGGGGTTCAGCTCATTACGTAGTGGGCCGTATTCAGTCCACTCGCCCCGCGCCCCGCACACACCCCGCACCGCCGTAGTCCGCTCTCGTTGTGAATTTGTATGTAAATGAAGAATACTGATTACGTTACGACCAGCGGTACAGCCTCATTTCTCTTAAATATTTTTTGTAGAACAATTCTATTATATATTCACTTGATTTTAGTTTATGTGATAATAGGCTTGCATCATTGGTAATGTTAGATAGTTTTTACTTTTTTATTTGATGTCTAAGGGCGATTTATGGTCTGATATTTTGTTGTTTGTGAAATGTAAGAGCGACAATTGTCGGTAGCATTTATTTTTATAACGATTTTAAGAGATATTCTTGATGGTTTAAATTATTTTATTAGTATCGGTACTCAATCTGTCGAAATATGAACGTTAAGTCTAGACATTTACGCCAGAAATTACTTATTGTTTTTTAATACAAAAATGCTTTTAACTTTCTATCAAAAATCGCACACGTTGTTTTTAATGACTTATTTTTAGAACTCCAATAACTGTTAAATTTAATATTAACATAAACATAAAGCTTTTAAAAGAAAATTCTAAAGTTCGTGCAAGCAAAGCTCTTGAACAGCGATTTAATAAAGAGATGAAAGTAATTATTCATAACCGTTACTCTTTGCAAAGCACTTGTTTATCTTATACCTCTTTGACTGCCTTCAGAAACATATGAAATACGATTTATATAAAAGGTCTATACAGGCTGTATTAAGAAGTAACATAATTTTAAGTGAGTTTATTTCCAAATTTGAATACTTTAGTTTACTAAGTATTATTTTTTTATTATCCATAATTAAATGATTTATGAAGGTCACTTCTTCTTTATTTACCAGTGTATAAAAAAGATTATGAAAAAATACTTAAAACAAACTCTAGCTAGATTTTGCGAAGCGAAGCAACAGATTGCTACTCAGCCTAACAGAATAATCTTTCCAATCGAAGTAATCTACGGATAATCGCTTCATAAAATTTGATACACAGAGCCCATCTGTTCTTTTTCCTACGTATTTAATGGCGACGAGCTCGCACTGAGTGGATTTATTTCGTGTTTTTATGACGATATATCTTTCCGTCAACGTTTTATGTTCGGGCATTAGGCACATACCGATAATATCTCGTAGCAAATTATAGTACCATGTATGCTATTACTATATGAAGAAAAAATTTATTGTCATCAAAATAACATCCTTTAACGTACTTTATTGACTAAAAAGATTTACTAGTTTAGCTGTAACGTTGCTAATTAAATTATTTAAATATACCGAAATAACTCTAGAACAAAAACTATTTGAGTTTACTAGAAATATGTATTCTCATTTTATGAAATGGTTATTAATTCCCGATCGTTAACCTAAGCCGTACGCCAACCTTCAAACTTGAAGGGGTCACTTTTCATGAATATCTTTTGTATTGAAAACCCTTAACTCTTAACTCTCGAAGCGTTCTTTTCACTTGCAAATGGGAACAAAGAACAACTTCTACGACCCTCGAAAATACTTTACACAATACCGTTCGTGTTGTGAGGACACACAATATCTACAATTTATTTAAATACTACGTGTTAGTTAAGAGGTCAAAGAACGATGTTCAAAAAAAATTGACGATCTAGAATTCTCTGAACTTAAATCTAAACTTATTTTGTAATATTACCTTTTTAAATTAGCCTAAGTTTATTTTATTTGAACGATAATTCCAGAATTACAAATTTAATAGCAATATGGGATAACTTAAAAGGCGAAATAAATTAAAATTGACAAAGTTTTCAAGTTAAAACATTATAACGTTTTAAATAATAAAACCGAATGGTCGACGATGTTTCAAATTTTCAGAAGCGCTTCATATATTTTCGGACAAGTAATTTTTTTTAATTATACCCAGTTAATTAAATTTCAATTAAATATACGATGAAAATCACGTATCATCCGAATTTTAAACGAGTATATAAAATATTTTAGCAACGTAATACATACTGCAAAATCGATCTACGCTGCCCAACTATTCAGTCGAGTAAACGTATTAATTTAACCCTCATTTTAATTACTGAAAGTAATAATTTACTTGCTGAACCAAATAACAGTATTATTTATTCTCGTAGACTACCGTAGAGCTTCGTAGATCGGCGTAGACGCGTGTAAACATAGACGTAATACAAGAGTTTTTTTGATTGGTGAAACACGTGTATTAAACAAATGGTCGTCTATCTCATTCTTTTTACAGGAATACAGATAACTGAACCAGATTTGAATACCAGTTTCTGCGGAATTTCACTATTAAACCGTTTAGCTTCAAGCTCTAATCCGATTCTTTCAGAAAAAATATAATAACATTAATTTTATTATTTTCGATAATTTTGAAATCATTTTAAAATTCAGGTCACGTGTAACGTTAATAACGCTGCGACAATCTCGGGGATTTCATGTGTGTGAATATTAGAACAAACGAAGTGTGGAAAGATGCTTCCCCTCCCCCTGGTCCATTCTTCCTTCGCTTGAGAGCGGTACGTGGTCAGCCGACACAAAGCTATGTGCTTACCGCAAGGTATGATGCTATATACATTTCAAAAACATTACTGAGAAAGAATTTAAACAAAATATGATCCATTTAATTGTTTACTTTTAACATATCATTTGAAGAACAAAATTATAAGTCCGTAATTGATATCAAATCACCTTTCTTCTGTAGGTCGTCTGGGTTATGTCCTTTAAACTTTGCCCCTCTATTTTTTAACTTAAAATAGTTTGTACATCAAACTTAAGAAGTATAGGGATAATAATGTTTATATATAAACTCATTTACAATTTAAAGTTCCAAGAAAACACTTAAAATGTTTATATGTACCGAAGATTGGGCAGCCTACTTGTATCTATTAATAACGATCCTAAACTTCGACGAAATATTAATTACGCCTGACCGAACAATATCCCTTGCATTGTATAGGAATAATGAATAGTTTCAAGCATTATACTGAATGTCGACCGACACTGTTTGGTCCTTGGTCAGTCGGTATGTGAAATTATTCAGTAATTATTTCGAATTAGTTTTCGTTGTACCAATTGCTTTATTAGTATGTCATTCGGGGTATTAAATTAGTTTGAATGATGTTTTTTTACTTTCTTTCGTTCGTTACTGAAATTCCCATTAAAGTATAACAGAAAACTAGTATTGTTACTGACATCTGTGCATATAATAAAATAAAAACATAGCTTCATTTCTAATATGTTAACATATTTAAGAAAACTATAATTAATTATTTGTTTACACTTATCCTTATCTAAAGCGAAATGACAAAGCAATAACATTAAGTAAATGTGAGCTTATGAAATATCGCCATCGCCAAAACGTAACCCGAGAACGCCTCAACATTTAATATAAGGTGGCAATTTAGTACGCCAAACAGACTCACGTTTCACTAATATTGTGCTTAGGCGCTTTGTTTGTTATTTTGGTCATGAATTTGTCATACGTGGCTCGAGACATTTATCTAATGGCGTGAAGGTAACGTTAATATTAAATCTGAGTCGCTTAATATAAACTCATGTAAGAGCTTTCTTTTGAAGCGTCAGATTATGTTTATTGACGTAACTGGAATGAGCGCCTAGACATGTGCGATTATATTTTATAGTCTGTAGCAAGGAGAAAGTTAAGTATGAATGTGGTGGGGTACACAAGTAGAGATAGGCTTAGGAAGAGATGGATGGATTGCGTGAAAGGTGACACGACTAAGAAGGGAGTGACAACTGAGATGACGGTAGTAAGATTGATGTGGGGGACTGAAACCTGGTGCGCCCACCCTACGTAAGTGGGACAAGGACAGGCTGATAATGAGTTTGTAGAAAGTTAGAACTTTAAGGTAAGTTAAAAATTTGAGATGTTATTTTTTATTATTCTTATTATGGCCAGTAAATTAGTCATGGTATGTATTTCATACAGAGCGACGTTTTATTATGTTTGGATAGAATTTAAACACGATTGAATTTAACAATTTTTTCTAAAAAATTGATTCGAATATTGTAAGCCGTGTCTATTTTAATTAAACGATAGAAAAAATTATTAATGTACATAGAAATACCTAATGTAATAACTAGTCTTTATATATTTCTTAAGCTTTCTTGTTATAGACATGATAAATCTTTACTCATAAAATTGTTAATCTCATCTATTGTAATTAGATCTGCCCGCAGAACGAGCTTAATTAAAGCACAATATTCTTCGTAGATTATACATTCTTGTGTTCAGCAAGCCGCAAGGAATGTTTATAATAACCCATTAAAGAAAAGGCTTAGGCTATCTAACCAACCATTTATATTATTTATACTAAACTAGCTGCCGCCCACGATTCCGTCCGCTTGAAATTTAAAAAAAAAAACTCAATCATTAGCATATGTGTTCTTTCAGAGTATGTTCTAGATCTATGCCAAGTATCGCCCGTGATTTCGTCCGCCCGGAATAAAAAAAAAACTATATAGCCTAAAGCCTTCCTCTATAATTGGACTATCCAAAAAAAAAATTCAAATCGGACCAGTAGTTCCTGAGATTAGCGCATTTAAACAAACAAACAAGCTCTTTCGCTTTATAATATTAGTATATAGATTGAATTGATACACAATCTTAAATAACAAATATGTGAAATAAAATAAAATCTTAAATATAAAAGAAAATATATCGCTGATTCAATCGTAGCGTACCTTTGTTTCACAAAGTGGGATACCTTTACAAGGTAATTGTCTCCTCATAAGAGTTCCGAGTTCTTGTCGTATTTGCACAATCTCTGGATATTTCGCTCACGTACGACGGCCTCATTCCTTAATCATCCTTCAAGTGGATTGGGATAAGTCCCATATAAGCTAAAATATCCAATAACTTGTCAATTTAAAAATTGTTAAATAAATTCTTCAGTAATTTCTACCTGAATAATTATAATTTGTGGGCTTAGATTTTTTAATCAACGTATTACTTGTGTCAACGTTTTAAGTTTTAGTTTTAAGAAAACAAATGTTAAAACACAAACAGCCGTACATGAAAACACTTTTTTTTTTGTAAAATAACAAAAATTACATAAATTTATATATCAAGATACTCGTTTTCATATTATATTTGCTCATAAAGAAACGACCCATTTTAATTAAAAGCTAATTTCTCACTAAAATACATTACGATACTAAAGTTTAACGTACTTACATTGTTATAATACCATTCCAAAACTGTGTAAGTTACCGCAACATACTTTGTAAGAATTTGATATTCAGTACCTAGTAAAAGTTGTATACATAATAGGTGCGCTTATGATATTCCAGCAATACGAAACGTTCCACTCACATACTTAATAATATACTTGAACATTCACATAATTGAACATTCACACTACATCCTCTATCTTACTAATATTATAAATGCGAATTTTTGAATGGTTGCATGGATGTTTGTTAGAAAGTATCTCCAGAACGGCTTCATAGATCTCGCTGAAATTTGGCATAATGTAGAACATAGTCTGGAAGAACACATAGGTTACTAATTAAGTTTATTTTTCGGCGCGCACCAAGTCAGAGGCGACATCTAGTTAACTGCAGTACTGTCAATATTAACTTAGTGATGGACAAAAAAGTGGTTGTTCGAGAAAGTTTCGTTTCCATTGTCATTTAAGTTTAGGAAATCTGTAGTTTTTTGATTTTAAATTGATACAATACTTCGGTTATTCGTGTATCAATTTAAAATCAAGTTGAAATGACATCTATATCAGAATTTAAAAAATATATCATGAATAAAAAATAATCCGCTTTATTAGTAGAGAGCATATCAAACAAGACGAAAATATTAATTAGAGAATTGGCTCCGAAGCATTCCGGGCATGCGAAATAAAATTCCTTCAAAGCGGCATCAGCTAGAGCAGCTCGATATGAAGCTAATTAAATTCTGTCGGAGCTCGTATTGCTATTTGTTTTGTTTTCAGACATTCCAAATTCAAACAGAATTCGCCTATGTTTGAGAGTCAGGTATTATACTACTGACATTTTCAATAAAGCCTATATGCGTTGTAACTGGCAATAAAGTAGTAAAATAATTTTTTCATGTTTAAAAATTAATTAACACAGTGGTAACCAGCCATAAAAGTCATTAAGTCCAGAAAAAAATGAAGGAAAAACGAAACTTTTTTTAATGAAGAAAGTAATATAAAATTGGTCGTAATAACGTAAAACGCTAACAAAATATTAATAATGATTTCTCAACTTGACACATATAATTGGTATTAATGATTCAAGTCGCACCCTGCAGGTTAGGGAAATGTAATACATTTCTCTTTGCTTTCAACTTGAAAGGGTCTTTTTTCATTAAAATGTCCACGTAATATTTACTGAGTGTTTGCTCGAAAGAATATAAAAATTATAGAGCAGTATTATTACTAAAGTGTATTTCTTAACATTTCAAAAATATGGTGACAGAGGACTTTTAAAAAAAAAAAAGTTTAGAGGCAAAATCATTAAGATTATTGACACAGACATCTGTATGGTCTCATCGATTTTGATTAGAATTAAAGCAATAAAGACAATAGTAATTTCGTTAACTGTCAAACCGTCAGTTTCAAGAGTTGTTTTTATAAAGAGCTTTCGGTGGTCGTCTGTAATCGGATTAATTATATTTGACGTTTTCGGAAAATCATCATGTTTTCATTCGGTTACCTTTCTAATATCTATTGTACTTAGCTTTCTTTCTACGTTACCTTTTACTCCTGTCCATTGTTATTTCAAAATTTTATTATTTAAAAACCTTTATGAATCTTTTTATGGGTTAATTACTATGTCCAAAAATTGTAGTAAATACTACTGTCATAATTAAAAAACTGATTTTATAAAAAAAATAATGATAGAAAAAATTGTAATTATATTACTAAACACAGATATTTAAATAAGACAAAACTCTTTGAAGTAATAAATGTGAATTAATTCAGGAGCACAAAACAGATTACCTAAGGGAAGCGGACCCAATGGAACCCTTTCTAAGCATTGCCCTTATTTCAAAACAAACATGTGTACACAAACCTGACTGCCTTCATTACCATATAGTAAGCTGTTATTAATTAAATGTGTGTTCAGGTGCAAAAACTTAAGACAAGGTTAACATTACAAAAGTTAGAAAAAATTTTATAGAACACATATCGGTAGAGTTTCATACATTTCAACGATCTTAATCTGATCTAGTATTTATCCCGTTTTATTCATTATATATCTAATAGCTAATGCCCGTGACTCCGTCCGCGCGATATTAAAAAAAAACTTAATGAGTAGCCTATGTGTTCTACCAGACAATGTTCTTCATCTGTACCAAATTTCCAAGCAAGATCCATACAATCGTTGGGGACATACATTCAAATAAACATCCATCCATCTAAACATTCGCGTTTATATTAGTAAGATGTATTTAATTTAACCATATAACCCACCACATTCAAAACATACGGACAAAAATGTGTTCTTCTCTCTCACTCTCTTTGGATATGTGTTTCTTTAGTGGAAATGGTAATATTCAAATGCAATCAATGTTATTTTAACAAAATTCTCTGCCGACGGACGAATACGATGTGAAGGTAATTAAATTCTATCATAACTTGGCGCGGCTTCGGTACACGTGTACCAGATACTGACAAGGTATCTAATTAATTGTTGTTATAATTTTTGATCCAATCTTGGAATTATTAAATTAAAATTATTTACCAAAATTGTATGATCTTTATCAAATCTCTAGGAAAACTCATTTCGTTAACATTAATGTTGCTAAAAACACATCTATAAATTGTCTGTTCCAATCATAAAATAAAGGAAACCAAGATTTAGTGACACTTAACAATCGATATCTTTATGTACACCTAAAAAAAAGTAAAGTATATGCCTTCAATTTTAATACCTATAAAAAACTTGAGATAAAAATAAGATTTTAGAAATATAAGGTGTGTTTAGATTAAAAAGTTTATTAGCGTAACAAATTATTTCGAGACCGTTTTGAAATTGAAATTCTGTCAAGTCGTCGTCGTAGTGGCGGCATCTCATAAGCTTATGCTGCATTCGTTTGACTGACTCTAATCGCGTTAATAAAATTCGCTTCGTTCGTAGTCGCGTACTTTTGATGAGCACCAATACGTCGAGAAGCTTTTGATTAAATTTATCAATCAAAAATATTAAATTCAAACATTTATGATATTAACAATGTGTATTAACGAAAATACTTTATAAACGAAAATGAACAAAAATACATACGAATATACAACATATACGCAAAAATACATTTTTGGAGAAAAGAAAAGGTTTAACAAGCAGAAACGTTCGTTATCAAAGGGTTATTAAAATAATAATAGTGTTTTGTGCAACTCAAATTCTATAGCATTGTATATCTATGAATTCACTACAGAGTTTCAAATCACGCAATGTGTGACCGAATCATAAACGGATACATTATTGTCAACGCCGTAGCAAAGCTCCGAGTACACGTCTACGAAATTGTGAACATGAATAGCTGCTACGGCAAACAAATATTTACTTTTCCTTCTCCTTTTGATTGATATTCTCAAAGAAATATTTGATTTCACATTCAAACGTTACACGAAGAAAATGAATATCAACATAAATACATTTTACAGTATTAAATATCGTTTGGAATTCTTCGATTCTTATTTTGTTGATTAGTTCATCATCCTATAAGTTCCAATTAAAGTCAAAAATAAATATTTATGATATTCCAAACACTGTGGATGTAAAATTAGAAATAAAATGGGTTCATCAAGACTATACTAAACATCTGTTGCATTTTATTACAACTTTGTAAGAAGAAAAAAAACAGATCACAGAAGGGTTGTTTCACGACGTACGTTTTTTTATAGGCTTCTAAGTTAATTCTATTGTTGGTCTCTTGTAGCCTAAACTGTTGATTTCAAAGACATAGCTGTAGGATATCGTATCGTCGAGCTTATTTATTAATGAATTTATTTTTCTACATTTAATGTAACTTAGTACAGCAAGCTTTAAATTGCAAGTTAAATATTTAAGCACGATTTACGCCAGTAAGACGAAAGAGAGACCTATTTGTGAAGCGAACCCAAGAAACATCTTCTCAGCTATTGATCCTATTTCAATAAACATAGAGATGCTCTACAACAAAGAGAATGAAAATCAACTTGCAACACATTTTATTAGTCATCAAATATTTTTTGTATTCATTTAGTACTTCATTAATATAGTTGCGTAGAATGAACAATAATATTTTTAATTATTTACCGTACCGTAATCCAATAACAAAAAAAAAAAAACAAAATTATTTTTAATTCGGAACCCGCGTCCGCTCGTATATGAAAAAGCTTTGATTGCTTGCTCATGAAATTCTCTATTGGTGAACTGTCAAACTTTATTTTCATATAATAAAAATGCATCTCAAACTCTACTCGATTTACCTCTCCAATTTCTTCGTTAATTAATTCAGTGTTATCCATACACGCGATTAGTTCATGCCATATTAATATGTCTAGTGTCTAGACAAGACTATCATTCGCTTTATGATCTCATTCTTACTAGACATTAGCCATTTTAATACGTACGCGGTAGATTAACACCTAAACTGCTATTTTAGTAATGCTACTTGCTCTTTTGCTTCAAAACGGGATAATACTGCTTTCCCATTTATAATAATGATCTCGTTATATTATCATAATTATATGTGCATAAGTGACATAAGCGTCGGTGGCTCAGTGGTCAAGCACTTGACTTGCAATCTGCAGGTCCTGGGTTCGAATCCTGCCATGTACCAATGTATTTTTCGATTTCCGATTTACATATGTACATTTATCCGACGTTATTACGGTGAAGGAAAACATCGTGATGCAACCTGAACACATATCTGAGAAGAAATTCAAAGATATGTGTGAAGTCAAACCAACCCGCACTTGGCCAGCGTGGTTGCCTATGGCGTAATCACAATTAACTTAGGGTACGCTCGGAGCCCCTCGGTGGGGACGTATAGTGAGCTGATGATGATGAAGTAACAAATTATTACAATATATAATCAAGATGAAAATCCCAAAATAAAATAGTATTGACTTGAAGTTTTTTTGCAATACAGGTGAAGGCAGGCGAGGCAGATGAACATAACATTTCCCTTTATTTTTAGAATCTACTCAAGAGATGAGAGATGAACTACTTGTTACGTCCCCGCCATTCTTTCTTTACTTTTATCTAAACCTTAGCAGAGCTCATAGTTAGTCACACGGTTAAATTGTAGCCTAGTAAAGCTACTGATATGTTAGACGTAGCATAAGTCAACGATACTAACAAACGTAGTAGTTGATATTGGGTTTTCTATTTTAAAAATAACTTTATATTAATGTAATAATAAAGTACTAAACATGATACGAATACAGTCATAAATAAAGATCAAAACAAGCTTTTAAGCGATACAAACTTACGATAATCGTTATGTAGCAGGAATGTGAAGAGAACTGTGAGTCCGGCAGTTTTTCTGCCTCATTTATCAAATTTATCAAAAGAATAATTCCCTCGCCAGCCACAGATGTTCTTCGGTTTTCAATATTTTCTTTTACAATGCTGACTTATATTATTATTTTTTTTACCAGACAGAGTTTTTTGTCCGCAATAAAATGTAGTAAAATATTCATATTTTAATTGTGTTCATGTTATAAAGTCTACTTACCTTTGATGGGATGCAGTTCTCTCAAAAGATTTTCTTTTTACAGCGACGCGATGTATATATTTTTAATGAACAAGATACAAAAGTCTACGTAAGTAATAGTCAACAGGTAACACAGATACGAGTATTCAACAACAGGTTAAACATTTAAAAAGTGCAACAAGTTAACCGCGAAGGCGCAATAGGGCTCGCAGTATCACGATACTGTAACGACAGTCGTCCGTAACAACAACAAGAGGAAGACCAAATCGAGCGTATCCAGGATACTCGAAATTAACAAGGCGGAGCGGAAGCGAAGAGAAGGCATCACAGGTAATTCAATAAACACTCCGTAAGGTAGAAGAGAAACTTAAGAGATAGAAAGAAAGAAAGAAGTTTGAGCAGAGGAGTGATCGCGATAACGAACACGACACGCGCGACGTGACTCGAGCAACTTGAAATATGGTATGAAGTCTGTCAAATTCAACAAGTGGTTTGGTAGGGCGGGCGCGCGGGCCGAGCGCGGAGGACCTCTCGGCGGGAACGCTCGCCCGCCAGTGCCTCAACGTTCCCGCCTCGGCGATGTGCTGGTGTGCGCGCTCTAGCCTCGCTCTACAGCCTTCACTGTTGCTATGTGTGCGTGTCCCTGCTGTACGCAAGAGGATTGCTGCGCTCGTGTGGGTATCGACGTCAGTGTGCGAGCGTGACGCCACGGGTCTAGCACAGGTGAGCCCGGGCGGCCCCAGCGAGCTCCCATCCTATCTATACCGCTTTCACAATGAAATGCCTGGCTGAACACAAACTACCTGCGTGCTACATTACCAGACGCGTATACTCTGCCTGAACGGCCGCCGCGCTTTTATTCTAGGTTCAGGTTACTGTAGCTTTTTTTAACTCTTTAATATATAATATTTTTCTGCTGCCCAATGAAACAATTTTATACTGTCATAACTAGTAATGATTTAAAATCCAGGAGAGGCAGAACCTTATATCTGAATTTTAATTCAAATCAAAGTTAAGAAAAAAAAATTGTACGTGGTAGATTATTTTTCATTATCCCAGTGATTAACTTATCTAATAGTGACAGTAATTGTGTCCAGAACCAACCAACGATAGTAAAAAAGTTCTGGAACAGTAGCCAAATACAGGTGATCGTAATACATGGACTTGACACATAATCCGATTGTCTACTAAAAGTTAAGAGCTGTAAGAAATCTTTGAAAATTCTGTTTATCATAATTATGATTAAGAGAAAATTAAACTACAACAATATCTAAAAGATGTTATCACGCCATTGTTTGATATCGGTACAAAAGGCGAACGCAAAATTTTAAGCCTCCATTACGTTCGCACACAGATAAAAATAAACGAAAAAACCACTTTGACTGAAACGTTATACCTATGCGAAGCCATTCGGATCACCAATGTAACAAGCTAAAATAGCCATTAGTATTTATTCTATTATAAGAACGCTTTCAGTTTATACCCAAATGAAATTTTATTTATTTCAAATTACATTTAGATAATGGTTATTAGTTTGTCGATTACTCTTCAATATAATTTTCCACTTGTTCGTTGCTGATACAAGAAAACATCTAAGAAAATTAAAATATGGGCTGACGAAAAATATCTTTGATAAAAGAAACTTACGGCAGTAGTTTGGAAATAACTACAATTCATTCATAAGATCCACAGGGGACCCATTTATATTCAAAAATTAAAACTATAAAGTATAAGATTGAATGTGGGTAGCTACAAGGATTAGAGTAAGACCAATGAAAGTATGGATGAGTTAATGGAAGAGGATATGCTTATTACCCTTCCAGATGAAAACAGATGAATGGAAGAGTTTTACATACTGTACCGATTCTCCGTAGGAAAAATGGTGGGATGCCCATTACGTTAGTAAATAAAATCAAGGATTTAATGAGTTTTAAAGGTTTTACCTTTTTCGCCACACGCCACTCCTGCGCACTAAGAATTCGTTACAAGGCACGACTTGGTCCAGTCCATCATTAAAATAATTGTCTACTTTGGAAAAACACTACGCAAAACTCGCCATCATGGACTTTAACTTTGTAAAAACAAGTAACGCTTATTGTCAGCTCAGGTAATTTAAGGAAATTTGTCTTCGTTCTCATACCACCTCGTTAAATCCTTAAACTAATGTTCACCAACTATTTATTTTATCACAAACGTTGCTCGACCAGCCAGTACCAACACGAGAGTTCCTTTATATACTTATATTGCAAATGCAATACTGAACTTTTGCTACCTTTGGAACAACAAACTCAAGAATAAGGGTACATAAAGTCCAAGCATATAAACAATTACTATAGATCGGAAAGAAATTTGTTATAATGCTTGCGTTGAGTTAAAGGAATAGAAATTGTTGACACAATTTGTAAATTGTGGGTACGAAAAATAGGTATAAATTTGACTATTTTGTTTGTAGTAATTTGGAAAATAGGAATATAAGATGAGATAAACGTTTAAAGTGTTGCCATTATTTTTATCCCTTTAAGTTTCACGCTTAAACACCTTCTATGTCTTCTTTCTTATATGATTAAAAAAGTGCATTTAAATTCGTTTTTTTTCATAAAAAGATAATTTTATCGAGATAGTTAACGTATTTATAACAAGAAACAATTTGAAGTATGTTTTAAAGTTAATCGTCATATATAGCAACACATTCGTAAAAGCAAAATGTCAGCTGGATGTCACTGTCAGCGTCAGCCACGGCCACGAATAATAGGAAACACAATTCTTATATCGTATCAGTTTAAAAATTCTTTAAATTAATAAAACAATAGAATAAAACAAATTCTTCAACTCAGTATTCTAAGTGCTAATAGAAAAAGTTAAATTATTCATCTAACTATGTTATAAATAAGATGAACTCCGAGTAACATTCGCGCATCTTCCGTTGTTGCGGCCGAAAAGTAGTTTCACGGGAAAAAATAAGTGACAAAAGATGCCTTTTGTTAATATCAAAAAGCAATATTTTGTAATCGGGATGTTATTTTTTGTAGTTTTATTTTTGTTTAATAGTCGACCTGCGTTTCAATGTCAATTTACGCCAGAAATCATTCCATATATCCCAACAATCTATGGGATAACACCGACGTACGCAAGACTTGCACAGAAGGCAGATCTCACAAGGTAAGACCATTTGTCACGTCGTGTTGTAAATGCCCTTGATTATTTACTTCTTCAAATATTTAAGCTTATTAATTTGGCCATGGCACAATAAATTCAAACTTTGTGTGCAGTCATTTGATTTTCTACGATAAATTTAAAAGTTATGGTAAACTCTGAAATATATACCTAATTAGTGAACTGCACAAGTTGTATTTGATGTATGTAATTATTATAATTTTTTATCTTTGTAGTTGAAATTCCTGCTGTTATATATTTTTTTTGGTTCCTTCTGAATATTTTTTGAAAACTGCTTACTATTATTGCAATTAATAGTATGATAATTCATACTTACTTTACTTTACTTTTTAATAAATTCATTGTATAACATTAAGTAATAGATAAATTTCAGTATTAAAAAAAGTTGTTAGAGAAATAAAATACATATAAATTACATTTATAAGTCACTTCTTTTTCGGCAATTTAATCAATTTCATTTCTAAAAGTTCTAAATTATTGTAAAAGTCAAAAGTTAGTGGTAATTTCATGCATTAATTTGCTTTAAATTACTCAAATGCAGTACATGGCTAAATTCAATCAAATTATATTTGCACATTTCCTTGGCTGACACTGTCTGATATAAACTGGTTAATAAACAACCTGTTTTTATTAACTCTGTTATAAAAGCTTTTAAAGGTGAAATTGTTAAGGTAGTTTTGGTATTATTTCTGATTTCATTGTATTTGAGTATACTAACAGAATTGCAGCTTTTGATGTTCAGAAAATATATCTCTTTGAATGATATTTCTATTGATACCACAATATTATTCAAAGCATTGTATATTTACATATTAATAGGTAGCCTTAGAAAGTAGTTATGGATTTACTAAAAATAATATAGGGCATTTTATAGTTGGCAGGCTGGTAAAGTTTCATTTCGAATTTCATTATTGTAAAAATTCTTTTATGTTGAATAGACAAGGGAACAGTTAAAGAACATCAATGTAAGAAAGAAAAATTATGTTTCAACTAAGGGTATTTAATAATACATCTGATTGTTTATAAGTTTATAGATAAAAATAATGTAAACTTACTTCTTACTATGTTACATATACCTTCTTACTATCTTACATTACTCAACTATGTAGGAATGTAGGACACAGTCTGGAAGAAGACATAAGTTACCTAAGTCCCTGGAAATGTATGCTGCTCCCATATGACATGTTTGATTCACATATTTACTTGATCTGTAATGATTCAATAGATTTGAAGAAAATTTGACATATAAAACATAGTCTCGGGTAACATGAGCTACTTATCTCCCTTTTTTAATACTGTGCAGTTGAAGTCGCAGGCTATGAAAAAAAAAGATGTTTTAACAAGACAAATAGTTTATTCTCAACTAAGTAACTCTTTTCCTTGTTTCATGACTAAGTTGGCAGTCATTTGTTTATTTTGTTATCATTAACAATTGAATAATGAAAATATTCAAAGGCCAAAACATTCTTTGTGTTACATTCAAAGCAACTATTGCATAAACATTGATTCAGAACTATTTAAGACTTGTATGTTATGCAAATATTCTTCTTTATTGAAGTATTCTCTACTTTAGAGCATTTTAAGTGGAATTATTATATTTGGTTAGTTCCGAATTACCAATATGTTTAAAAGTAATTTAACCGGGCTAGGTCTTTTAAAGAAAAGAAAAATATATTTTACTTGTTTATTAATGTGAAGTTTGTGTAATATTGAAAATAATCGTCCAGGCAATGCGGAAACTGGTGTAGTTTCTAATTAAAAAAGATTTTAACAAAAAAATGTCCTTAGATTGTCGCAGACTCTGATGTTGGTGAAGAACTTTCACTGGATTGTTATTGAAGACTCTAGTACGAAGACAAAATTAGTTGAAAATCTCCTTAAAGAATCAATGCTCAAGTACACGCATCTAAATGTTAAAACCCACAAGTTAAAACATTCAACGGTATGTATTTTATCAATTAATTTTAATTTTTCACATATGAGTTTTACTTTTTACACATACGTTTTTTTTTAATCGGCTTATGGCTGATGTAAACTTATAAATAAAACAAAGAATATAAATAGAAGCAAGGACATATAAATGTTACATTGTAAAAGGTTTAATTCATGTGTAACTGAAAGCCATTAACCTTATTGATAAGTTTGTTGATAGGTAACTTTAACTTGAGATAAGAAGAATAAGAGGAAACCTTCCTGGGTTAAAAACTATGTAATTTTGATGAAAATAATAAAATATGCACAAGTAAAGGATAATGGTCAAATTATTGGTTACCAAATGTTACTTACTTTCATGCCGTTTGTTAATTTTCCAATAAATCTTAACATTAAACTTCAATACAGTTTTTTTTTACGAAAATTAAATTTCTATAAAGAATGAAAAGATATATTATTTTAGATTTGCTTCTATTTTTCCTCTAAATTTACTGTTAATTTTAAATTGAAATTTATATTACAGGCAAGTGGTGTCGAACAAAGGAATGTAGCTTTGAACTGGCTCCGTGAACATTTATTGAAGATTCATGATACAAAGGGTGTTGTTTACTTCATGGATGATGATAACACATACTCTCTTAAAGTTTTTGATGAGGTATGTTAACTTTTAATCTGTTATTCATAATTACACTGCCATGACTCTTGTAATATTAACACAAGTTACTGTGACTTTACTCTAAATTAAACTTTAAACATCCTTTAGAATGGAAAAGAAAATTGTTTAATGCAAAAATCTTGTAAACTACTATGATATAAAAATGTGGTACAGAGTAGCCAGCTTAGTTGGTACAGGGATGGCAAAGACCATCACTAGGCTAGTTTTCAGCTAGCCCGTTGCTCACACCATTAATGCTTAGGCAAATAGTTTTGTGTTACTCTATTAATAAGTTGTTCTACAAAACAATTGTCACAATAGCGCCAATTTAGAGCAATAGTATAAATGAAGTATGACATGGTTCCAACAATCAAACAATGTCAAACAACTTACATCTATTCGTTTTTATCAATTAGAGTTTTAGAGTGCGGAACACAATTTTTTTTGTTTTTAATTACTTTGTTTATAGTAATATATTATTTGTTTTATTACAGTTTGTAAGGTAAGATAAAAATTTAATTAAAAAAAATGTTTTATCAGCTTTATATTGCGAAATAAAAGTAAATATTAGTCGTATGTTTTTCCAGATTATGCTCTATATCTGTACCAAATTTCAGTGAGATCTATGCAGCTGTTCTGGATATAGTTTGGAACAAATAATCATCCAAACATTCTCATTTACAATATTAGTAAGATTTAGTAGTTTATAACAAGTGGAGTATTTCTTTGTCTTAAGGTCTATTTAAGTATTTCTTTTTCAATTTACAGATGCGAAAAATTAAGAAAGTTGGAGTATGGCCTGTCGGTATAGTGGGTGGCATGAGAGTTGAAATGCCACTTGTAACCGATGGAAAAGTGTCCGGGTTCAATGCTGTTTGGAAACCGTTCAGACCATTCCCAATAGATATGGCTGGCTTTGCTATTAATGCTACATTGTTTATAGACCATCCCGAGGCCAAGTTTTCAAGAAAGGTACAATCTGGTTATCAGGTGAGTTTTTTTGTACATTTTGGTATTTTAAGTCGACATATGTGTTCTTAAACAATCATATTTATCAAAGTTTACACAGATGTGTGCAGCTGCAAGACTTGTCTAGAACAATAGAAAAAATATGGTATTACATATACATATTAAAAAAAAACTGTTAAAATAGAGCCATTTTGCTATAATTTTCAATATACTTTCAAATATACTTACATTGGAAAAGTAAAATTTGGCATATAGAAAATCCTAAAATAATGTAATTTATTCAGTCTTATTTTTAATTAGACATAACTAACCAACGCAAGTAAAACTTAATGCGCAACATTTGTTATCTGCGATTTGGTAAGGCAATTGTTTAAGCAGTCAAGCCGTAATCAACATAAATTCATTTGCATAATATCAACTGGCCAATTTACTTTTTTTCTTGTATGCCAACCTGAAAAAACCAGTTTTACCAGTTTTTGCTGCATGTATACATACATTTTAATAAATTGTATGTTATGTTAACATTTAAATAATATGGTAAATGGTTAAAACGCTGCTTGTTTTCTTTGACTCACAACATAAATAAAACCACAAAGTAGATGACATAAACATAAAGTAAATGACTAATTCCTTAGTAAATATATTGATGTATATGCATTTACTCTTTACACAGTTAATAATAATTCAGGGCATAATAGAGCGGTACCCGTCACTTGAGTTCACTGACTGATAAGGGTCATTCAATTAAACTTCATAGATATCTGCTTGTTTATATAAGGCAAAAGCGTGCCAATTTTACTGAGGTCATGATAATTAAGGACCATAAAGATGAGTATTCACTGAAGTAAAAAAAAAAATTAAAAAACTAATTTTTAAGGTCTTCTTTGAAGATAAGATTTAGGTTATATTTTATGAAACTATTTCTAAAAGACTGAAAAGATGAAACACTCCGGTTGTACTATTTGACCAAAGTTCATTGGTGCAGAAATATGTTAAAAAAACTTTTTTTCATAGTGATGTCAGTGATAAAGATAGTTTATAGGTTTACGTTATTATTTTTTCGTATTTTTTATGAAATAAAAGATGGATATTCCACTCTAGTGCAACCGCACCCTTAGCGGTGATAACTAGTGAACCATGAATGTAGTTGAGTTCAGACCACAATCGAGATATTAGCTCGTTATCGTGTTATGGATACTATTTTAAATTAACCTCTTTATCAGTCATTTCCTGGACGTAACGGCAGCATTTTTCCTTTTAATAATATAAATATTGTGCGTAATTAATGTATACCGTATTAATATAATACAATGGTTAAAACTAATATAAATATCTATTTCATTCGTCCTATCAATCTGATATTTTTTTTTTCGAAAAGTAATCATTTTCGGATAGTGTTAAAAATAGCGCCATCTATTATAGAATTCAGACATCCTACCTTCATCCTTGACAACTGCAATGACATTTTGAAAGATAAAGATGGCGTCTGTATATTATATAATTACTTTTCCAGGAAAGTGAAATTCTCAAGTATGTTGTAACAAAAGAAGAGTTAGAACCGCTGGCGGAGAACTGCACCAAAGTGTATGTGTGGCACACACGCACACAAACACCGTCAATACTCAATCCGAAGAAATTAAAACATCCCCCATTGCCCGACGGCCATATTGAAGTGTGAATTGAATATATACAGCCATATTGACATTTGAATTCAATACATTTGAAGTCATATTGAAGTATCAATTCAACATGGCTTTCAACCAATTTTTTTTAAAATTTAGAATTCAATATTTATGTCAGCCATATTTTATTACGGGTTCAATATGGTGATCAACTATTTTGAACTTAGAATTTAATAAGGCGATTAGCCATTTTGAATATGGAATTTAATGTGGCGATTAGCCATTTTGAATTTGGAATTTAATATGGCGATTAGCCATTTTGAATTTGGAATTCAATATGGCAGCTATATTAAGATGTGCGCTTCATCTTATCATACTACTACCTTTTGGATTCCTGTTAGAGTTTTAGGCATACATTAAGTGAAGCTGGACAGGGTGATTATTTTCGAAGGCGTCCTTAAAAATCTAGCTATATACCTATCTTTTAGACGTAGACTAGTTGCATTTGACTAAAATTCCCTAATGATTAGACTTATATGTAAATTAACAACATATGTATGTACTGATAAATCTGTTTTTTTATTTACACCAGTATTATATAAATAATTCAATATATAAATAGTATCGACCTTTAGTGAACGCTAGCTTTTTAGTTTTATACATATTCTCTACTACGTTTATTTTTTTATTAGTATAATTAAGCTTTATTTTTATATATCGGTTCTTTTTGACGTTATGTAAAGTATTTTACTCTTATTTAAAAAAAATCACATTCTTTATGTAATCGTGCTCCTTGTATATGTATGATATCGGATTATTGTAATTATTATTCAAAAATTGTATGGAAAAGGCTTGTTTAAATACAAAGATGATTTATTGAACTTAATTTTAGGCAATATAGTCAGTATTTTCAATACTCTCGTCTCGTTTTAGGGTCCATCTATGTAATTTATTTTCAAAACATAGATTTTTTGAAAGTTAAAAAATGTTTCTTTTTTTTACTTTAGAGATGAGAACTTACAATTACGGTTGCTTGATCGGTAACTAACTTCAAGTGCTTAATAAGTTACCAGTGTTATTTTGAAGTGTTTTTTCTTTAAATTGCAGCTAGTTATGATTATTGTCATATCTACAAATCGTTTAATTTTTTTTATTTTACGTACCTATACATGTTCAATATTTATTGCTTCTATAAAACCTTATATTTATCGAGTTTTGGTAAATACTTCGAATTTTGTTATACTTTATTTTTAAGTTTTTTTACTAAACGTATCGTTTACATTAATTCAGCTAATTTTGTTTATAGCAAAAAAAAACAAACCAGTTATATTAAATAGCTTTATAGATTAAAAAATATTCTAAGACACTCAAGAATGTGTTTTTCGTATTATTTTTAAATGCATATCTCTTTATTAAATATCACAACGATAAGCAATATTGATTCAGGTAGGCTGTTAAAAGTGTTTTTAATTTTTTTTGTCTGTAATTTCTCTTTGACAAATATTAATAAATAATAAACATTCTTTTATCACAAGTTCATAGATATTTTTAAAAAAAATTGTGATAAAAGTATTTTATGTGTGAAGTAGCAACAGATGGCAGCGTCTTAGAACCTGACGTATGATATTCTCTCTCTCTCTCTTACTTACGGCGGTCGTATATTCCGTTTCGTTCACTCTCTAATACGGTATTTCATAGCTAACTTCACAGAGGTTACAACACACGATATTCTTAACTTTTACCTTTACCAATATTATTCATTTCTTAAGTCTTGTATTAGTTAATGTAGGTTTCTGAGCAATTATTTACTATTAGTTTATTTGAGGCACAATTTTTTATATTTGTAAATACTTTTTCGTGCAATATGCTGGAAACTGGTGAAGGTATTTCTTTTGTCTATTTTGATTATCCTGCCCTTAAAATGGACAATTGAATAGGGACTTAATTATTTAATTTTAAATAAACATTATGGATTAAATTCAATTTAATAATAAAAGGGCCTTACTTAACGTAATTTCTTTAAACCCTTTTAACATTCCAAGCTTATTCGTATTCTTTTTTTTAAATTATTACGATAATAATCTTAAGTGGAAAACAGCTTCTCTTTTTTTGTCGACTAAATAATCCTTAATGTATTATGGAAAGTAGGTATAAAAGAATACGTGTGTTCAATATGTTTGTATGATTATAATGTTAGTTTTATTCAGCATAATAATTCCTAGATTTATTGCTCAAGCATCACAGTCGGTCTAAAACATATCCCCTTCATAATTTATACATAAATTTTAATACGCGTCACAGTAAATAAAGGCTCTGAAGTTAGCATGCAGCGCATCTGACAACAAACGAGGCGTATGCTCTGTCTCTTTCTAACACGTGATATTGCGTATATATTTGTTCCACTCACTCATTGCGAATAGTTCGCAGCTAACTTCAGAGGCTTTTTATTCTTGTCGTGTATATTTGTACTTATTGTAACGTGTACATTATTTAAGCAATAATTTACTGTGTTATTACAATCACGATCAATTAGTCTTGTAATTTTCGAATTGTCCCATATAGGGATGTTAGTTTGTAAATGAAATGATATACATTTATTTTATTGTAGATAATAAATTATTTTATTTTTTATTTATTTATCTTTGTATTTATATTTGGTTACTGTGTAGATATCGAACATTTTAAAAATACTGACAACGACCTATATATAGAGATTTTATTTTCCAAAATGTTTTGGTGACAATCGACATGTTTTTACAAAATCAAATGATGTATCTTGCTTTTAGTTTTATTATTTAAATTTGGCCTAATTTTTGTTATTATAACAAATACTCAAATAATCAAAACAATTTGATAAATCAAAAATGATATTATAATTATTAATATTATAGTTTTCTTTATATGCAATAACGTAATAGCAAATTCTTGCATTGCAATTGCATAGAAGACAGGGGAGAAGTGTCAGCAATTCCGCATGTCGTCTGATGAGTGCGGGGCGAAGGCTTAATTTTAAGGCCTCTTTCCCTTCCCTCTCATTTTTTCTAAGGAAAGGATCGAAGGGGAATTCTATTTCATGAAGGAATGCATAGGAAAAGTAATTCTCTTTTACTGCGTCCCTCCTATCGATTCAAGGTAGGCAACGTATCTGCGATTGCTTCGCTATTTCGGCGAATTCATGTGACCTCTTGTTCGTTTGCCACCTTTTAATATAAAAAAAAAATTGATATTTTTTAGTGTTAAAGAAAACAGTAGGGTTACAAAACATAGCATTTTTATACCACAATTGAGTTAAAAAAACACGAAGACTTTGTTTTTGTAAATTTATACAATTTGCATTGTATTTTATACATCAGAAGAACCTTTTACTTGTTAATTATAAGTATAAAAAGAAAAATATATCAGTTTAGTTAAATTCGGTACTAAAATGATTTAAACAGAATAATGTAACATGAAATCAACAGTTATTTTGAAAACTAGGTAAATTGTGCAAATAAAATCTCATACCACTGTAACGAAATATTAATAAAGTTATTACGAATTTATCGGACTTTTATTTGTTTTAAATCTATACAATAATATAGGTAAGTAAATAACCCGTTTAAGTCGAAAGATAATTACTTTAAGACGACAATTTGAGGCAAACAAGTAGACTTACAACTAAACATAGTTGAAGCGACGCGAACTACTGAAATTTTAAAATATTTTTCAAACGCTCAGTGAACATTCCTATATCCTCTATAACGAGTGATATAGTACGTAGTTAGTAAAAATCATTGAAATTTTTTATTACAATGATCTCATCATCAGCTCTACGTCCCCACCGAGGGGCTCGGAGCCTACCCTATGTTAAGGGTGATTATGTCATAGTCACGCTGGCCAAGTGAGGGTTGGTTGACTTCACACATATCTTTGAATTTCTTCTCAGATATGTGCAGGTTGCATCACTATGTTGTCCTTCATAGAACGTCGGATAAATGTATATATGTAATTCGCAAATCGAAAAACACATTGGTACATGGCGGGATTCGAACCCAGGACCTGCAAATTGCAAGTCAAGTGCTTGACCTCTAAGCCATCGACGTTCTATACTATAAGAAATGTTTACGACAAGTTTGCATTATGTATGAAGTAACTAATTAATAAATTGTTGCTACTTGCACAGAGAAACTAAAACAATTTTATAACAATAACAAAACAACGTAGACACAAGTCCGCAGAGCTCTCATAATAAATATTTACCTAAGCTAAAGCGTGCTGTAAAGTCGTGATTAGTTTCCGCAGGCGTGCAACTTTCAAGTGCTTAATGCAAAGATGAGTGCTTAGCTGTACAGGCTCCTGTACTACAATTTGCATGGAGCCAGGAACCTTTTCAAACTTCATTTTGTGACCTAAATAACATAAGCACTTGATTTTGCGCTCATGAAAGCACTCCTTGTTTCTAATTTATGCAATTTTTGACACAATTAACAGCTTAGACTCCTTAAGCGATTATGAAGGACTACTTTTTTACTCTCAAGTGACTGAAAATTTCTTATCCTAATTTTTTTATAAGAGTAGGAGACAAACGAGTTGCAGATTGCTTAATATTAGTTGATCCAGAGCCCGCAGACAACCGTAATACCAGAAGAACAACAGATGCTTATTCTTATCTTCTTTGGAGCAACACTTGGTTATTTAGGTAGATATTATTTTGATGAATTATATTTTAACAATCCTATAATACCCAAAAACTGAACCAGCTTTGTAGCGTTTTATAGATATTTTTTTAAATAGGTGATTTAACTTTGATATAAAATTTAGAGAATCGGCGAATGAAGCAATAAGACAGTTGTATCAAACGAAATAACTGAACCGAATGGAAGAACACGTAACAAACGTTTGAAACTTTCTCTATTAAGTGAATCACGTATTACATTTTCTGAGACGAAATGGCTTAGGCAACATTCGTAACATTATTGGATATCCTACTTTATCACCGACAATATAAATTCCACCTTATAGTTGACTAATTTTAATTTTAGACGTTAAGTACAGATTTCGACAAGTAATAAGTGTAAAATATTTTACTTTTTACTTCAGTCCAATTTTTTGTAACAAATTATAAAACCTTCTTTGTATAACCTTCTTTTAAACACCTTCTTGCTATTTTTAAAATTTGTAATCTGTGTTCACAGTCACATTATGTATTTACCGTGGGTTATACATATTATGTATACTGTCTTTGTAAGTTTGCCGTGTAAATTATATATTGACCGTCAAAAATTTGTGTGAAAATTAATTATTTACAAATAAGTGAACAAATTAAATGTGGTTAAATTGGTGTTCTATTAATACTTTTGTTGAATAGTTAAAGTGAATGTAAAAGTGTCACCATCGTGAAAGGTAAAATATTTATTTATCAATAATTTACTTTACTAATTACATACTTAATGTAACTATATGTTTGTTTACATTAAATGGTAAACTTTACCCCTCAATTTATGTACATAAAGTTACATTAAGTTTCGAAGTTCATAAATATTCAACTTATACCCTTAAAATATTTCATTTGAATTTCACGAAATTGCAAAATCTAATCTTTAATAGCATCATAGTTGTTTATTAAACTGTATTTTTATGTTAACATCATATTGCGACATATGGCAAATGCATACATTAATGTTTGAAAATAATTTTTTAACTTATTTTGAGGTTAGTGGCATAAATAATATAGACGACAAAATAACCAGTGACAAAAAAGTTAAGCATTAAATTAATCAAATAAGACACTTATTTTCACTGATTGATATTATAATACTGTTTTAAAATAGGAATTTCCACATAATTAAATATGAAAATTAAATGCTTGTTTCCAAAATAATACGAGTAAGTTATTTTAATATATTCATATCTAAGTTCACGTGAGGAGTTCGCGAGGAAAATCTTCGCGTATTACGTGGCAAAATAATGTTTACGTAAATTGCTTTTACCTTTCGCCTCGCTAACTTTTCCACCGGGAGTAAATCATCACTGTCAGCCTTTCCTCGTAAATGTATTTTAATAAAATGGTACAGTTGACGAGAAAAATGAACAGTGATGCAATAAAAAATGTTTTATATTTAAAAATATTACGTCACCAATGTGTTAACAATTTATATCGTAAAATTGTATTTTTTCGTAATAGACTATAGGACAAATATAATATATGAGTTGGTATGCATGAATGCATGCGTTTTCGTATTGACGTTTGCGACCAATACGGCTTGAATTAATAATCTTGAAATTAGTTTCAAGTTTAACAGTGGTAGAGCCCGCTTTAACATCTTCGCACGAATTGGCCCGGCTCGTCCGGTGAAATACCACGACCACACAGAAGAAAGGCGTGAAGTGAAAGCAATTCCGCGTTTCGCCTGATGAGTGTGCGTCCCGGAGGCTTAATTTAGTCCTCTTTCCCTTCCCACCATTTTTCTTATAAGGAAAGGATGGGAAGTGGACTTTCCGGATGAGAGGATGCATGGATAGGGAAGATTTTTTCTTTCTGTGCATCCTCTCCTCCGTCGATTTAAGGTAGGTAACGCATATGCAATTGCCTATGTCTATGGGCAACGGTCACTTCGCTATTTCAGCGATTTCAGGTGGCCGCTCGCTCGTTTGCCACCTTATGATATAAAAAAAGGTACAATGAAAACACACGATATGAACAAAATAGTTTTCATATTTCTCATAAATACTTTCACGAGGGAGCTAAGTAATGTAATATCACTCGCGTTGAGTTTAAAGAAGCTATTCTAGGATATTGCATTTTCGTTTATTCGCAGACAAAAATAAATAACAGGCAACCTACTGGTAATTATCGAATCCCGAAAATAATATTACAATGATAAGAATGTATAATACATTTATCAATTAAATTTACTATATTATACTTAACTAATTTTTGAGTCCAGTTAAAATTAACTCATTGAACGCTTTTTGAAAAACATTAATTTTAGGAATAGGTACGTATTTTAAGATTAATCAAAAATGTGCACGCACGCCAATTGTCTATTTGAAGACGCTTCAAGCTATAGTCTGAATGTCTTGGCGCCAAGATTCTACTGCGTTAAATCTTTTGAATATTTAAATTGCGCTCTTAAGATTTTATCGATATAAAATGAATTAAAAGCACTGTATACTCTATGTAATATGAGCACAAATAGAGTTTTCAATAACTTTAAGTATCTATTTACAGTCCTTGAATATAAAAATTAATTTTCTTATCATTGGTGTCTGGTGTCTATCGTGCTTATGACTAAAATACTTCGTGTTGTTCTCTTGTAGAGAAAAGTTATCATTACTATTCCCAATGTTTTACGATTTCATTGTCATGGTAACTATATTAATAGTGAAACTATTCTTTTTTGTCGATTGACAATAATCTATCCGATGTTTAATTATAAATCATAAACACTTTCTGGAGTTCATTCGAAAATTTTTGACTCAGTTCCAAAAATATTTAATATGATAAAGTTTTCGTTAACATTCATTCTGGAAACTTGGATAGGAATTTTCACTAAGTATAAACTTAGAATGTACAACATAAAATGCTTTAATCTTTGGTTTCTTAGACCAAAATCTCTGTATAAAACATTTCGTCGCCCCTATCTTTGATAAAAACAGAGATAGCAATGTTTTAAACGGAGAGTTTGGTCTCAAAAACTCATGATAAACGAAACATTTCCGTGGCGTCTATTGTTTTGAGCCTTTTTTTGTTTTTTTTTCTGTGCTCTAAGAAATTCTAAATTCAAAGGTTCTCTACAAATTATGTTAGACTTTCTTTGTATCGTTTGGAGTTTATCTATTATCTTTTTAAAAACATAATAAACATAAATCAGAATAACTGCTTTTATTTAAACATTTTTATGTGTGTATTCTATAATACGTTTAAATAGAATTTAAAATGAATTTAAATGAAGAGCGAACGGAAAAAAAACAATTCTTGTTGCTACGTCCTTCCATATGTCCATTAGTAAACTCGCAACTTCAATATTTTACCTTTACTTAGGAAAAAGTACGTTAATGAACAGGTAATAGTAACCGGAAATAGCTTTTGCTTTTACCGATTTAAAAAACAAACCTGCATTCAAAAAGAAAATTAAGTCTGGAATAAACTAAAACTTTAAAATGTTCTATGAAAAACATAAAGACACATATGTTACACTAAAGAGTATATAGTATACAAAAAAAATGTACAAGTAAAAGGATTGGATCCGATATGAAAGCGTTCACGATCTGTTGCAATTCTTTTTCCTTTTTTCTTTAGATACTGTTATTCAACCACATGTCGAATATTCGACCAGATACTACGAATATTGCGAACAGATTGCGTTGCGTCTGTTTGTACAGATTCATGGTGGCTTGCATTGAAATCAACAACAAAATAGTGACTGTAAATTCGTAGAATAACTAAGAGTACGCCTAACTAGTTAGTACTCAATAATTTTCCTCTTAAATAATATTATTTAATGTAAAATAGTCTAGAAATTTGTCAGAATGTTTAATTTTTAAATCTAAAAATAACTGTAACCGTAGAACCACAAAACCGTGTTGCCATCCTTATAGACAGCATTCATTTGATAATCTATATTCCTTCAAGAAATATACTCAGACGCTGTTTAGTTAAACATGTGTTTTAACCCTTTAAGCACCAGTGATTGGTACGAAACAAATATTAATAAAACCAAATCTGTTTCCGATATCAGTACTTTGATATATCAAGATCGCATTCCGGAAACCCATGTATACGATATTTTAATCATTATTAACATTAGCATGCGGCAAAAGTGTTAACATGTTTTAATGGTTAGACTCAGTACATTTTGTCTCTACATTGTATTCTAAAGTAAGTACGCAATATTATTATCTTCCAAAATACCTTATACACTTTCTGTATATCTTCTTTTATACAGTTGCATTCTTGTCAGACTGATAATCGTCAAAGACTACATTTAAAAGACCATGACAATTGCTTCTGTTTAATGTTTTTCAATTAATTTTATTTCAAATTATAAAATACAAAACTCCGTTAAATTAAACTTTATTGAGGAAGTCGCAATAAACGTTCAAGCGCAGTTTAAACGCCGCGGATCTCATATTCACGGCAAACACTCGTCGCTGCGTTAGACGGCCGAGATAATTTCACGCCAACAAGAAACTAATTATAAGTCCATAACTTGTACGTTGCTTTTGATAATATTAATGATACTACTTAGTTCGTAACTTCTAACAACTTCTTAAGTTTGATGATAAACAAAATAACCGGTATGTTAAACGGATAGTTAAGTAAAACCGGCGTGGAAGTAACAATAAAATCTTATTAATATTATAAACGCGAATGTTTGTTAGATGGTATTTCCAAAAAGGCTGCATGGATCTTGCTGAAATGTGACATATATGCAGAACATAGTCTGAAAGAACACATACTTTACTTATTACTTTTTTTTTTAATTTTACTCGAATGGAGTCACGGGCTACAAGTAGTTTTTCATATTTTCTTATTTATTACAAAATTTTTGTATACTTATATTCATCAGTAAACACAAAATCTTTTCAGATGAATACAGGTTGAGGGTCCCTTACAAAACACATAATTAATGAGATGTTGTGTCTTATGAAAATATTTTCCTTTCACTTAATTAATAATTTTGCTAAGATCCTTATTAAGAAAATCTAACACAAAACGGTTCATTATTACTTATATTTATTTCTACGAGTACATAATAATCTATGTAGTTGAGAAATATAATAAAATTATAAAATGTTTTCCTTCTTTTGGATTTTATTTTGACAAACAATAGAGTAAAAAAAAAGTTAAACCTTTCCTAAAAGTAATATTTAGATTTATGAAAGGATTTCTTGTTAACTACTCTATTATTTGCCGTCACAAAACAGACCCAACGTTACAACATTTAGAATTTTTAATTAAATTTTAATTAAAATTTTGTTTGTTATTCCAAAACTTTATGGGAAATGTTAAACAGAAGTATTTAATTTATTCAAGAGGCTCAGTTGAATGAGTATTTTAGTCATTGTAATTTTCTTTAATCTTACTTCTTACTATTATATATGCGAATGTATAAGATGGATGGATGTTTGTTTGAAGGTATCTTCAGAACTGCTTGTTGCCTAACAGATGTAGAACATAGTCTGAAAGAACACATAGGCTACTTAAGTTTTTTTTTTATATTCCGCGCGGACGGAGTCGTGGGCAACAATAATAAGCTAAGTAACATACAATTTCTCACATTTATACTGTCATATAAGTTCAAAAATTCTGATTGTTTTCACGTCGTATTAACAAAACGATTAAAGAGGTCTTCGTTAGCAAATTTCGAAGTAAGATTATGTTCATACATAAATATATGGTGAAATTCTGTTTGTCTAAATTGCTCTTGCTGAATAAATTTTCCTCATATGAATACATCATTTTGACAAGCTGACAGAGGCATAATATTACCTTAATATGCCCCGATGCTTCTGTATAAGAAATTGATACAATAATATTCATTCCTTCACAACTCTTTTATATTACTATGTCATATAAACATTGTAACGAATTGAGATAGACGTATATAAAGAAACTACGACAACTCTACGAAACACAAAATATTACGACATATTATTTGAATTCTCTCCTTAAATATTACTTTATGTTGAAATACTGATATGTTACATAAAGGATGTTCCTTCTGGTATAAGAAATGATACATAATATCTTTCAAATTTATCTGTGTAACACTCCGTATATTGTATTTATGAATAGCACAAATATTCGTAGTGATTACCCGTATTTTATTTTCACTTATTATTCCGATGAATAACTTGAATAACTTGTGAACTTCAGATTGATATTTTCGTACACCTTTATTCCAATATAACCATAAGATACCCATTTTCCACATGAATATTAGTTTTATAGCTTCAGCCATTTGCTTTTTCTAACTATTGGGTACTCGTAACAGTACGAGCGTGATTGATTAGACAGCGAGCGATTGGGACCGCGCTCCGTCAGCCGACGGAACCTCACAAAGGAATTGATACCGATTGAAAAACTATCGAATCTTTTACAATATCATATTTTTTCTCGTTAAATCTTCTTTACATGCATACATTTTTATATATAAAAGAAAGTCGTCTTAGTTACACTATTTATAACTCAAGAACGGCTTTACCGATATGGCTGAAAATTGGTGAGGAGGTAGCTTAGAGCGAGGAGACGGACATAGGATCTATTTATTCTTTTTTTTCGATTTATGCCTTAAAGAGCTGCTTTTTATTTAACTTATCTATATATTAGGTTTTTCTATATATCCACGCAAACGGAGTCGCCGGCGACAGATAGTATTCATATTAAAAAAAGGTTCTCTAAAAGTGGCTTTTTACTGGGAAAACTATTGTCACTAAATCATAGCATTTTTTTGTTTTTAAAAGATGTTGTTTGGTGGTATTTAATGTTATGACAAATGAATTCATAATACGGTTTAACGTGTTTTATAGGTTAGGCATTTTACACGGTCTTTTAGTACTTTGTCAACTGTAAAAAAAAGTATAAAAAAAGTAAACTAAGCAGTTTTAATTTTTAAATTTACTGAGCATTTTAATGTCAGATTACGATTTATATAAAGGTTGTTCATTCATGCATAAAGTATGTGGCGGAATCGCGTTATCTAAATTCATTCTCCCCTTGAATAAATACATTTTGATTGGTAAATTTAATATTATTCTAACTGAATGATTAATGGTAAATAGATTTGCGTTTGAAAGCTGTTTATTGTTTATATTTGAATAATTAATATAAATACAATTTTAAATTGACGTAATATTTCTGAATAAAATTAAAAAAAAATAGTGAATTAATTTTTAAACTTCTGTCTCCATGAATCAGCGAGTAACCTAGGCAATGTTTTTATTATTGTACTCCTATATCTTAAAGTCTATTTAAAGAATTATAACTACAACATCATCCTAACCTAACCTAATCTTGAGGAGTAAGCAGAGACGACAACTTGGCGCGGTCCTGACACATCTCCCTCGCTTATTCTGCATTAATACGCATACAAAGCAATTATTTTTTTAATTAAACAATTTGATGTGACCACTTCGTTGATATACAAACAAAGCTAAAACTAAGTAAAAGTTTAACTTAGTTTCTCTTTCGTGTTATAACTTCGGCCTACATCTGTCAGGCTGAACTTCATCATATTACAAAGTTGTGGTTAACTTAGCTTATCATGAACCATCTGGGAGAAATGTTGTTAAAGTTTCTAAATACTGTTATCAGCTAATTTAATAACTCTTATTAATTGAAAATAAATAAAAGTATAATTACCTGCTTTAATTACTATACATGATTTTAAATATTATTCTCATCATTTTCAAACACCCTGTATATTTAAATATTAATTTGGGATAATTTAAATTAAATTAAATATAATAAAATTTAACTGAACCATAAAAAAATATAAAACATCGTAAATCTAAGAAGAATTAAAAAGAAACTTCCGTTTGATGGAACAAACTTACTTCAAATTAATTGACCAACACCAGGAAACTAATTAACAGAACCTCAAAGGGAAACTTCAGTAAGAAACCCATTTAAATATTTCAACGACTATTTTTACATTTGAATCGGTTGCATTTTTAAAACACGAAATATTTATTCAAAGTAATTACTTTGTAAAGGAGTTTAATGAGAAAGTAAAATGAGAAAAAGTTAATAATTTTACTCTGACTTATAGAGAAAAACTAAGTTATAAATAATTTTAAATCGATGTCTATTCATTTAAAATTTTCTTATTTATAAGTATGTATAAATAAGAAAATTTAAATAAATTACTGGCTGTCGCCCGCGACACCGTCCGCGCGGTATTAAAAAAAACATAATTAGTAGCCTATGTGTTCTTCCAGCCTATGTTCTATATGTATACCAAATTTCATCGAAATCCTTTAAGTTGTTCTGGAGACACCTTGAAACAAACATCCATCCATCTAAACATTCGTTTTTATAATATTAGTAAGATATAAATGTTTTTATAAAGTATTATAAATATTTAAAAACTTCGTATCTCCAAAACATAAAATTTTTATGGCTGAATAAGAATAAAATGCAATACATTTCCCGAATATATTGTAAAGTAATAAATACAGATAGTTGTAATAAAAATGTAAGAAGTAATAAAGTTTATTTTAAATGCGTTTAAAATATAAAATGGTACGTAAGTTACATTCTCTAGTTGCGCTCAGGGATTTCGGTTCATGAATACAGGATGTGCTGAAATTGTGTTTATCTAAATTGCTTCTAACTTTATATTCAATTTCTTTAGAGAATTTATAGCTTGTTTTTACTACCACATGATAATATTTAAACTTAAATGTGTTAAAGTCGCATTCCCTTAGTGTAGGATTAGTAAATAAGATTGATTTACTTGACTCTGTTTAGTTTTATTTTGTTATTGTGTGATTTAAATTATTAACTTGTACTATTTGCATAGAGACTAGATTTGTAACCTTGTGCTTTTTGAGTTATTAAAATAAAATCATAGTCCCTTTTTATATTGACTAGCTGTCGCCCGCGACTCCATCCGCGCGGAATTAAAAAAGACTTAAAGAGTAGCCAATGTGTTGTTCTAGACTAAGTTCTACGTCTGTGCTAAATTTCATCAAGATCTATTAAGCCGTTCAGGAGATACTTTCAAACAAACCATACATACATCCATTCATCCATCCATCCATGTAAACATTTCATCATCATCAGTTCACTATACGTCCCCACCGAGGGGCTCGGAGCCTACCCTTAGTTAGGGTTGACTAGGCCATAAACATCTAAATATTTACATTTATAATATTAGTAAGATAACACTCATTGTTTTTTTCTAGTTGACGTCGAATAAATTTTTCCATCCATTAAAGTACACTACACCTTTTGATATTTCAAGCTCCGCAGAATATTCGACTTGTTTATTTTTCACTGTTTTATTTCGATATTCCCCGCAGTTGAAAACGATAGGCGCTTGATTGATTAAAGGAGGAGTGAAACCGACGTACCCTTCCACAATACTGGTGAAAATTGCACTTAAAGAAATCGGTTCCGATCAAGGGCCTTCGAATTTACCAAATTAAATTCGCCAAATAGTTGAATAGTGAAGAATTTTTACACTCTTTTTGTTTTTTCTGTGACATATATTAAAAAAAAAGAAAAAATCATTCCATTTATAAAGAATTAAGAATCGTCATTTTTATAATTATAGAAAATTTAACATAGAATATTAAAGCACAATAATAAACGCAGTTTACGGTGTCAATGTTTGTCATTGGTTCAAAACAAACAACGGCGGCAATAGGTTAACAAAAGTGCCGGTGACCGCGCAGCTAATCGAAAACCTAAACACCGCCATGCAAATATGCATAGCCAATAAGTTTATGGACGATGAATTTTAATAATAACAGAGTTTAATAATGGTTTAATATACGTTTTACTAATTTTTATAACAAAAAATATCAAAGCTATCCGTAAATGACAATGTCTTTTTTTCAATTCTGTTCGAGTATAGGTTGCTTTAGGGTAGGCTCCGAGCTCCTCGGTGGGGACGTATAGTGAGCTGATGATGATGATAGGTTGCTACCGCATACCTGAAAAACAAAACTTCGTAAAAAACGTAGTATGTACACAATTAACTGACCGTCGGTAGAGACCGAAACGAATCGGTCTTAGAAAAGACCAAAATCTCCACTTAAAATATATCGTTGTCTTTGTTTTGAATGAGATAATGATAGAGATGACGATATATTTTACACAGAATCTCTCAGAAACCCACGGTTAGTCGAATTCTAATTTAATCCTAAAAAAAAACGAGCATAATGTTTAGATTGATAAAAGTCATAATTATGTACAAACTTAATAATGCGGTTTCAATAAAATCCAGACCGAAAAGAACTTGAAACAGTAATTTACAAACCATTTTAAAAAAATGTTACCTCAAAGATTAAAGGTAATATAAAAGTTTACGTTGATTTCGGTCTACGTTAGTCCTCGCTAACAATAGTAACGTCCGCGGAGATTTAAGACTGCAATTAAAGCTGACCCATTAAGTTACAAATACTCTTAAAGGAAGCATTTGTTGTAGTAAATGCCAACCATTTATATAAATTAAATGCATTGCATTATAAAAAGCAGTTGCAATTCAAACAATTTTTTTTTCTATTGCAAACTAGCTCCGTACCGCGACTCTGTCCGCGCGGAAATAAACAAACTTAATAAGTAGCCTATGTGTTCTTTCGGGCTATGTTCTACATCTATGCCAAATTGCAGCGATATCCATGCAACCGTTCTGGAGATATTTACTGAACATCCATCCATACATTCGCATTTATAATATCAGTAAGATGAATATATATATAGTAAACCATTAACGTATTAAATCATTTTTTTCCTATTACACTTTTGGCATTCGAAAGACTACTACTGTTAAAATATCTCATTTCTAAAAGTGTACACCAAAATAAACTAGTCAGAATTATTTCGCAAAATTTAAAGCATGATTAAAAATATTTGAAATATTCGTTCTCTGAGAAACATTAAAAAGTAAATACTTAATTTAGAATGTTTTTAATGGAACCTTTCAGTGCGTCGGTGGTGGCTTTATAGTGCTAATGACTTGCAATGTTTGCTAATGCCACAAAGCGAGACAAAAGAAACGATGCGGTACGATGCTCGGATACTGTTGTTCCAAAGCCGGCACAATTTCAACGAACACTTGTGAAATATTCAATGGGAATTCATAAAAAAAGAATTGCTTTTGAATAGGTCCTTTTTATCTGTGTCAGTAGGGTTGTCTCAGTAATGTTTTTATGTTCATGTTTACATCTTAAATGACTAACCGTGGGTTTCTGAATCCATCTTACTAATATTATATAAGTGAATGTTTCGATGGGTGAATGTTTGTTAGATGTTTCTAAAAAGCCTCATAGATCTCGATAAAATGGGCACAGATGTAGAACATTGTGTAGAAGAGCACATAGGCTATTAAGATTTTTTTAATTTTTCGCCGACGGAGCCATGGGGTCAGCTAGTCTCTGTATAAAACACATTGTCATTTTCTTTGACAACATGTTTTAAAGGGGGGTTTTGATCTCAGAAACCCACGATAAGCTGATTTTGTCGAGCGAGGTGTCAGTCATTTCTCTCAGTTTTGCAGTCATTAGGATTTTTAAATTAAATTAAATCGATGGTATTTTACTAAGTGTGATAAACGTAGCTATATCAAACAAATTAAAATTTTACAAACATGAAATATAGACCTTAATGTGTTCATACTGTTAGGTATAAAATCCGGAAATGTGCCAGTGTATTGACTCAACACTAGCCTTACTAAAAGGTCGACGTTTCAGTACTCACATTAATTCTGATACTAGACTTTGTAACGGATGTACGTCATTCGCGCCAAAGGATTGTAATCAATAATGTCTAAAAATACGACAAAATTTTAATGAATCTTATATATCACTAAAAAGTATGTACATTTTGTTAGTACCAGAGGTTGCCATGTCACAAAACAAAAAATGAAGTGTTGCATGTACCGAAATTCTTTGTTAGAACGTAAAGTAAAATAGCGGAAAATATCTTCCAAGCATACAACAAAGTAGTTCCTATAATACTTTTATATTTTCACGATATAAGTAACTGAAAATTCTAAGAAAAGTCTAAAGAATATTTAAAAGATCACAGCGAGAGGATATTACGCCGCCCTCTAGCGGATATTGGCTGACACTGCATCTTCCGACAACTTTCAAAATCTATTACAATTCTTTTAGAAAATCTTTGCTCAAAGACAATAAATTTCAAAGACAGATAAATCCATGATTCTTATAATCGCGACTTACATCTGATAAAACGATCATTTCGATAAACAGGATACGTTCATTTTCATTCACTCGATATTATCCCTTAAAGAAAATAATTATTTGAGCAGCCACAACACCATAATTACTATGATAATAACGAAAGCCGCTGATATTGAAAATTTATGCCGAAGGGGAGAAATTAAAAAGCTATGGCTCAAGTTAAAAATGCTTTTCTCGTTTAATCCAAAATAATGAAATCTATATAAATGAAACATTCTAAAAGACAGAATATATTGGTAACTAGAAAACAAGATCTTACTAATACTATAAATGCGAATGTTAAGATGGATGAATGGATGTTTGTTTTAAGGTATCTCCAGAACGGCTTAACAGATATTGATGAAATTTGGCATACATATAGAACATAGTCTGAAAGAACACATAGGTTACTAATTATGTTTTTTTTTTAATTCTACGAGGACAATAAAAACAATAACCAATTTTTCTACAACTTGGTAATTTTACCTAGAGAATGTTTTACTCCTTTCCGATATACCACCATATTTACTATTATTTACTGTTGCTATAAGAACAGTGTTAAAAATTTATCAAAATGTGTTAACGCATCTTCAGACCATAATCCGCTCTCGCTCGTGACTTAAAGACTTTATAACACTCCTGAATCTTCCACGTTAAATGATTAGAAACCGGTAACCGCTCTATTGATTTACGACCCAGCCGGTAATTCTCCAAACATTTTCTAGATGTTTGTGTTGTGTAAAATAGCACGACTAAATTACCTATGCTAATAAGTGTTATAACCAAATGCCATAGAAAAAAGTTTAAACTCAACTAAATAAGTTTAAACTCAGTTCATGTTTGATTTCACATGGTGAGTTTCACAGACCACAATCTGAGTTTAAAGCATATTGTTATCTCTGTTTTGTCAATGATAATTGATAGGGACAACGATATTTTAATCGGAGATTTTGGTCTAACAAACTCATGGTCAAGGGTAAATATAGTTGTTGTATATTTAAATAATGTCTAACTTGTTTGATTGTTTTCGAAGATGTCGCAGACAATGTCTAAGGAAGATGAATGATTATAAATTTAAAAAGAAAATAACCCGACGGATTGTAACCTATGAAACGTAGGTGAAAATACAAATCCAATGACTATTACAAGGACGAATGTAAAATATTAGTAAAAAATAATTATAATACGCGAAGAGTAAGTGACAAAAAAATATTTCAGCCGAAGGTAAAGAATTACTATGGAGAAAGAACGTCTAATTACATGATACCAAAATTATTTAATAGAATAGCTAAGCTAAGACAGATACATAATATAAGCAGATAATTGTTAAAGTCAAAGCTGACAGACTTGTTTCTCGATGTGAAAAAGTTTTTTTTTTGTGATAACCAGTGATTCTCGCCGTTAAGCATTACAGCTTGGCGAGATAAAATTCCTCGTTAAATCTTTTGTATGAAAAAAAAAAATATTCACTCGTCAAAATCGGTTCAGTTATTTAGGGTACAGGAGGTAACAAAATAATTGCAACTTTATAACATCCAATAAACAAAATACACGCAAAAATACTTACCCGAATATTCAGTTAAAAATGAACAATGTTAATCACAATTTTGCTACTAACAATAGACCATTGAAACCACATCAAATATTTAATATACTATCGGAATAATTAAGTCAGTGTACATCGTTATCAATGCAAACATATGGACTATAATTAAGGAAGATTTAATAATGGATTAAGTTATAAGAGCATTTAATTAATGAATTGTTAATTAATGATAATAAAACAATATACAATCTATAGAGCGTCGGTGGCTCAGGGGTAAAGCACTTGACTTGCAATATACAGGTCCTGGGTTCGAATCACGCCATGCACCAATGTGTTTTTCGATCTCCGAATTACATATGTACATTTATCCGACGTTCTTATGGTGAAGGAAAACATCTTGATGCAACCTGACCATATCTGAGAAGAAATTCAAAAGATTTGTGTGAAGTCAACCAACCCGCACTTGGCCAGCGTGGTTGACTATGGCCCCCTTAACTTAGGGTAGGCATCGAGCCACTCGGTGGGTATGTATAGTGAGCTGATGATGCTGACGATACAATCTATGATAAAGATATAATAATTTCGGTAGAAATATTAAAGTCACCATTTGATATTACTTATCTATAGATTTATGAAAAACTAGCTTTCGCCAGCGCACTGTCCGCACGGGATTAAAAAAATAGTAGTTATGTGTTCTTTTAGGCTATGTTTTATATGCCATGTGTCAGTCAGATCCATGCAGCAGTTTTAGAGATACCTTCAAACAAACATCCATCCGTCTAAACACACGCATTTATAATATTAATAAGATCATATTGTTTTAATAATAAGAGAAAAAACTAACATTGGGCTGCTTAGCACTTTCACGAATAAAAGCTGTTGGTAAACGCATTTTAGTGCACCAATTAACGTTAATGCTTTAGTGGTTTCAGTGTTTTCTTGTACTTTATATTCCTAGCAGTTCATTTATTTTATAGTAGTAATAGTTTTTAAGTTGTTGTAATAGTTATAAAATGTGCACTGTACCTAGGGGTCTTGTGAGTATTTCTAACTTAAGTTATTGGTTAACTTTACTATACAATATAATATTTTTTACCGTAATTAATAAAATAATTATTTATTTAGTTAATTAAATATGTTATATTATTACTTAATTTCTAATGTAAAAATACAGATAAATGATATTCAAATGTCTGTATTTAATGTTATAATAAATTTTTTATTACAACACTAATTTTCAGTTCTATGCCAATTTCTCTAACTATATTTATCTATTAGATAAGAGACATACTAATACTATTTGAAGAAATGATACTTGGCACTAACAATGATTTACTCTTAAATCTTTTTACATTTTAGCGTTCACTTTAAACTCTTTAGGTTTCGTGTTTAATAATTGGCACCATTCCAAAATTCCTCTTATGAGACAGTAAATTTTTAGCCTCATTTATCTTAGAAGTTAGAGAATAAAATTCTTGAACTTTCTACTGGAAGAGATTTATTTTTGCTGTTATTGTTCTAGGATATTAAATTTACAATTTATATCACTAGTTCAACGTTCTAACCTTAGGAATCCACTGCCGTGACACATGCAGTGATGCATATTTCTGTCTCTTTTTTGTTAAAGATAAAGAAAGGGATAGATATATGTATTAATAGAGTTGTCACAGTAGTTCTAAGCTACAGTATCTTTACATAGTCAACAATCAAGTTAACGAGTTTCTTGTCGCTTTCTTCAAATGTTTGTAAGTAAATCTTTAAGTTAGAAAAAGTAAATTCCTCATAGAATTCCTTTCAATCGATTTAGCACGGCAGTCACGTTCAATACCCTTGTAGACGCCCTTAATCATTGCCTTTGTTACTTCAATGATAAGCACAATCGCCTCGTTAGACTCATCATGGAGACCCCCTCTGATAATGATAGGTATACCACAAAATACATCATTACAGGGTTCAGCCCTTCCTTATTATGTTACTATTCGAATTAAGCATCTTGTGATGTTCCTTATTCGTACATGTTAGGAGCCGGACTTTTAATTTTAGGTTTAAGGTACGCATTCATTGGTCCGCGCCGGACGCACCGCGCACACGCCCAGCAACGGACTGATATCTGATCGATGCCGTCTTTCAAGGCGAGTGGCGCGGTGGTGATAGAAGCAGCGCTATATAAAATCATACAAAGCAAACTAAAATCCGTTTCGGGCCGTGCGAGTGGTGCGTCCAGCGCGGTTCAATCGATGCACACCTTTACTTACCAGTATATACAATATTATTAATCAACTGACTGAATTCATACCCGTCTTTGCAGTTGCTGGCACCAACCAAAACGATATTATGTATTAGTACTGAGATGATGATGAAAGTCTTTTTAATATTGAATTAAAACTGTGTGAGGATTTTCTCAATGACATGTAATTAAATAAAACCAATGAAAAGTTTATCTTTATATTGAAACTAATTAAAAACAAAAAAATATCTTTGGTCAAACATAAATATTACAAAAAATATAACTTTAAAAATATTTATAAATATAAATATTATATCGGACTCAGTTAGTCCGATAAAATATTTATATTGTAAAAAGAAATTTGAACAGTTTTTATAACAAAATTAACAGAAAAAAAATAAATTGAAAAAACCGCAAACACTAAAAAAACAGTTTTTTAATTACAATTATCATATATATTTTTGCGCATTACTTATAAAATGAATGAAATGACGAAAAAATATATTGTATGGAATAATTTAAAATGCATATGTCTATTTAATATCTAAAAGTACTTAAAATATCTTATCAAAGATTCATGCCAAAATACAATTATGTTAATATCGGATTATTTTTAATCGTATTTACTTTCTATCAAAGAAAATAATCGATCTTCTTTTATTTTTGCGTATCAAACGAATTTAACCACTTTTAATCCATTCTTCAATTATCTTAACGATTAATTTGGCCGTTAGCTGTAGAATCTTAACTTACACTTAAAAATAACTTTGTACAACTTTGATGTACTTAATTTATACGGCGGAATGTTTTCCCGTGATGACTCCCGTCTTCTTGTCGTACTCGTATTCTTTGTGACCACTATTGTGCCTTAAACTGTCACCTGAAGATGATTCGCCATTATTCAGTAGTCCCTTTTTGTCTCTAAAAATAAATTTTATAAATTAAATGAGGTAATAATGTGATAACGAAGTCGTACTAGGCTAGCGTGATCTACGGCCTCAGCACCTTTAACTTAGGGTAAGCGCCGAACCCCTTAGTGGAGACTATAGTGGACTGATGACGATTAGTGTGTTGTTTCACTATTAATAATATGTTACAATTTTAACAATATTCATACTATTAGTTTAAATTTACATTGATAATAAAACTGCATATACCATAATAACATTTGCTGAGTACTTAATGTTTACCTCGATCGAAGCGTATCCTCTTTCCTTTTATTCTTCTTCTTGTAACAGCAATTAGCAATAATGCCTTGTTTCCGCCACACAAATAGCAGCAAATCGAGCAGTAACAAGCAAATAAATACTGCCAGTACTGACAATGCAATTATTGCGCCCGCTGAGAGTACTGGTGATAGATCACCATCTGTAAAACAAACAAAAAAAATAGTTTCCAATAAGTTATAAATAACGGGACGCTTAAGAAGTTGAGACTAACATAGACGTAAGAAAAGCTCAATGTTCTTCTAAAGGAAACATTCGTTGTGACATAATAATTAAGGGCTGCTGTACACGGACATCTTGAAGTAGTCAATACTGGCAGGTAGAAGTTCCCACACCGTAGTTTGCAGCAGCTGTTATAAAAAATTACAGGTATTGATCTAACAGATACTAGTGTATATTGTTCTGATATTACCTGGTACATAAAGTAAAAGTTGTGATACAGAAGAATTTCCTTGAGAATTGTGAGCGAGTAATTCTAAACGATATGTTGTATTATATTGAAGATCTGTTAATTCAATTTCATTGGTTTCAGCGATTTCTTCTTTGCATGACTCTACCTGAACATCAAGAGAATGATCCAAGATCTAAAAAAAATACCATTAATGTAATTCTTTTTAATAAGTAAATAAAATTTTGATTTTGAAGAAGGAAAAGCCTGGACCTAATTTAAGGAAAATACGATTGAAGTAGTAAAACTGTCATATAGAAATAATTACCGAACAATAACGTATAGCGTAGTAATCTATGGGGTCCCCATTGCTTTCTGGAACCTTCCAAGAGAGTCGTTGACTGTCGCTAGTGGCCAATAACATTTCAAATTCCGTTGCCCACTCAGGACGGTCGGGAACCAATCTGTAAAAAATATTTTAGAAAAAAATCATTCTAAAGACATTGTAGTTTTTATAAGCGTGCTGTATTAAAAAAAAACAAATGAAATTTAAACATGTTCATTTATTTTTAACGTTAATAGCTAGCAGGTGTGTCTTATTCTTAATTACATCTAGATGAATAGTATTTACGTCATTCATTACGTGAACTGCTACATTTAGCTGCAGGCTATAACAATAATCATAACGGCAAGATCTTGCTCTTAAACTTGCGCTTGTCTCGCCGCCTGTTTCATTTTCATTTTACAAATTTGTAAATTCAATTATCTCGCTAATGCTAATTATATCTAATGTGAATATAGAATTAAGATTTAATTGTTTACTAGCTTTTATCCGCAGACAAATCGCGTGGATTTAAAAAAAATAGTAAGTAATCTATGCGTTATTCCAGACTGGTCTATGTCTGTGCAAAATTTCATCGAGATCCGTTTAGGCATTCTTGAGGTACATAATTGGAGAATTATCCATCCATCAAAACTTTTGAACTTGTGATACTTTTACGATATTATAATAGTAAGATAAGAAAACTGATTCTTGTTAATATTTACTTCTTCCGAGAAAATACACAGAAATAAAAGGTGGTTACAGCGTTCAGTTCATAAATTTATTAAAACTTACGTCTCTAGAGTAATAAATTCCAAAGTTTCGCTCCACTGGCCCGCACCGACGTCGTTCACAGCTGCAAACTTGATATAATACGTTGTATTCGGTTTCAATTTGTCCACTTTGTATGGTCTATGTATGGACCAAGTTCGATTGATGTGGATATCAGTGATATCGTAGTTGTTTGATTCGTCGTATTCAGCCGTGAAGCCGATTACTTCCGGACCATTTACTTCAGCGGGTCCGATGATAGCGAATGTAGCAGATGTTGGCGTTGTTTCAACTGTCGTTACCTGAAAATTAAATGGACCGATATCGGAATTGGTGGCAGTTGAACTAAACTTTGAGGTAGCAATGATAATCTTACCACTGTAATTAAATTATTTAGATATTCAAAAAGATTAGTTTCTAAAGTAATTTATCCAAATACGAGAATTAAATAATTCCGTAACGAAAAAGGGACTCAACTGTAAGCACTGGGAGAGCAGTTACGCGATAACAAAACATAAAAAATACAGAGGAATTGATAACCTCCTTCTTTTTAAATTCGTAAAAATTGTAAGTTTCCATTCAATAATATCAAGTTTTTTTTTAAAGTTTTTACGATAACACCATCTCACTGCTTGCTGTGCTAAATAAGAGATTTTATTTTTACTCGTGGCATCTCACAAGTCCCTAGTTTCGACGACCATATAACTTACATTTCTGATAGCAGGTGGAGCAAATCCTTCTCGCAATGTTATAGTCTTCGTATTCATTCCATATTCATTTCTAGCGGAACATTCATAGTTCCCATAAAAAACTGGCTGGTCAATAACAAGTGGTAAGAATTGTCCTGGATTATTTTTAACTTTTTCTGCCAATATTTTATTAATTTCAACTTGCTCTGTTGTTGACACATCATTTCCTTGGAATCTGGTTTAAAGAGAAACATAATCATTACTTTGTTTTTATTTTAAAATTTTATTTTATATTGATATAGCGCTAGAAATAAATTTTACAGCTTAAAACTTTCGATATGCCTTTTTTTGTAATATTTCCCATTTTTAGGGTTCCGTACCTCATAGGAAAAAAACGGAACCCTTATAGGATCACTTTGTTGTCCGTCCGTCCAGTCAAGACCCTTTTTTTATTTTACTTAAAACATTGAAACTTGAATATTACGTGAAAATAATATGGTTTGGTCATAATTATTTTTAATGTTTCAGTAGCGGCTCTCATCAACCACTGGGTAAGTTGAAGAATGATTTTTTTAAATTATGTTTTTTACCAAAATTATTTTTTTGTTCGAAATGTACAAAAATCTCAACTAAAACATTTGGTTATGTTTGTTCTTGCGTATCTTTTTGTATTTACTCACCGCCAAGCAATTTGTGAACTGGGATTGGCTTTGTGTTCGCAACTTAAGTTCACAGTTTTCCCAACCCACGCCCACAAGGTTTCCGACAGTGTTTCGAAATATGGTTTGTGCAAAACTGACATATACATCGTCTCATTTGTCACATCAGCTGTAATATACAAATACATTAGCATTTCCTGCTTAAACGTAGCCAATCTGTTATTTCAGACTATGTTCCAAATCTATGCCAAATTTCATCGAGATCAGTTGAGCTGTCCTGCAGATACTTTCTAACAAACTTCTATCCATACATTTGACATTTATAATATTAGTAAGATTATAAATACGAAGTTTGGTTCCATTCATCTATCTGGATGTAAAGATTTTTATTGCTACGTAAATCCAGAACAGTTCAAAGTATCTGATTGAAATTTGGAACGGCGCTAAATTATAGTCTGTAATAACGTAAAGGGTACGCAATTTTTTTTTAATTTGATACAAATGAATTCTTTTACAATAGCTAGTTATAAAATATAAGTCTTACCATCATTACTCGCAATACAAAAATAAAAACCCTGATTGATCATAAGTGATTGACTGAGCGTTACTTGAAATACTGTTTCGTTGTCATTTGCGTTCAATTCGTTCCAAGACACTCTGAAATAAAAGAAATTATGTAAACATAATACGAAGATTTTCGTACACTGAAACAGGCCTTTAGTACAAATACGTTAAAGATTTTTTAAAGAGACAAAAGATATACAGTCTTCTAGAACGAAATTAAAACACTTTTAACATTAAATAGGTCAATTGTTTATTTATGCCGATGCTGAATATTAATATTATCTACAAAATAATATTTTCATTTAAATATGTTATAATAACGTCTGAAACTCACCCCTTTATATCATCATCAACCTCTCCTTGAAAGCTCATAATAATCTTAGGTCTCGGTCTACCAGTCGCTCTGCATGTTATTTCAGCCGTTTGACCTTCAATAACTGTGACGTTATTAAATTCTATGATTTCCGGTGGTATTAGTACCTAGAAATAAAAGTCAAATTAATTTAGCGATCTTAATTTATTGAAGTTAGAAAAGTCTCAAGAACCAAATCATATTTATATGTTATTTCAATAAAACGAACATAGAAAGGAAAGAACGAACATTTTCCAATTAAAAAACATGCTACATATTATGTATATTCAAAGAATTTCTAGAAGCTTGGCAACTTTTTATAAAAATAATACGAGCGTTTTACTTTTCAAACCAAGCTATGAAAATAGAAATGTTATTTTGTAAACTAAATTTATGTAGAACTAGCCATCGCCCGCGACTCCGTACGAGCGGAATTAAAAAAACATATGTATAAACATAGCCTATGTATTAATCCAGGCTGTATTCTATATGTATTCCAAACTTCGTCGAGATCCGTTCAGCCGTTCTGGAGATACCTTCAAACAAACATCCATCCATCTAATCATTCGCATTTATAATATTCGTAAGATTAAATTGGATATTAATAGTTGGTAAACAAACACTAATACTCACGTCGATACTAATTAATTTAGTTGCATTTCCACCTTCGTTAAAAGCGGTACATTCGTAGACGCCTTTATCATCCGCGACTACGCTATCGAATACAATGCTATTCGCAATTTCATGCCAAGTCACGTTAACATCTGCCGGATCCTGGAATTTAATTATTGATCTCTAATATAAATAAACAATATGATATAGATAGAGCCAACAATTATTTATTAGTTATGTTTGCTGTCAAATGCACGTGTAGGACAAACCTCGGCCACCACTCGCCTCTAAACAGGATTTGTTCTGGATATACTTGATTAGTTGAACAAAACACTACAAATAATATAAATGTATTTGGCTTAACTTAAAACTTTACTTTAACTTTTAAAAAATATTAAAACGAATTATTATAAAAGATTTGTTACTAATATATAATAATTTCCAAAACCATAAACTATAATACTACCTAAATAAATACTTATGTAATCGTTGTCCTCCAATACTTACATATGTATAAGATCTGATACTATTTAATTGATAAGTTGTATGTGTTATATATATTTTGTGCTTGTCCTTAAATAAATACATAAATAAATGTGCACTTATACTTACGAGTACTGATATCTTTCTCCATAAATAATTAGGATGAGGCATGCCATTTGCAGCACATTCTATAGTCAAAGAACCACCGACGACAACAGTTGCTTGCGGTGTAGCTATTAGTCCGTTTATTACAGGCATGTATGTTACCTAAGAATACGATATATTTTTAGTTTAATTTACTTTACAAACACTAACAACATTACAGTATACTTACCACAACTTTGATATCTCTATCGATGCCTTCCCCTGTTTCAAGATCTGATGCGGTACATTTGTAAACACCGCTATCTTCTTTTGTCACATTCTTTATTACGAGTCCTCTTGATGAAATTACTTCGTATTTCCCATCATCGGATATCTTTAATCAAACAAAATCAATTATAAACATTATTTTTTCTGTCTTGTTTGTTAAGTTGCAACCTTAACTTTTATTTGATGTTAATTCTCTTATTCTCTTTACCTCAATAAAACCGTCTTCATTTTTATGCCAGCTTATAAATGGATCAGTCTCACCGCGAGCTTCACATATAACTAATTCGTCTTTCCCATTAACCACGTACTGTGTTTCTGCCGTGTTAACAAAGTATGGTGGATCTGTAACCAATTTCATTAAGGTTGATGTTTCAATAGACATAAGAATATTGTATTTATTAGTTTTGTAACATACCGTAAGCTTCCACGTTAAATGTTCTTGTATACTGTTGGCCATTATAAATGGTTACACACTTGTATTCTCCTGATATTGATTTAGTTACGTTAGAAATATATAATCCAAATGCACCGTCCAGCCATTCCGTGTATATGTTTGATTTCGTACCTGGTCTTATAACAATCGTTAACTTTAGGAAAAAAACAATATTTAAAAATAATTTAAAGATCAATATAAAATAGTTTTACCCTAATGTAACGATTTCTTGATCGTTTATATCGAACCATTTTAAATGTTTGCCTTTAGGGTCCGGTTCGTCACATCTGCATTCTTGGAAAAATGAACTACCCGATTTTACCTTCGCTACTTCAGTTTCTTCTTCCGTAAAACAAGATTCATATCCTGTAAGAAATGAAGGACAATCACAATTATTTAAAAAAAATAATGTAATAATTGTTAACTTCAAAGAATTTGACCCCTTTGGTAATGTTGCAACGATTTAACAAATATTTCCTACATATATATCGAAACATAGAATTCTGTCGTTCCGAGAAAATTTGGCTTTGTTCTATTCTAAGACCGCTAGTAAAGGTTTAAATAAAGCTTTTGAAATAAACCGTAGTGAAACGGTTTGACTCTATTCTGACAACCTGCATTTTTTACTATCAAAATAAAACATGTTTTTACCAAATTCCTATAATTCATGTCTCAACTAATGTTTCTGTGGACATCGCAAAGCCATGACGAGGGTCGTCCTAATTTTTGTAATCACAACAATCTGAGAGCCCATGTCAATAAAATATGACAACCACGTCTTTTACAAGGAAAATACATGAAAATAAACTAAAATACTAAATGATTAACCGTCTATTTTATATTGATACTAGCTGTCGCCCGGGACTCCGTCCGCGCGGGATTAAAAAAAAAGTTTCCTAAAGAGTTTTCCCTCGCAATTCAAGACCAAGACAAGGTGAATCCGTTCAGCCGTTCTCGAATTTTAGTGAGACTAACGAACAGCAATTGATTTATAAATATATAGATTAAACATGAATAACAACAATTTATTACAAACTAAAAAAAAAATAAACAGTGTTAGATTATGAATGAATCTGATAATAGTAAAAATCCAATGCCTCATGTAATCAATAAAACCAAAGCAATGTAAACAAACGAACAAGCTATATAAAGAATATTTTGCCATGTGCTTGTCTCAATGAGATCATTTTTTATTATACGAACTTTAAGGCGTAGTTATTAAAGTGGGTCGTGCAAATCCAAACAAGCACATAAATCTATCATGTAACATGTTTAAAAAAGATCAAATAAAATGCTTTAATTACAACTGTATTGCTTACATGTTTCTAAATACACGCCCTAAAAAGTATCGTTTTATATTTAAACTAGTTGTCACCCACGACTCGATCCGCAAGGAATAAAAAAAAACTTGGAGATACCTTCAAACAAACATCCATCCATCTATCCATCCATCCATCTAAACATTTGTAAGATTTGTAAGATAGTCTATATTTACTGTAAAGTATTAGGTCCAGTTATTCAGTTTTGTTATTTTGGTTTTCTTCAACTACACAACTAGATTCAACCACGTAGCTACAATGTAGGTGTTGCCTAATAGGTTTTATTAACTCAGTCGACGTACTTTTATAAAAGAAAGAACAGGATGCGGTGTCTACCGGAAGAATAGTTGAGTATGTAATTATCTTATTTAAAAAGTGGTGCTTGTTCATTGATATGCCAACGTGCTTTTAAAACGTGCGTTATTCTTAATTTGAATTTTTGCTTGAAGCTCACATGCTTATTGTTATATTTACTATGCACTGGTCAGAAAATTTATTTGGTTTTAAATATTTGGCTTGGTCTCCTAAATATTAGCTCACGGCCATAACAATTGACTACAGAACAGCAATTTTCAATCACAATAAATGAAATTATTAATTTGAATGATAACATTGAAATTCAGTTTTGTTGTAGAAGAAAAGTTTCTCGTTCTTTCCTATGGACTTTGTAAAAACAATTAGCTGTCGCTAGCGATTCCTTCCACGCGGAATTAAAAAAAAACATTAATAGTAGACTATGTGTTCTTCGAGACAATGTACTATATGTATGCCAAATTTCATCAAGATCCGTTCAGCCGTTTTGGAGATACTTTCAAACAAACATCCATCCATTTATACATTCGCATTCATAATATTGCTAAGGTAATTGTACCTGGTAATCTATCCTGATTGTTGACTCAGACATGAACTTGACTTAACAAAGTCACAGATGTGACTTCACGTTTATTCTGAAATATGACAATTTGTTCCAAGGATACCTTTTTAAGGCAATTTGTGCAAACCAACCCGACAGTTTGACGCTGAATAATATGATTTGTGTCTGGCATTAAGCGTATGTCACTCGTACATTCCTTTCTAGCAAGCAAGTTGCTACAAGGCCGAATTGATTATGATATATTATTCTGCTTGTAAAAATACAGCAATTGAACTAGAATTTAGGAATGTTGTACTGTATTTCGTAATAGAATATTCGACACAGCAAGACATTTTAAACTAACTGTCGCCCGCGACCCTGTCCGCACGTAATTATAAACAAATGTAATAAGCCTATGTATGAGATACCTTTAAGGATCCATCCATTCATCTAAACATTCGCATTTATAATATCAGTAAGATGTCGATGACAAAAGTTTGAAAAAAAAACAGTATAGTAAGCTCTGCGTATGCGAAATCATTAGTAAAACAACCGCTTAGAATTAATGTCTCTATTGATTCTCCATAAAAATACTTTCTTTAAGCACTCTTTAACAGTTTCGCGTGCAGTAATTCAAATGAAATGTATTTTTTTGTAAAATATTTGAGTAAACATTATCAAAGTTACTAAAGAAACAAACGTTGCAATTGATTATCTAGAATACCTAACTATAAGGAAATGGACTCCCTTCCTTCCCCCTTCTGTCTGAATTATCGGTTCGTTAGTGGAAAAGCATCGAACGTAGCAGACCCCAGCAATTTAATGTTATTTCTCTCGAGTGCAGGAATTAGCACATTGAAAAAAAAACATTTTGGGGGCGATGCCCTTCTCCTTGCGTTGAATTATTAGCTTTTTAAGGAATACATAAACTCAAATCGAAACATAAAAAAAGACATAGAACACAAATAGAAATTCTCCTTCTTTTTGGAGTTGGTTAAAAAGATATATAAAATTGTCTTTGGTTAAGAAGGCAGTGAATTTAGATATGGCAACTGAAAGTGAGATATATGGGCATGTAGTAAAAAATATTTTTGCTTATGAGCATAATCGAAAACTTTAGAATTCAAGAAGTTTGAAATCTTCAACATCAAGCTAGTAACCACTATGTGAGCTTATTGACAACACCACGTACTACGTAGATTATATTGAATGAAATTAGATCCAGACTCAACAACTACTGTTTTTATAATACTACATATATGCACGCGAAATTTGATACCGGCACTAATTATACTAGGAATATAGTAAACATTGCTTTGCGTATTTTTTTTAAACCTTTTACTTTTAAAGGACAAATTAATACTTATGAAAGATTAATTCGTTTCACAAAAAATTGGCAATAATATTGGTATTGTAAAAATCTGCACGAACATAATTGTTACAGTTTCACTGATAACCATATCCATCCAAATTATATCTTTACCAATTACTGTTGACCTGATTTGGTCTTCGTTTTAATTAAGTGACTTTTGTACAACTTCCCTCAATTGACCAGATATCATTCCGTCATAATTAAATGAGAATAATAGCCTTGAACAGTGATACATTACTTCCTCATATGACACGAGACAAGAGAAATTCAACTCGCTTTATTGAAAGATCATGTCCATGTACTCCAGTATTATTAAAGTCAAAGTCAAGTGTATTTGAAGCTGTGGTGAGTGCGGTCAATTTATAAGGCGATGACAAGAAACGTCCCGCCCGTAATGATGTTATTTTGGTGGGAAGATCGACACTCGTTACAAACATATTTAAAGGTCCACTTTCACAGCAGTAGATAAAATTGTATCCACTATATACCTACATTGTGTATACTAATATCTTCTCTTTAAACACACCTTCGAAGGTGAAGTCATATTTGACGGCTGATAGAAAAATATAGGGAAATGACTTCAAACTATTAACGCCCGGTTAAAAAAAAATCTAAATTTTGGCCAAATTAATGTGATTTTGGCTTTATTTGACGCTTTTGTAATTGTATGTTTAATGGACACCTCGATCAACATTTGACGAAAAATTCATCGTTTATCGAGCGCGTCACAAAAAGTTCGCACATTATTTTTAGTCATAGGTCCTTTTCTAAGTCATCATCAGCTCACTATACGTCCCCGCCGAGGGGCTCGAAGCCTACCCTCAAATCAAGGGTAACTAGGCCATAGTCAACCACGCTGACCCAATGCGGGTTGGTTGATTTCACACATATCTTTTGAATTTCTTCTCAGATATGTGCAGGTTGCATCACGATGTTTTCCTTCACCGTAAGAACGTCGGATAAATGTCCATATGTAAATTGGAAATCGAAAAACACATTGGTACATGGCGGGATTCGAACCCAGGACCTGCAGATTGCAAGTACTTCATCCCAGAGCCACCGACGCTTTAAGTATGCTGTATTAATTAGTCGTCTTTAAATCTATAAAAATATTTCAAAAACTTCCATTGAAATAGGTCAAATGTGTAAAGCGTGTTAAAAAGAGCAGTTTTCGTTAACAAAATATAACTGGCAGTATTAATTAAGAGAACATAGCGGCACTTGTTTTGTGCACATTCAATTAGACTGATCCGTGACGAGAGCGCGGCTATTCTCGTTTTATTTAGATGGACACTGATTAACCTGCAGTTGCATACAAAATGACAACTGTAATCCCATTCAATGTTAAATATTAAATTTTTAGGTTATAAATATAACTTTATTGATGTCACTTTTAATTTTAAAACCCTCTAAAGTTCTGTAGACAGAAAAAAAAACTTCTATCGCAAATGATATAACAGTGTTAGTGAGTATATATAACAGTGGTAGAGCCCGCTTTAACATCTTCGCATGAATTGGCCCGGTTCTTCCGGTGAAATACCACGACCACGCAGAAGACAGGCGTGAAGTGGAAGCAATTCCGCGTTTCGTCTGATGAGTGTGCGTCACACAGGCCTAATTTTTCTTTCCCTTCCCACCTTTTTTCTTATAAGGGAAGGATGGGAACTGGAAGTGGCCTTTCCGGATAAAAGGATGCATGGAAAGAGAATATATTATCTTTCTGTGCATACTCTCCTCCGTCGATTAAATCAATTGCATATATCTATGGGCAACGGTCACTTCGCTTTGCCAGCGATTTCAGATGGCCGCTCGCTCGTTTGCCACCTTATGATATAAAAAAAATGAAGGTAAAAAAATTAATTCTATCAATATTTATTGCTATATTTTTATGTATTGATTTAGAAGTAACTTCTTTCCGTTCACTGTTATAGGCAATGTTTAGAGTTACTTAATTTACAAGATGTATCGTGGTTAGCGTTTAGTGTTTTACTAATATTTTGAAGCTACTTGATACTTAGAAATTATCGCCACGTATTTAATTTCAGTATACCTAATAACAAGGAAGGGAATTAAGAGAAGATATTTATTAATCATCAATCTGACCTTCAAACAGATTTCCTTTCCCCCTAATTGCTTATCGCCCTAAATACAATTGGGCGTAGTGTATGGAACCCTTTATATTAATTCGTTACCACCATGACACCAATATGGCGGACATAATTTTAGGAATTGGTAACATCGCGTTGCGTTTAACGAGCTCAACTAGATGGTGACCGAACGCATCAAATTGCCGTTCGGTAGACGCGCTTTGTATTGTGTTATGCACGTTTTAATAGACGTCGTTCGCGGTTAGGAATATTTTGTATCGTATATGCTCTGTTATTAACACATAAAATTAACTATTTTTATATCAAAAAGATTAAGTAAGTTTACACATTAATTATGTGCCATTAATCTACCTATGATGATGTTATTAAAAGAAGCTATAATTAATTAAAACTAGACGGCGCCCGCGACACCGTTCGCGCCGAATTAAAAAAAAACAATTCTATAGTAAGTAATTAGTATTTCACAAGGATAGTTTATTTCATTGTTTATGTAAATGTTACGTGTATACAATCAATTGAGAAATATATAAGTACTAGCTATTGCCCGCGACTCCGTCCGCGCGAAATTAAAAAAAAACTTAATTAGTAATCTATGTGTTCTTCCACACTATGTTCTACATCTATGTCGAACACGTGTTTTAGTATCTTCTTATCCCATTTGTTTTTGTAAATATGCAATCGATCGTTGTTTATAAGTCAAGAAGGGTACTAACAAAGTGCAATGAAAGTCAATAATATAAAACAGCTTCATCTAAGTTAAGAAATGATCATGACACAATTGAGAGGTGCATAATAGTTGACTTCTATGCTTCGAACAAAGAAACTGTTCTTAACTAATGGCAGCACAGATTAAAAATACATATATTAGTGGATACCTTTGTGTGATTATGTCTACTGTAATAAGTAAAAACTAAGCTTTAAATTTAATCTTACTAATATTACAAATGCGAATGTTTAGATGAATGGATGTTTGTTTAGAGGTAACTCCAGAACGGTTTAATGGATGTCGCTGAAATTTGGCATTGATGTAGAACATAGTGTGGAAGAACACATAGATTACTAATTAAGTTTTTAATTTCGCGCGGACGGAGTCGCGGGCGATAGCTAGTACTTTTGAATTTATCAATTGATTGTTTACCTAACATTTACATTAACAATTAAACTATCCTTGTGAAATACTAGCTACTTATAGAATTGTTTTTTTTTTATTATTTCATAACAGTTTTGTTGAACTATAACTATTACTACCCATTAACCTTAGGTTTCTGTCACTAAAATCTCTGTACAAAACTGAGATAACAATATTTTAAACGGTGATTTTGGTCTCAGAAACTCATGGTAAAACAGGCTTCAGATAGCCGATGAACTCGATTAACGTAACAATAGTTACTCGTTTAAAACACATACAATAACGTTTGACGTAAGCCTTTAGGGAAATGTGAGACATATTTGGTTCGCGCGCAATTTCCTGTCATACCTACCACAGATAATTATCTAAATAAATGTGACAATGACATTCAAATATGAATAACAATAGATCGTTTTTAATAAACTACCAGTTTTTAAAACATAATCATAACCTAATGTTATGGTTCTTTAAGGTACCAAATGCACTTTATCTTACAAACATGCGACTTTTAAATCATCTAAAAATCTCAAACATAATCTATTACTGCTTCAGAATATTGTTTTAAAAAGACAAAGATAATGTACAAAGTACTAAAAAGTATACATGGTATTACGTAAAATAATTAAAACCCATTAAACTACAGAAACAAACTCTCATGGCCAGTATTTTATCTTCCTTTTGACTTAGTTATTCAAGTAATAAATAATGTCTAAACATGCATTTTGAATTCGAATATTAATTTGTTTTAAATTATATTCTGTACAGTATTGAGAATTTAAATAAAATAAAACTAAAAGAAAAAATAATCAAAGAATGCAATTTATATTTATTTACTAAATAATGCATGTCTGAACACACTACAACTATTAAAAGTATAGCCATAGTAAAAACACGAAAAAGAAAACTTAATTTAGAAATAAAAAAAATGTTAATAATAACAGAAAAAACTTACCCCTTAAGCTGGATAAAAGCAATACAACAGAAAAACAACTTAGATAACCCATCTTAAGATCGATTAAATAAAAAAAAGTCAACTTTTTTTTTAACTAAACTTTAATATAGTCGATTTACGCACGCATGGCTACTGTCGCGGGTTACATAAGCGACTGACGAAGTATAAGCGCTCACAAACGGGACGTATAAGAGCATAAACATCACGATTATTTTTAGAGCCCGTAACAATGCAGCCGATAGTCAAACAGGAATGTCGTTACGTCGCCATTAAAACAGATCGAAAGTATGTAGATACGATTTTTTGCTGCGATGCTTAATATAGAAGAACAATGAACTATAAAATATACGTTGGTTAATAATTTTAAAAATAATTTCTTTTCCATTTTGACTTAATAAACGTTTTTTCATTTGTAAGAAATGGAATGTTGTCAAATTTATTCTGTATAAAAAGGTCCAATATTATTTATTATAGTACCAGGAAATTAATATTGCTCCCGTGTGTCATGACGTTATAAAATTTATTTTTAAAACAAATAACCGTTCTGTTAAATATATTTTAAGCTAATATTAGTCGGTAAAGAAAAGTTGAATGAAAATTCCTGGGGTGTTTTTCTACTACCACTAAAAGCGTTATTGTTCAACTAATGCATAGGAATCTTCTATATAGCCTCATTTTCAAAAAACCTTTTGCAACGTTATACTGGGGGCAATGGACAAGAAAAGCAGTTCCCCTCCTAAAGCTTTTCGTTACAAAAAATGAACATTCAAGGCAAGATGACGTGTAATAAGAAGGGGTAAAATACAATTCTTCTCCTCTGAAGCAATCTGTTTCAATTAATTAGCACTTATTGCGGCATCCCTGCAATATTTCGTCAAATTTGGATGTTCAAAATTGCATTATAATGTTCCCATTTGGAGTTTAGTTACGCTACAAATAATAAATGCAAAAATAGTATAGTATTAAGTTTAAGATATAACCGTGGGTTTTCACTTCCAAAACATTATTACAAAAATATGTTGTCCCTTTCATATTGCTTAAAGAAAAAAGAGAAGGAAGAGAGTTAAATAGGGTTGATACAAAAATTAAGTATTTTTTTTTATAAAAATGCAAGTGCGATTCGGAAATTGGAAGACTGTTGCCGATGTTTATCTTCTATCTGTTATTAATTAAATTTTCAAACATTTCTACTTCTCCTTTAGAAACTAATATCTATATTCAACATCTGCGGCGCCGAGGCCAAGCTCTTGTCGGCTTCAAATGGACGTAATGAAAATCATACCCTACTGATCCCAATGTTATTAATATTGCACAAGTTTAATGTATATAACTTAGCCTTTACTAAAATAGAAAGGGCATTGTTCTATTAACGTTATTTTCTCCCTTATTGATTTAACGCAGTCTCTTGTTAGTCGATTAAATTCCCTATGTCTTTATTTTTATTAGAATAAAGTACCACGAATATTAATTACGGAAATAATTTATGTTGTCTTCATAAATGTCAGAAAATTGTTGTTTAAATAAGTAATTATTACTCTTTTTCTGTTAAACTTATTTTTTTTTTGTAAGCCAATCTACAAAGTACAATTAGCTCTCCATTAAGGGATTAGCTTTAACTCTCTAACGGTTAATTATTTCAAGGAATACTCTTCGTAAATTAATTTATTTAAAACAAGATACATTGGTGGTAATGTTTAAATGGAATAAACAATTACGTACGACATAAGACAACAGTGAATATTATATTCAGTATTATATATAGAGAAAATAATAATACGAAACACAGTAATAGAATTACGTCAAGTATCAAAAACCGACATAATAACTTCCAAAGAGATTAAATGTACAATTAGAAACATTGGTCGGCCTGCCACAATACAACAGGGAAACAAGGCATAATCCTCTTAAGTCAAATTGCTCACAGCATTCCAAATTGAACGGAAAAGCTGATAATATCCTTTGGTACTGGCCTTCAAGCCTTTCGGGGAGGAAAACAATTTTCTCTCTGTAGGCTTGTTTCGGTCACCTCTCTCTCGTAAACGCTCCAAGCGATGAGTAAACGCTTTAGTGGGTAGTTCGACTAAGTCCCATTGTTACTTCCATTTGCGTTGTTATTTTGTACTATACTATAGCTACGTATAAAGCCCTTTTGTTATGCTGCTTGTTGTGAGAGCTTACTTGTTTTTGTTGTTTTGTGGATATTTTCACGAATCATAATACACGTGGCAATATGCAAAGTTGATCAATCCCTTACTTAGCTATAGAAAAACATAAGAGTTCATGGATTTCCATATTTAGATTCCTCACACATCACACTTTCAATATTTTGTTGAACTAAAAAAATTATTAAGAATAACTTGGACTGAAAAATTACAGCACAAAAGTACTTTCCTTTACCGTACTTTTATCACAAATTTACTTCATAGTAAATGGAGAAAATATTATGAAAAGATATTATAAATAGAAATTTAGTGTCTGACCGCAAATGAATGAATGGATGAAGATGCAGCTTTGAGTGCAAAGGTAAAGCGCAGGCTAAAATCTTATTACAGTTATGAAGACGTTGCTCATGCAATATTCATTGACATCGCACAGACGAATTATAGCTACAAAATTTACATTGTATTATTTGAATTAGCATTTCATTAATATGACATGAAAGTCGGCTTTGAGGACAATGATATAACATTTTATATGAATTAAAAATAACCTGCTATAGTTGGTATGAATTATAATCATAAGCGAGTGTTGAAGTCATACGTTGTGATGCAGAAATACAAAAAAAATTGTTACTGTTTAACCATCCATGTACTTGATACTTCCTCGTAACCTATCTTATTTCATATGCAACGTATCGTTGCATATAAGATATATAAGTACTTCCGGAAATACATAACTAAACATTTATTAATTTAAAACTATTTTCTAAGACGTTTATTGAATACCCAATATATCGTCCGAATGAAAATTAAATTTAAAATTTTAAAATTCAAATTAGTAGCTGATAAAAATACGAAATTGCAAGCACCTCTAATATCAAATATTTGCTTATTTTTTCTTTTAGTTGTGTGTTTTTATTTTGCTCTTAGAATGTTGTTTTACATTAAGTCTATTAGTACAAAACCTGCCCGTTTTCCTACATCTAATTCATTTAACCCTAACTACTGCATTCTGTTCTCTCTTGCAAAATTTAAAGGTAAAAGAATTTCCTACTTACTCTAAATTAGCTAATTTCTTAGTGCGAATGTATTATGTTGTAAAAGCACTGCAATAAACATGCACATTCTATAAATGAATTGGGTTATGTTCGTTTCTAGTTCATATAAAGTGTATTTACGTCTACATAAAAGAACATACGATTATAACGACGACTAGGTTCATTTCTCAGACGAGGTAAACACATGTACTTCTAACCATGGTAAAGACGAAGGAAAGTAAAATTGTAAACGAAGGACTCGAGCGGTAAATTTTGAGAAAATTTAGGAAAAGAAAATATTAAAAGTTAAAAATGTTAATGAAAATAAACAGAGGAAAAGAAAAGATTAGCACACACTATGGCAAGAGATATTAGCCACTGAACATTTTAGCATTATAAATAAGAAGAATAAAACATAAATCATTCTAAATTTAAAAATATAGAAATAATAAGTAAAAAAAAGTCTAATAAGATCGGTTTGTATCGGCAATACATCGGTTTCTTAGACAAAAATCACCGTTTAAAACATTTTTTCTTTTTATTTAAAATTTTTAAACATATTGTTATCTGTATGGTCAAAGTGAACACACGACAAGGATGACGATACTATACAGAGATTTTGGTCTTAGAAACCAACAGTTAATCATTATCATGTTTGATGAATATTTTGATCAAACCAATTTGACAAATATATAATATTTGTTTGGTTTGATTTCTATAATAGTTATTGGCCTCGGTGCATGCAAATATGCTTTAGCTTTTATTACGTGTATTATATAACTATTGCTGTATCTTGGTATAAATATTCAATGAATAAAAATCACTTTAAGGTATCGAATATTTTCGATATCACCTTGAGACGTGATTTATGAAATTCGCCCGAGGCGGGGACACAACATATTTCATAGGAATTTTCCTCTTTCCCGATACCTTACACATTTTACATGTCGGAATTGAGAAAGAAGTCTTTTCTCAAAGTTCCTACTAAAATATATCAAAAAATACATAGAATCATAGAACTTTGCCAAAATATATATATTTTATATTTATTGCAACATTTGATTATTTTCGATAACTATAATATTTATGTATTAATACAGTTTAGTTTATGTTACCTGTGGTGCAAAAGCCTGGGAGCTAAATCTCGCACAGGTATTGGCTCCCGCGTTTTCTCGCGACACACCTAGGGCGCGAACACAATTTGTCAAATATAAAAAGACTGACGAGATTGAATTAATTGTAATAATTGTGTGTCCTTTTCATTTAATATATTTCGTGCTTATTAAGATTTCGTTTTATTATTGTTGCTGATATCAACGCAGTCAACATACTCGTAGTGATATTACGTTCATGGGTATCCGTTTAACATTCAAAAAAACCCATACAACCTATAATAGGTTGCCCCTTTACCCTTTACCTTTTGCTTGGATCATATATGAATGATATGATAAACAATAGTATTATTAAACTAAACACTCTGAATGTGTTAAAAATAAAATGTTCTCATTTAGCAGAACAAATCCCAAATAGCATTGGCGTTAAAAGAAAAGACGTTGATTGATTCATTTCGTGAAATGATACATCACCGTTGAGAATTCAATGGAGCGAATGTCTCCAGACGCCTGATAAAAACTTATTCGTAGAAGCGTTTATCAGACAAAGAATTCAACTAAGATTACTTAAAAATTTCAACGGTATTACATTGATATTATTTTAAATAGTAGTTTTTCTTCTAAGTAAGTCTAAGATTTTAATTGAAAAATGAAATAGAAATTACAATAATAGACCCTAGGTTTGACAGTCAAAAGTGTTAGCTCCCTGAGCTTCCCTTGTGGTTACACTCTCGTCAATCATCAATATGATTCAATTAAAAAAACCTGTTATCCATAAGATTATGACAGGCTTATAACACGTCCGAGTTTACATCGAATGGCTTTTACATTAAAAGCCGTACGACATGACCGAGTGACGGCAAGTCCCTAATGGCCGACATTGTATTCCCTTGTGGAACAAAAACTTACGCGATACAGTAACATTTGCGAGCGATTTATTAGAGTTAAATTATTTACCAATCAACTGAAAATTTCATGTTGTCTCTGAATTTGAATAATATAATTGTCGAATACAAGATTTTCTTTGTTTTAATTAGGTCTATAACTAAAAGTTTAAACTGTTAGACTTTAAAGACTAAAGTCCAGTTAGATTTATCAATCAAAGTATAGTAAAATAAGTAACATCTTAAAGTTTAAGTTATGTTTTGCAGCATCACACGGTCTTTTTGGTTTTCCAGTTACATAGGTATATTACGATGATATTGATTTTAAATGTGCGTTTTAAATTTTTTACGGTTGTAATATTTTATTGTTATAATATTCTTGTTATCGATAAGGAATTAATCGCATTAGCAACAAGCGAACAATGTTGCCGAAGTAGAATCGCGTTAAAGAGGGGAGAAAGGGCACAGATGGTCCGCAGTTATTGCCACCTTCAGCTTACAGCTGGGGAAGTTTAGGAGAAACGTAAAACGGTAATCAATATCTGCTACGAGACTTGTCTGAGACGTGCACGTCTTTTTATTAACTTAAGGCGTCTGAGAAATTATTTAAGGCGGCTGTTTTACGAACGTGATCTTTGCTTAATGTGTTATTTATTTAATTCATATTATATTCATTTTTATTGTACACCGGTGACTCCTTCCGCTTCTTGCAGATTATGTTCTATATTATTGCCAAATTTCACTGAGATCTGATAAGCCGTTCTCGAGCTTCAAACAAACATCCATCCATCCATGCAAACATTCACATTTATAATATTAGCAAGACATATGGTTGCATACCAAACTTTTATGCAATGAGAGGGCGGAATAATTCTTGGCTTCTATAAGATTTACAAGTTAAGAAGTATTTCTTATTTCTTGTTTAAATTTAAGATTATTAGTTGAATTTGTTCACCTGTAATGAATTCGATTCGATGTAATTTGAGAGAAAATGGAAAAAAATAACGTATAGCGGTTTTCAAACAAAACTTAGTAGAAATAATTTAAAGTTATGTGAAGTTTACACTTTAGACACACGGCGAACTATTTCCTAACTATCTCTAGAGAACACCTGTGAACAATGGTACGCGTGTAGACTAGTAGCTTTTTTATATTACAAGGTGGAAAACAAGTAAACCACCTGATTTCGCCAAAATGGCGAAGCGAACTACAAGTACGTTACAAAATAATATTATAAACAAAATTTAACATATCAATTCAGTTTTTATTATTTTTTTATATATCATAAGGTAGCAAACGAGCGAGCGGCCGCCTAAAATCGCTGAAATAGCGAAGTGACTGTTGCCCATAGACATACTAAATTGCATATGCGTTGCCTACCTTTAATCAACGGAGGAGAGAATGCACAGAAAGAAAATATTTTCCCTTTCCATGCATCCTCTCACCCGGAAAGTCCACTTCCACTTCCCAGCCTTTTCTTATAAGAAAAAGGGTGGGAAGGTCAATAGGACTAAATTAAGCCTCCGGGACGCACACTCATCAGACGAAACGCGGAATTGCTTCCACTTGACGCCTGTCTTCTGTGTGGTCGTGGTATTTCACCAGGAGAGCCGGGCCAATTCGTGCGAAGATGTAAAAGCGGGCTCTACCACTGTTATAAGATTATGTCAAGACAAATCTAGAAGTATAAAGTAACATTTCGACATGTAGTAATAATTGAAACATAATATTTTTACACCTGGCCTTTCGCAATAAATCTAGGTCTTTGTAAATCTATGACTTGTTTTACTTGATGACTAAGATTATGATTTATGCTATTATGTTCTGACACATCCTATTATAGATGCATTAAATATATGGTCATCTGACTAGTGTAACATCAGGTCTATTTTAGTATATTCAGTGTAGGCGTAAGGAATTACTTATTTTATATACCTGGATTTATTTGTATTATTTTCAAATATTGAACGACAAAATAGACAATCTTATTTGTAAAATCACAATGTTAGTTGTCGTCCTCTTCCGAAGCAGCTTGGCTGAATTTTATGAAAAATTATAGGCATATTCAGTAGGTCGAAAAATCGGCTACTATCGATTTTTTAATCCCGCGCGGATGGAGTCGTAAGCGATAGCTAGTAATTTATAAAATTTCGAGGAAAATTACTAAAGATTTAGAATTCTTTTGAATGTCATATAGCAAAAGATAAAAGGTAGAACAATTTTACATTTTATCTTACGAATCTGTTGAAGTAATCAGTAAGTTTGAGGAAATATCGAAAAGATTTCAACACTCGCTCAATACCTAAATCCGTGCTCAGTGTAAAACTTTCGCAATATTTCTTATTTAAAACTTTTCAAGGGAAACATCGGAAAGTCTGCATTATTTCCAATCCGAACTCTTGTCGAGTTTTGTTTGTTATTACAATGAGTAACGGAGAATAAAAGAAAATCGCGTCATTGAATGTGAGTCAAAGAAAATTTAATATAAGAATTTATCTTTAGATATGCAAATGTTCTTATAAACAAGTAGTAGCTTAGAAACCGTAAAAGGTATATCTTATCACGAGAAATAGGATCTTATTTTTACTTCAAAATCGGTCATAATTAGTAACAATGCATTTGCACCGAAACGCTCCTAACGTTGTATGATTATTTTACCCCACATTTTTGGTTAGGTTTAATTACAATTTCACCAATTAGCCAGTAAAATTCAGTTTTCTAATAAATTCGTGGATCACAATTTACGTTAACGGATCAGAGTTGTGTAAAGTTCAGTGCACAGCTGCGTTGAACATTTTAACAACGATTTATATCTGTCTCTAGACACGCCTCGATTAGCAAAAACCAAACCACAGAGGTCATGTCCCATTTAATGTACTTACAAAGACCATCGTATTAAGTTATTAATCTAAATTAAAACTTATTTTATTATTCACTAGCTGTCGCCCGCGACTACGTCTGTGCGGTAAAAAAACTTAATTAGTAGTCTACGTGTTCTTGCACACTATGTTCTACATGTGGGCCAAATTTCATCAAGATCCGTTGAGCTATTTCGGAGATACCTTAAAACAAACATCCATCCATTTATCCATCCTTCCACCCATGTATCCAAACATTCGCATTTATAATATTAGTAAGATTGATAGCAACCGATTGAATTGTCTTTGATTGTCTGGTAAAAAGGAACATAGAACTCTCAAAAAAAGACTTACTGTCCTATCATACTAATTAAGAAGGTAAAAGAAAATTATAATAGTTTTTAGAGAGAACGCCTAAAGTAAGGAATACTCTGTAGATATAAAACTGTTTATATCTAGTTAAAAATGATACCATTTACATGATTAAATTCCATTTAGAAGCGCTAACTCGTACGTGAAAAAAACGAGCGCGAATAATCGTCTCATTCGATCATTTATTTCAGTGAAACAAAAAAGTATTAGAACGTAAACGGATGAGGGCTTTGCCTCTCCGTTTACCAATAAATCACTCTTTTTATTTTCTCGGCGCCGAACAGTTAATTAAGTTTTAGGCTCTCTGAGTAGAATTATGTCGTCAATTGTTAAGTACCTTTAAGAAGGCTTATACCATTACTTATACGTAAGCAAGCTTATCATATAAAGAACCTTTTCTTTATGCACATTTGTTTCTTTATACCATTGACAGTGGTAGAGCTCGCATTAACATCTTCGCACGAATTTGCCGGTTCGCCCGGTGCTATAACACAACCACACAGAAGAGAGGCGTGATGTGGAGTAAATTTTGCGTTTTGGTTAGATGAGTGGGCCTCCCGGAGGCCTAATTTAAGTCCTCTTTCTCTTCCCATCTTCTTTCTTATAAGAAAAGGAAAGGGAGTGAAACTCGACTTTCCGAATGAGGGCATGCATGGGAAAGGAAAACATTCTCTTTCTGTGCACCCCCTCCTCCGTCGATTAAAGGTAGGCAAAACACATATGCAATTGCGTATGTCTATGGACAACGGTCGCTTCGCTATTTCAGCGATGCCACCTTAAAATATAAAAAAATAAATACATAGGTAAATATTGAGATTTTAAAGTATATTCTGTGTCATATCTACGTAAAGAAATATAAAACGATCGACGACATCGTGCGTCTTTTTCACCAGATTTCCTTTCAAAAAATGTTTACCTACTAGACAAAAATCATAACATACAAAAGAACACTTTAAATTCTCTATCCACTACTATCTCACCCTCTTCAATATCCGATACCCTCTTACGTTATCAGTTATCAGTGTTATACGTCGCGTATTCCACTATCGCGTCGAGTCATCAAGGATGGCGACGATAAATCTTCTCTGATCGAAACTATTTATCTTGTGTACAATTTACCAGAACTGATTTCCCTTTTGTGATCGTTTGATGGATCAGGGACTTTTATTGTTTATTAATTCACTCGCATTTACTATGCTTACATATATGCGAAGTCATTGCGAAGACTTTGGCTATAAAATATGTCTAATTAATGTATTTATTTTATTTTTTATTAATAGGTTATATTATAAAACAAATTTGTTTTGGTATCAGTTATTTCTAGAATAAATTCAAAATTATTTTTTTAATTATTCATTACTTATTCGAATATGCAATTACCGTAGGATCCTAACAGAGAATGCAGAGTATTGAATGTCAAAAAAGGTTAAATACATTACATTCATAATCAAAAAATTATTAAATATACGTAAGGAACTTTTACCTTATTTAACTATGTATATATAAGAGGAAAACAAACCTACCTTAAAAACAACTTTGTGATTAGGAAAAGATTATTTCTCTTTGAACCCATAAAGATGTGATCTTTTGAACCTCTAATACTATTGTATTAAAAGAAAATCTTTTTTGCTTTCCATTTAAAAACTGAATTGAACACAAAAGAAAATAAAAAGCTTTGTAAACAAATTCTCTTAATATGAAGATTGGAAAAAAATTACACAACTGAAATTGAAATTTCCACACAAATAAATTAATTCGTAAGCTATAACATAGCTATTGAAAAACCACAAAAATCATAGTTTATCCGTTTCAAATAAAACTAAATAAATTAACATTTATTCTACCACATTTATGTAAAACAAAAGTGTAAATATGTAATAACGTGTAATTGATTTCAAATGATTGAAATTCATGATTGAAAATGTTTAATGATTATTCATCATACCACAGATCGTGGGAAGCAACGGAGTTTGAAATAGTATTCAACAATGCTGGAACCGCATTTCCCAATTCATTAGAGATTGGCAAATAGCCCGAAACAGTTTCCTTCACTGTAACAAATAGCTCGGTTGTGTCGAAATTGATACATATAATTAAAACTTTTCATTGCTTAAAAAACAAAATTGTGATCATCATTAGCTCACTATACATTCCCACTAAGGGGCTCGGAGCCTACCCTAAATTAGGGGTGACTAGGCCATAGTCAACCACGCTGACTCAGAGCGGGTTGGTTGACTTCACACATATATTTGAATTTCTTCACCGATTTGTAGGCTGCATTACGATGTTTTCCTTCATCGTAAGAACGTCGGATAAATTTACATAATATCAAGACACATTGGTACAAGGCGGAATTCGAACCCAGGACCTGCAGATTATTATTAGAAAAATAAAAAAATTCATTATAAGAAAAACAGAACGTATAACATATCTAGGAAACTCGAAAATCGTATAACGTTATATTATTTTACATAATGAGCTTTAATTAAAATACTGGTATTAGATTTTTCTTGTCTCTGTTACAGTTCAGAAAGTCTTTTTATATTTAAAAAAGCGCCACGTATGTAAAGTATAGGATTTATTGTTAACAATTTATAAGAGCTCTTTCATTTTCTCGGAAGACCGCGGAAATTATTCAGTCAGTCTTTTTACTTACAAAGCTTGCCATAAATATGCTTGACTGATATTTAGCACTGGCTATACACATCTACGTACTATTTTGGATTTTTATAGCAACTATTAAAAAAAATATTTACAGAAACTATAACAAACTTATAAAATAATGTGACGAATAGTTTGTACTGTAATCATTTTGTTTCTGTTTTTAAATCAAATAAAGATATCGTATGTTTCAAATAAAAGTTATATTGAGTTTTCAGTGTTAGTAAAACAAAATTTGTTTTGCCTCACAAAGGTGTGCTAAATAAACTTAAACTTTGTATACAAAGCGTACGTAAGTAAATTTAAAACTATAAAGTTTCTATTAGCAAATTTTAGATAAAATACTATTTTATTTAAATTATACGGCTAACGAATAAATATAAATCTCGAATATATTAGATATATTATTATTATTATTATTAATCCTAATAATAGCATAAACTATAAAAATATATAAATTGTCTTACACTCAAAAAGCTCGACAATCAAATTAGAGCCATAAATAACCTGATTGAAAACTAACCGATTTGAATTTCGTTTCGTTTACAAAAACGTAGGTTAACTTGAAATAATTAAGTGAACTTATGTTTTATTTTAGAAATAAAATTATATAAATGAAATGCAAGCAGTGAGACCCTTAATGAAACAATGTCACAAACACCGATGGACATTCGCAACAACAGAGGAATGTCACTGACCTTTAAGAAAGAAGTACACTCAAAAAAGATAAAAGCATTTAGTTGGCATTAAATCTTGCAATGTTTGGTGCTGTGCTGAATGTAGTTATATATATTTAAGTATTTTTTTCGGCGGAGTTGTAACAAGAGTAACATTAAGCCTTATAGTTAAGAGGCTCACGGGAGCGCAGTCACACGTATTTATCACGACGTGTTAATTAAACAGAGAACGTGCTCTAAATCATTATTGTGCGCGGCGACGGAAAATGGCGCAGCTTCCAGAAATGTGAAACGTTAAATCTCTCTTTTATTCGCCCGCTACCTTTTGACTTGTTCTATTTTTATATTTTTTTACGTTTTTTTTGTTGCATGTTAAGCTAACGAATGTCAAAACAAATCTGTATTGTGACTTTTTTAAATATTAAAGTTTTAAAGTCTGTAAAAACGAAGAAATAATTTATGCCATGATATATCTTTTAGTATGCATTTTTCATTATAAAATTTCAATATTTCTATCAAACACTTAAATATTGATTTCACACTGAATTGAGAAGTAGATATTAAAAATTTTTAATTCAATGAATGCTGTTTCAAGATTTGTAAAGGTTGTTCTCTAGAACATACTGTCTAGACGGCGTGTATACCTTCATATTTTCGTTTCGTATGTTCTTTTACAGTCAGACGAAACGTTTCATTATGTCCTTCACAATGTTGCTAAGGACTATGTCAGCTGACGCGAGTTTTCCAGTCTGGTTGCACGGATTTAAAGATTTAATATGGAAATGTTTAATGTATATCAGTAAACTTTCTTGTACTCGATATGTCGAAGTCCTTTTACTAAAATATGTTATTTCACAAATAATTTAATACAATAGTATACTACTTTAAAGGTCAATGTACTTTGATGAAATGAACGTGAATGATTAGTAATGCACATAGAGGTCGGCCACCCACGGGGGTTGTTAACTCAGGGCGGTCGCCATGCAACGGGAGAGGCGACGAGACGGCGACGCGACGGCGCGACGACGTGGCGCGACACGTGACGCATTCGACACCTCTCTACGTTAGGAGAAATGCTGGCAGCCTCCATAAGTTGACTCATCGGGGGCTTTATCCGCAAAACGACTAGTCATTTGATTCCAGTTAAATGGAAATAAAAAAAACATCTATGCGTAAGTGCATGAATGAAATTGAAAGGAGTTTGCTACAATTTTTCCAAATGACAAATCGACAATATCTACTTAATGAACTAAGTTTTAAATTACTAACATAAGATAAGTCAAATTCAAGACTTTTATTTAGTGATATCTGTAACTTGTTATGTTAACTCCAAATATAGCTTTTTAATGGTTTAAATGAATATGTATCATCTAAACCCTAGCGTATTAATTTAAAGAAAAGGATCTTGCTTTGGGAACTTATAGAGCTAGGTCTAAAAATAATTAAGTTTCTGTATTACTAGGTATTACTAGCTGTAATACCAAGTAATACCTAGTAATATGTTTATGCAGAATATTACATAGCAGTTATATAGATACATGAATGTAAAACGAGTGGAAGTAACATTACGCATAAAACAGTTCAACATGCCTAATAAGCTGGTAGATTTTTTGCTTGAAAATTCAAAACAATTATCTACTCTGAGAGTGAAAAGGAACAATTCTTACAGCAGACGCCATCTTGCTGAAGCCGAGAAACAAAAGAAAACCGTTCTACGTGTAACCTTAGTATTCTAACATCATACTATAACTTACAATTTTGAAAGTCTAATATCAAAAGACCAATCTTTATTATTATAAATGCGAATAATTGGATAGATACATGTTTGTTATAAGGTATCTCCAGAACGAATGGTTTGACATAGATATCGAACGTAGTCTGGAAAAACACATAGGCTACTTATTAAATTTTAATTTAATTCCGCGCGGAAGGAGTCCCTGGCGAAAACTAGTAGTAAATATTTCTTGAACAATTTTAGTTTTACAAGTGTTTAAAGAGATGCTTCACTGACCGTTGGTTTCTAACACCAAATACCCTGATGATGAAAGGGATGATATTTTTTAACGGATTTTGGTATCGTAAACCAACGATAAAATTTACATAGATATAATACAATACCGAATTAAAGAAATGATAATTTTTAATTAAACTTTAATAACTAATTTAAAACTTCGACACTAAAAAGTTACATTCAAAAATGTTATTTCTTAAAAGGAAAGCTTTGTTAAGTATTCATTCGTAATTTTAAAAGTGTGTTAAAGTCCACGGTGATTTCAAACTATTCAGACCGTGAATACGGAATGAATGTAAAATATTATTGTTGGCTTAAGAGCAGAGCATTTTGGAATAGTTCCACGTAACGTCTGCTAGCATAGAGATAGTTACTTCCGTACAGATTCAGTTGGATAGTTTTAATTTCTTTTTATAGCATTAAACACGACATTCGTTTTCGTTTTTTAATGCAAGACTGTTAAGAACGTGCTTCGAACGAAACACTTTTATCTTATACTTAAATATATAAAAATATTAAAACAGTGCTAATGTTTTTAAGAGTAAAGGAAAATATTTTTTTTTAAGAAATTTATGTTTACATTATGCTATCGGATGAACTAGAAAACTAATATGTATATATTAAATTCATGCCTTAAAACGATAGTTTAAATTGAAAGTAATTATGTGATTCTGTTAGATCTATGTTGTAGCGATTTGGAATTTAATGGTTTAGGTTGAACTTCGTAGCATTTCGTAACGGAATTGCGTAGCGATTCGTAATCGCTACGAATTATAATACCATCGGATTTATTTCGTTCAGAAGCATAAAATACTACAGCACATTCGATTAATAATACAGATTTTTGAACGTCTATCTTGGCGAGATTGTCATTAGAACTACAATAATTATTAGTAAGCCTAATTACCGATGACATCGTGATTTATGCGCATGATCTTGGCATCGAATTAGCAACACTGATGAGCCGATTCAACCGATCCGGCTATCGCAATTAACGAACCAATTCGACTGCTGACATCCGATTGCTTTGAAGCAATGATTAGACGTCGATTAACGACATTGTATACTGCGATAGAGAATTTCAAATCAAAAACTAATTATGTGTTAGTCGTTTACACTGTTTTTTGTCATAAGGCAAACAATTAATGCGTTTCAATTGGAGTTATGGAACAAACATAAAAGTTGCATTCATCATCAGCTCACTATACGTCCCTACCGAGGGGCTCGGAGCCTACCCAAAGTTAAGGATGATCATATTATAGTTAACCACGCTGGCCTAGTGCGGGTGGTTGACTTCACACATATCTTTGAATTTCTTCTAAGATATCTGCAGGTTGCATCAAGATATTTTTCTTCACCGAAAGACCGTCGGATAAATGTACATATGGAAATCGGAAATCGAAAAACACATTGGTACACGGCGGGATTGGAACCCACGACCTGCAGATTGAAAGTCAAGTGCTTGACCCCTGAGCCACCGACGCTCCTAAAGCTGCATTATCAGTATTTATTTTTAAAATAAGGTATAGAGTGAACTCGCCAGGCCAGATATTCGGTGGTCTTCAATGTTATTGTGCCAAAAAATCCATAGTACATAAGTAATAAATCGGTGTGATTATTTTCTTAGATAAATTGTTGTCGATAACGCTTGATTCATACAATTAAAAAAAAACTATTTTATTAGTAAAGTGTCGAACACAAAAGGCAAAAACAGAAGCATTAATTTAGCACCGCTCCAATCCGATGTAACACTAGCGCGATAAGAACTTCGAGAATAATCGATGAGAGGAAACATTCAATAGAATAGAAAGATAAAACTTGCTTGTAAGTATGAACTTGTATAATTATGTACCGAAGTAAGAAACTCGATAGAAGCAAAATAGTAACGTGGTATGGATATATGCGAAAAAATTATAATCACATAAATAAGAAGATAATGAGATTGAATGTCAATGCAAGCGTCAATAGCCTAATGGTTAAGGGTATGGATTTCCGACCACGAGGTCGGGGGTTCGAATCCCGCCATTCCACTATTTTCGTAAACCATATCCTAGCACAAGCCTAGAGCTTAGTTGGAATGGTTAAAGAAATATTAGTAAATTTTCCAAAACATCTGCTAATATTTTATTTATACTCTTTATAAAAAATGTCAAATTAATCATGAATCAAAAACCACGTGAAATTAGTACAAGTAAAATTGCAAGTAAGTAATAACATTAATTTTGAAATATATGAATTAATATTTTGGTCCAGCGTCGTGTTAATATTTTAAAGTGCTTACGTTTGACCGCGATTCCATTACTTTTTAATATTTATTTTATATATATATTATAATTTTGTTAAAAAAAAAGACATGACACCACAAAACATGATTCCAGAGTCTTTTGTTTGTAATGAAACTTAATAATAATAGATTTCCACTGCGGTAGTAGAAAGAAGAAGAAGAAGAAGAAGAAGAAGAAGAAGAAGAAGAAGAAGAAGAAGAAGAAGAAGAAGAAGAAGAAGAAGAAGAAGAAGAAGAAGAAGAAGAAGGAGACAGAAAGACAGGAGAACTCCGAGAAGACAGTGTCGCGATGCCGATCCTGAATACGCATGCCCACCACCTTCGCGGCCTGCACTTGCCTGCGTCATGACGGGGGATGTGAACGGTGTCACTCCCCCGACCCCAGAAACATCCAGTGGCGCAGTCATTGCGGGGTCGCCTTTACCTGCCGCTCCGTCTACAACACCTACGAGAAGTGGCCGCCCATCACCGGCTTGCTTGGAGGATGCGGGCGATGCGGGCATTTGTTAAATGAAAATGTCATGCGGGCCTACTTCGGGGCGACAGAGGGTGGAACCTAACGATCTATTATTCCGGATAGGACTATTGCTGCCAATAGGCCCGATATAGTAATAATAGACCGGTCTGAGAGTTGTGCAATGTTAGTCGATGTCACTATTCCACATGACGAGAATCTCGTGAAAGCTGAAAAGGAAAAAGTGTTAAAATACCTAGATTTGGCTCACGAGGTTACCGCCATGTGGCGTATGAAATCGACTACCATTATTCCGATAGTCGTATCGGTAAATCGACTGATAGCGAAGAGCTTCGACCAACATCTCAAGAAGCTCTCGCTACACAGTTGGATTAAGAACCCGATACAAAAGGCAGTTATCCTAGAAACCGCGCGCATCGTGAGAAGGTTCCTGTCTCTGCAGCCCTGGCCACTGGTTATTTGAGTCATGGCATTCCGCAGCCGGTGGCGTTCTGTTTTTAATATAATATGTTTTGTATATTTTTATTTTTTTTGGATATGAAATGTATTATATTAGAAATATGATAAATAAATGTATATGAAATAATAATAATAATAATATAATAATAATTGCAAACTGTATTATAATACATTGTTATAAGGTTACAAACATTTATAAATACTGTACCTACTGTACCTATATTTTGCAAGTAATGTACAAAAAGTTAGCGTCCGGAGCCATAACCAACACTGATGAGGCAATAAATGTGGCGCGGGCAGGAAAATAAAAGCATTCCGTGATTGTCCCGCGGGGGTTCTTGTCAGCCCCCGCCGAGCTTCGGCCCTTTAATTGTATGTTTCTGAACGCATGCCTCTTATCATATATTTTTAAGGAGAAATAAATGCAATTTGGATTGGGATGTCTTTCAATGTACGCTTCGTAAGGAAAATCTTCAAGAACTTTTTAGACTAGTTTTAACAGTGACTGAAACCTAATAGAAGTAATTCTATGTCATTTATGTAGTAAAATGAATAAAAATAATATGTATAATTACGTTCTATTTAACAATACACTAACAAAGAATCTAATGAATAGTCTTAAATCTGTGATATAAAAAAATATTAAAAACAAATAATTTACAAAAATATATTATTAAAAGTAAAAAGTGTATGTAGTAAAATTGTATTTAACTTTGTATAATAGATTACCACAGTATTACCAGCACATAACAGGTACCTATTTTGAACTGATCACTGATACAGTGGTGGTTTCAATTTGTTTCGCAATGTTTTTGCGGCGCGTGCCATTGTCAGCGCGAAACTGTAATATTTTTAATTCACCTCGCTCAACAAACACGTTTAAAAGCTTTTATAACTATAAAAGATTGGGGAAAAAAATTGTTTGCTGCACTAAAATTACTAAGCTTTGTTTGACTTAATTAAAGTATTTTAGTATTTTCTGACTGATATGGTGCCTTGCTGATTACGAAAACCAATATTTTGTCTGTCGGATTATCTCCGGAAGATCTAGACCGATTTAGACGGGTCTTTGACGAGAATGTATAGCTGATGCACGCCGGTATATTATAGGCTACTTAAAATCCTGCACTGACGAAGTTCTGACGCTCGTGTTTAAAACAAAATTTAAAATAGTTTGAAAACAATATATTGGTAACAATCAGGGGTGATTGGTATGCAAGTTGATTGCTTAACAAATCAACATCGGCATTCCGCTCGTTTCAAATTCCAGTCCCGTCTGTCTCAACCCTTCCACGTTCACTTCATTTCTTACCTAACATTGTCATTTTATTTCCACCCTAATGTGAAGGCAATAAAACAACAATGACTTTTGAGTAGGAATAATAAAAGAAATAATATAAACATAACATAAATGGAATACAGAATAGTTTATCGCTTCCTTAGCTATATTTAAGGTACGCGTCCAGTGGCTCGCACCGGACGCACCGCACGCACGGTCTGCAACGAAATACAGTTTGGTTTGCATGATTTTACGAGTACATAGCGCTGCGACCATCATCCATGCCGCCTACATCGAATTTAGTCAAAGCATATCCGTACTTTAGTGTTTTGTTTTCTTGTGATAGACTTAAGATAACCTTATTTAAAAACTTGAGTCACAAATATATATAATAAATTAATTTATTCTAAGAGTTGCGTTATATAAATATTTACTTAATGGTAGTAATAAAGACAAAGAAAAACAATCGAAAAGCAATTAAAAGGTGCATTAAAAGCTATGCGTAATACCGGTACTTGTGCAGTGATCCATTGTTAATAGACACCCCGTTTGTCGTTTGTTATGTCGCAGTTGAATTTCTGATTAATTATGACAACTGACCGTCGGGGAAGGGGGTCGCGGGTGGCAGTGGGGGTTTGGAAGGGATGAATCAACCCTCGCGACGTCAATCACACTCGTGTCGATCGTTAGCTGAATTTCAATTTCGTTTTAAATATATAACATATCATTCAATACTACGTTATAGATATTTTAGTATATGTATTTCATTAATCTTACTAAAATTATAAATGCTAATATTATGGATGGATGGATGTTTGTTTAAAGGTAAGTTCAGAACGGCTGCATGGATTTCGCTGAAATTGGACAAAGATGTAGGACATAGCCTGGAGGAACACATAGGCTACTAACAACTTTTTTTAATTCCGGGCGGATGAAGTCGCGGGGGACAGCTAGTATGTCATAAAATCGACTTCCTAACATAAAGTGATATAACTGAATTAAGTCATGTGAAATCCCACATTTTGTGTAAAAAATTAAAAAAAAAATTTTGTTCACAAAAAATAGATTATTTAAAGTCAGTGAAATAAAATAACGAAGAATATGTTTACCAAATCGTGCAAAAAATGTTCCAATTCTACACACAGTCGCACAGAATATGTCCGTCATACGAAAAATATAAAGCAATCTCACAAAAATTACCATAAATGCTAATGCATCATTTCGGTTACGCTGTTTGCTGTTCCATTTTACATTCGGAGTAGTTTATTTTTTTTTCTGTTTATTATTTTACATCATTTATTTAGAAATGTTTTCGGTTTTGTACTAATGTATGCAGAATACGAACAATTTGCATAGGAAGCGGAGTTTGTGGCTTGTAAATAAAAATGTTCACTTTAATAACTTTTCCTAATGTTTGTGTGATTTATTCACGAATTTGTCAAGGCCTTTTTTCGTGTCCTTTATTTATAAGCTAATAATACTTTTTAATTCATACATAACTATATAAGACATCAGGCTAAGTTAGTGGAAAAAGGTTTTATGTACGTATAGGTTCTAACTACTACATACTAAGCGAACATACGTCGGTTCCACACGTTTGGCAAACAACGGTGAACAGCGAATACCAAACCTCAAACTTGTGGATAGGTGTTGCATGTTGGTTGTCAGTTCGGTTTTTCTACACAAATCAAGGGAAATTAAATTTTATAATACGGAATAAACTAGGAAGTTAGTAATATTTATTTCTATTGTTAGTTTTCATTATTAAAAAAAAAGTTAGATCTGAGTATGTCGGTTTGTATTAGTTTTTGTGATGGGTTTTTGGCACGTTATTGGTAATTGTGACTGTTCGTAGCAAACATAAGGGCGAGGCGCAAACCGAGAGGAAGCTTTACGAAGCACGATGTTGTTCTCTAGTCTTGTTAGATTTCACGATGTGAAGGTTTTGTCATTAATTTTGTCATTAATTAATGCAATAAGATTAAGATCTTATTGTAGAATAGTGAAAACGTTTAAGTTAAAAAAACATCCACACAATGGTTAAGGGCAGATTTGTGCTTATAGAAATCTTAGTCGACAGTTATCATGTAAGTGCATCTTTGTATGGAAGTACAATCTCAAACATCAGTTCAATCAAAAGCACTCAACCTCTTCGCTTGCAGAGCCTTTGAGGTCTACAAAACGTTTCAATTAAATGATATAAAGCCATCATAACCGAGCTATGTTAGTTTACTCTAAAATCACATTTTCACGGAAATTTTTTTTAGATTAAAAATGGTCATTTAAATTCAAAGGCCAGTTATTTATTTTAGACTTCGGTACATCAAAGTGTTTTCGTTTGTTTTTGTTCACTGTACTAACTTTATACGTTGGCATTTGCTTCCAAAAAAAAAACAATAAACATATGTAGTTAAAACCGTTTGGTTGATTTGAATATCGAACATAGCTAACAACGCTTTCAAAGTAAATTAATTGTTAATGATTTAGTTTAAGAAATCTACACTGAGGGACTCTTTACGTAACCGTTAAACGTCTCTGAGTGTATATTTTCGATCTTTTGTACAGATAAGAAATTATAAAGAATTTTTCGAAGGATTAGCGAAGTAATTAAGTGCCTAAAGTATGAAGTGCCTTATCCAGTGGGGTAGGATGGGGCACATAGGGCAATACATCCGCAACAAAGTTGCATGGTATCGACAAATTATATTTGACACGTGCGAAGTGAAGTGATCTCTGAATATTGAGGATCTCAGCGACGCGGCTTGTACGTGACTACGGAACCATTTTACCCCTATACAATTTATTTAAGTAGTCATTTTGTATCAGCTTTGTAAATAGTTGCTGACAAAGTTGCTCTTTTCAGTTTCCGCGCCGATAACTTGTGGTTTATAACTAAAAGTTTTGAAGTAACTTAAAATTTGCTTAGGACAAAATTTTAACTTTATTTTGAAAAAGGGAGGGATCGTTTTTCATTTTATTTTTTCAGTTTGAAAGGTCTAACTCAAATCCGCACTCAAAAGGGTTTGGCAGAGATAAGAATATTTATATTTTTCGCTATTCAGCTCGTCTCTTTTTTACCAACCAAACTCCTACGTAACTTGACCGATTTTTTATATTTAAGTTCAAAATAATATTAAGTTCTCATAAACTTTATTTCTTTTAGTTGTGAGACTTATTGGAAAGTTATTGCCCAAAAACCATGCACACACTTTCGATTTTCCCAAAAAAAAACAAAGCTATCTATATAAGGCAAATATACATTTATTTTAATAAGGCCCGTAGTGAAAAATAAAACAGAGGAAACTAAATTAAATAAAGACTCGTCCGTGCCTATGAATCATTGTTAGTGCCCTCAAATCTTGATACCTATCGCATAAGGGTCAGCACCCCTCACAAACAGAGTTCGTGTGAGATGACCAAATTTACTTAGACACGAAAACTATACGAGTTTCGCACTTAGGTACAGTCAGGTACATATTTTATATCCACTGAGACATTTCTAGATTTAACTAGGTAGCCTGGGATACATGACTCCTACGAAACTTACACTAAAAAAGCTCTTAAAACAGTTCTCCTAGTAACATGACTGAAAACATTTCTACTAAAATTAACTGTTTACTATTTGAAATAAAATCAAATATTTTTTGTTAACTTTACATCTTATATTCAGACTAATGCAATCAATTATATAATAGTGATCGATATAAATGGATTCGTTTTCATGAAAGATTTAGTCGGCGACTGTACTTCACGCGACTTCCATGAGGGTACTGCAAACACTACAGATGAATCATAAAAATCCCCAATAGTTTACGAGTGCTACGAATTTTATGGCTCCTCAGCAGATTGCCCATTGCTTTCGTATTTATTACAGGAATAGGCCAATATAAAAGATAAAATGTATAATAATAACAAATATATGTTATGAAATTTATTAGTATACTTCAAATATATAGGTAAAATGCATATTATTATTTGTGTCATATTTATGTAAGAAACAACTGCCCTAATCCCTATCGAGGGTCGGCACAGTATGTACGAAACAACTAGGTTAATATTATAAAAAAAATCTTTATAGATTAATAAAGGTTTTTTTTCTGGACACCAAAAGATTATTTGTTCAAACTATGTCTTATTTTTTAAATATATGTACTTCGCCACTATATTATGCATAAGCGGAATTGCTAATAAAATTTGACAGGCGTCAACAATACCATTCGAATGCTAAATATTTAAAAAATACGTTCCAATTTATTGCACGAGAGAAATTTTATAGGAATTATAGAACACACAGTCTCAATTGATTGATTTAATTAAAAAAATGCTTCTCCGATTTATTTATTACTTTTTGCTACGGATGCGGCTTTAAAATTTTACTGTTTACCCTTTTTCACGCCGTGATAAATAGCAGTGTCGAAGCTGAGCTTAATGGGATTTACATATATGTGGTAAATCCTCCTGACAAAGCCTTTTACGCAAACATTAGCAGGATTTAAACGAGAAACCTACATAACACATCCGTATCTATACCTATTTTATACAATTGTGGTGGTTTTGTTTGCGCTCTTTGGAGATACGTAAGCCTCTATAATACCGGCAAAACGTCGAGACATGTAAAGGGTACAGGATAGCTTAAACCCAATAGTACGTGCAGCGAATAATGATTTTAAGGCAGGAGAAACTTTATTTTATGTTTAAACAATACTTATTTCAGTTGGTCTCCTTTAGGCCGTTCGTCTGGAACTTCAAAGACTAGCAGATGCGATGCCTTTATGCCAAAACAACGTATGGCTAAAGAATTTAACCAATCTTATGAATTAGTCATACATTCTCATACTTCATAGTATCACTTAAAGTATTATATGTATGTCTATTATATTCTTCATAAACTTCAACAACAAAAAGTAATTTATTTTCAACCAGCAAAAATGAAAAGTGTGACATGACGTAAACACAATACAAGGAATTATATTCCTGTCATGTCAGTCTGTAATGTATCTGTACGTAGGTCTATGGAAGGCTGTAATGAAATGCTGGTGCTGTGTCCTCCCCCCCATGGTACGCCTGCGGAATACTGATACCGCTGGATTCGGCGATGCGTCTTTCTGGGGTGGCTATGTCGTTGTCAACAAAAAATCCATACTTTTTACACAATCAGGAAATTATGTTACATTGTTTTCGGCAGCAGTTTTTTAGTAGTTTTTACTACTTTTTTTCTTAAAAAGTAAAATCTATCCTGTTAAATCCAGCTGCACAAGTAACGACTTAATCCCAATGACGTATACATTTCGTACGTAATTTTATTAAGTATATAAATGTTATAGTATTAAAATCAAATTATAACAGCGCTAGATATTGATTACTTACCTATTTTCAGCTAAATAATTTGAAATGTCTGCTACAAATTGTATTATATAAAGACTACACCATCAAAATTAACACTTAATAATTACTTTGAAGGATCGAATAAAACGAAATGAATTAAATGTTAAAGTTATTATTAATTCAGACGCCGAATTAGTTAACGAGCTGCTTCTCTGCAATTAAACGTTTTAGAAACGTCCAAAATTAATTGGCAGCAAGGAATCGACTATAAATTTCAGAAATCCCAATGTTTAAATCGAAACGGGCTTCGAAAATTTCTCATCTGCTCCCTTATCTGTAATTAAACTCTCCTGCAGTAGGATATTGTTTCATCCTCGATATTTCGCTCGCCGCCGCTGAAATTATTTATGACACGCTCTGTCCGCTCGAGTTTAGAAAAATTACTATACATTTATTGTGCAAGTCCAATTTAGCAATTTTTATCGTCTACAAAAACAAAAACTAAGCTAAGATACTGTTTTGCACTAAAATGTAACTAATATAAAAGTTTTGTTACAAAACAGACAAAGTCGTATGTATTACATTTATCCAATAACATTGGATGCTCCTAATATTGTATCACTTTAAATTATCAGTAACTAGCTGTTGTCCGCGACTCCGTTCGCGTGGAATTAAAAAAAAAACTTAATAAGTGGCCTATGTGTGCTTCATGACTATGTTATACATCCCTGCCATATTTCAGCGAGGTCCATGCAGCCGTTCTGGAGATACCTTTAAACAAACATCCATCCACCCAAACTTTCGCATTTATAATATTAGAAGTAAGAGGTGAAATGGAATAAAATTATAGTCTAAGACATCCCCCACTGTTAGTGGCGACAATATGGAACTGTATGCAATAAATGTCTATTTTAAAAACTTCCATGCGCAATAATGTCATACATAAGATTTGTGAATGTTACAAAGCAAAAAAAAAGTACAATAAAACGAATAAGGAATATTTATTATTTAATGGTGAACGGGAGTTTTATTGTGAGAGCTGGTGGCAAACGATTTAGGGGCGGTCGTACGATGTCCGCTATTTCCGATTTAACGCATCGTTTGACAAAGACTCAAGATTTATACCGTTTTTCCAACAATAAAGAGAACTATGCAAAACTCTTGTAAACATTTCTATTATATCTACGTACGTATGTTAAATAATGCTAAACGAATTCCATCTATATGTAGGTAAACATACTTCAATGAAACTTTTTCATTATGAAATTATTTTACATATAAGCTGCCGCCCGCGACTACGTCCGCGCGAAATTTAAAAAAAACTTAGTAGCCTATGTGTTCTTCCAGACTATGTTCTACGTGCATGCCAAATTTCAGCGAGATCCATGCAGTCGAGAACGACACCAGAAGGTGATACCTTCAAACAAACATACATGCATTCATCTAAACTTTCGCTAATATTAGTAAGATTTGTTATTTACTGTTGACGTTATTTTAACTGACATAGCAACTGTCGGATTCAGTCAATATATAAATCCCTTCAAAGAAAAAGATGGTTGTAAAGAACAAATATGGTGACTCCGAGAGTTAGCTATGAATACTTTATGTGGCAAAGCCAGATCGGTCGCGTTGCGGCGGCGAACGCCTCGGCTTTTCAGTTCCCTTACCAGCCATTTCACTGAGCTTAGGATCAACATAAAATAAAATTGAAATACAACCAAACGGAACGCGGTGTTACAACACTCTACGACTATTGTATTATTCTTGTTAATATTTAAAAATATAATTTCACAGTTTCTAATAATTTTAACTGAGTATCTTATTTAATGTCTATATTGTTTAGCCTAACTAAGACTTGTTAATTGTAGCTTATTACGTTATAAATATTTTTTAAATATAATGTTCATGTTCTGTGATAAACGTCACCTGATTATCATGTATTCAAAATTGCGAGGTATACCGCAAAAAACAACAATTTTGAAAAGTCTTGTCGTCGCGTCCTCCAACGTTCACGGCAATAAAGGCTCGTACACAAAGTAACAATCTTGTGCACGTCCCCTTTCATCTGCTTGGAGGGAATAAAAGAAACGACACGGTTTGTTGTCAATAACATCAGCAGGTGTCCTTAGGGACATGGGTTCATTCACCCCAACACAAGGCTTGTATTTAGTGCTTTATTACGTTGTGGTTAAGGGTAACGGGCATGTTGTTAAGTAATAACATTTTCTGTTCCGGGTCATAGCTATAAAGGTCTGCAAAATAATTCATTTCTACCTGTTAAGATGAAAATATTATGTTCTTCTATGGCTAATAATGAGCTTATGGTTAGACTATGTTTTTAAGGAGATTGAGATATTTTTAATGAATTAAAAAAACCGCAATTTGCTATTTTTGAACCTATGAAGATATAGCAATCCAATAAGGTTACATTCGTTCACCAAACACGATTATCAGAACGAGGTAAGTAAAGTTAAAACAATTTAAGTCAAAAACCTTTTATAAGCTGAGGGAATTGATTAGTAAAGAAGAGATTAATTTGTTCTTAACAAAAAAAACGGGCGCTTCTAGAGTATACGTTACTTTTTTTATATTTTATTTAATACACAGATATGATTGAAGGAAAAACAGTAAAAACAATGCCATTGAAAATAATGGATATATGCGAAACCATAAAAGGTAGTAGAAAGCTGACGTCCCTCAGGAGAGGAAGGGAATTTGTGGACTGACCGGGCCAAGGAAGTTTCATAAATATTTGATACCAACGTAATATGGAGCAGCTTTGTAATGTACTTTTTATGGAATAATGTTTTATGCCGCATTTCTTTCAACATACATCATTATTTAGTCATTTTAACAATAAACAATTACATGTCAAAGAGATTCGGACTAGTCCTCTTAATATTTGGCGTGAAATATTATTTAAACAATATGACTTCGAAATCTATTGATTTAGAAACCAAGAAGCGACGTATTCTATTTTTATAAGGTTTAAATTCATAAAACTTGTATATTCAATTAAGTTTTACTATACTAAACAAACAATATCGATTCGTTTACGTCCTAAACATTAACGAGGCGTCAACATGGCGTATGTTTCTAAATTGCGGCATTTCCAGCATTGCTTTAATATGTCCGCCTTTAATATCAAACTACGTTCAGTTAACAACTTGAACTACAAGATAATTAGAGAGTACATCGCAATATGACTCGTTTACTTATATCTTATGCAATCAAAGAGTAAGGCAAATTAAAGTGTCTAAGTTATAAAGTAAGACAAATTAAAGTGCAGCTTTCAACTGCCCTCAAAGGCGGAACTATGAAACTTACCGTATAGTTTGATAATGTTGTGATTTATTTGATTTTAGTAGTAATAATTTTGTTGGGATGAAATTAGATGGGAGAACCGAATTAACAATAATGGAGACAGGAAAGTTTAAGAGTGTCTTTTGTTAAAGAATGATTAGCATGTAGGTCAGATGATCAGACTTGATGATATATAAATTACTGGCCAGTTTTTCTATCAAATTTTATGGTCGTTTAAGTTGTAAGAAATCGTAGCTTTAACATTAACTCAAAACCTTTATTTAAATTCAGAGTCTTACTGCCGCAGTCATTTGACAGTTACTTAAGCAGTTCCTTACTGTGAAGTATCCTAAGTCTGCACTAAGTGTCTTTTAGTGTCTGTTAAATAAATATAATGTCTATAAAACCTTACTTAATATTAATTTGATTGTCTCTAAAAGAAATTGCGATTGAACCCTATCGTCATTTCCATTAATGAATTTTGGCTTTGTCACAAAAATCCTTTATATAATTAATTAAGTGATAACAATAGGAAGGTCCGACCCACGGCACGATTGGGGACATGAGACGGGGGCCATTGCGATATTAAAGTACCAATGTTTATTCAATATATATTTGCTAACAATACAATATTTGGAATGTATTTTATTTACATTCAAAGCTATGTTAGCCTAGTACTTGACTACTATAACATTATCTGAGAAGTAAATCCAATTATTTATTGTACTTTGTACCAAACTAGCTATCGTCCGTGACTCCGTCCGTACGGAATATAAAAAAAACCTTACTAGTAGCCCATGTGTTCTACCAGATTATGTTCTAGATCCTATGCCTTTCATCAAGATCCGTTAACCCGTTCTGGATATACTTTCTGACAAACGTCCATCAATTTAATCTTTATAATATTAGTAAAATTAAAAGTATGTGCATAAAATATGTAACTTTGTTATTTAATATATATTAGAAATATTGCTATAAAACAAAACATTTAAACCTATTAATACACAGAATTTAAAATCTATTATTTTGGCTATTATCATCATTTTTAACTTATTTATTACGTGTACGCCATTGCGTAATTACATTTATTTATTCACAAAATGCAGCAAACCTGTGCTTGGATACAATAAACAGAGTTCGTGCTTATTAAAATAATTACATAATAGCGATTATGTAGTGCAAAAACATACAGGCATTACATATTATTATTTATTACACAGCTGGAATATTGTCACAATAATTATTTATAATTTACGAGCTGTCGCCCGCGACTCCGTCCGCGCAGAATTAAATAAAAGTAACCTATGTGTTCTCCCATCTATGATCTACATATATGTCAAATTGCAGCATGATCCGTGCAGCGTTTCATAACTTCTTACAAACATCCATCCATGCATCAATCTAAACATTCGCATTTATCATATTAGTTAGATTGCCAAAATAATGTATAACGTAGTTATATCAGACGCATACTAGAAAAACAAAGTACTATATAAAAATAAAAATTCAATTACTGAGATAAACAACTGGTTAGGCAAATAAATTACCTGAAATACAAATAAACAAAAACATAATTTTGTCTTAACAATCTCATATTTTATCACATAGCACGTTTATTTACGAAAACAGTATAAATAAAGCGAATAATCTTAAATGATAACGGTAAGTAATAAATAAAGCTAATAAAATGATGTTCTACAAAGAAATGAACAGCGCACAAAGAATATTTTCCTTTTGGTTTTCTTAGATGGAAATTTTCTACGGAGACGATATCTGTCCGCGTAACAAATCATGCCATTGTCCTCCGCGAGACCCTCTCTGTGCGGAGAGATTTTTCCACTCCATAAAATTAAACATTGCTACAGGAAGATGAATGTTAAGTACCAAAACATCATCCATTTCTACTTGAAGACAAAACTCAATTTGGTACCTTGACTAAATACAGGGTGTTTTATTTTTAATTTGAATATCAAATAAAATTTTTTCAATATTTTTGCGACACAATTAATCAGATTTGTTACAATGTTAAGCACTTCATTTCTAAAATTTAAAAAAACAAACAAATCCTGAAAACAAAAATAGAACACTTAAGCGCCTGTATGTTTTATAAAAGCAAAGAAAGGTAAACTTGAAAAACAATGGTATTCCTTTCCTTAAGGCAAAGTCAGACTGAAATACACCTTTCCAGTAGTCATGGCAACGTGCACATAAAGTCGGTTTCCAACTGCGAGCACCGGATAACTGTGTTACATTACTTTGTAAATTTAGTATACTTCAGTAATGCGTGTGCATACTCGACTAACATACACAATGAGTTGGAATATGGTGAGTGTAATAAAGTGTACCTCCCCCGGACCCAGCTGCATGGGCGAGTTGAAAGTAGATGTCGCTATTTACGTGGAGCCCTAACAGTTGCCAATAGCCTCGTACATTCTCTACGTATTGGTGAATGCTTCAAACTAGTATTATACCAGAATTAAGGGACTTTGGGAGCAACTATTAAGCTTTTGTTAATATATGATTATTGGAAGGCAATATGTTACATTTAGAACGTGATATATTGATTTATAAACTTAAGACGATAATTGGGAAATATCCGAGACGAGTATGGAATATATCCTACATTTAATGTATAGATAAAGTTTTGTTTTGTACAATTATTGCAGTAAAGATGGAAATAAATCGCTCTTTTTATAGTCTGGTTTGACGTTTAAACAATGATGTATTTTTGCAGTCTTTAAAAACAATTTTATAGAATAAGAAATTACCGTAAAATTAACGCAGCAAAAAAGAGACACAAAACAACTTCATAGCTAGTTAAATAGTTGTTTATTCATAAAGGTAGTATTGTCCCGTAGTACATTAGATAACGAGTCCAAAGGGTGTTGTAATTAAATTATAAACTTTTGTGTACCTCCGGAGTCCTCTAGCGGGAGAGAGGGTCAACTCCTATTCTAAGTAAATGCCGTGTCGTAAAACTTTATTACGTGCCAAATAAAAGGGTTGTAAAGTTTAACATTTTTGTTCACAACGCTGTGTGATTGTTAAATATTGTATATTGTAACTTTACGACCTTTAAATAGAATTTATAATATTGTTTACTTCCAGAGATAATGTTTGTTTAGCATTTTATTTGTGACTTAGTATCTAGATTGCGGGAAACGAAGAAACATATGTTTGGTACCACCACATAATTTACACAAAGAGAGCTTCGTATGTGCGAATAGCAATAACACCAAACAATAATTTGCTACCTAATTCTACGGTTTTTTTTATTTCAGGACATTGTTAGTCGTTAGGTAAACATATAAGTGGATACTACACCCTAATAATCAGTATTTTTTGTTTATGTATTAGAATTTTTTGTTGTCGTTTGTTTGTTTCTTCATTAGTCTTGCATGATGTGTACACCTTTAATTGTGATAAGTTATTATGTGTTTTCTGTTTCTGTTATAAGTTTTTTTTTCGCATGTCTTATAATTTACCCGTTGGTGTATCGTAAGTAAATAAATAACAGGTTTGAAAATCATTTATTTGATCTAAAACTTTACTCTGAAAAAAGTAAACAAACAATTCAAATACAGAGCATACTCGTATTTTTGTACTGTTTCATTTTTGTAATAGTTGTCAGTTTTTATAGCAAATATCAATAACAAACATGGGACAGCCAATTCTAGCGATTAAAATCAAGGTTGAATTCATTTTGAAATACGTAAGCGGCCAATACAAATAGTTGTATGAATATAAATTGACAATTGCCTAGACGAAGATATAGCAATTGAAAATATTAAGATGATTCTATGCTGTTAACAAGCATTAAAAGAGTTTATTCAAACTTTCGTGACACTATACTAAACTAAGAGAGTAGAGAGATTATACTAAACTGATATATAAACACGGCTAAACACTGACGTATATTCGTCCGGTGGCGGCACCGACTAGTTTCGAGCCCCCTCCCCCTCCCCGGCCTCAGGGCCCCCGATGGGTCGGTGCCGCCACCGGACCGGTGTTTATATCAGATTGGAAGAATTTGTTGGAAAATTACTTTAATAGAAAAAAATCTGATTCCTTATAGTAGTTGTTAGAGGATTTCAATTGCTACCATTCCATTCATATATCCATTTTATTAAATATGTATTAGTGTACAGAATGTCACCATTTTTAAACTTTAAATGTCGAACAGAGATGTACTTAAAGTCATGAATAAAATGATTCAATTGTACCCGGATTTTTCAACCTTGCCTCTAGCTAAACAGTCATGAATGTTTCTTTACGTGACCCCGTCAAGTGCCGTCCCAAAGGTTTCTATCTTTCTTCGTTTATTTTCACCTTTTATTCCGCCGCGATGTCTCCACTTTTATTGCTCGCATTATTCAAAGGTAATATCTTACTGTAGGAGATTTATTACTTTATTTTAAGTTAATAGTATTTCTGATTTCTTGGGAATGTAATGAAACTATAATAATTAAACAATAACTTTGCGTTACTTGAATTGTATAACGATCGTCAAATGTTTTTTTTTATTATTCAAGAAAATATTGAAGACTTTCTTTTAGGATTGTTTGTAATGCCAAATCATGTTTATTAAAATTTCTAATAGCTAAATTTGAACGATAATCAAGTTATGGTTCAATATAAAGTATCATATTAGCAAATTGTATTGTCAATATTATTTTATGTATATCTCTCTGCATCACAAGTGAAATGAAACAAAGAAGTGCACGGCTCGGCTTCGGAACTGTTCCACAAACAACATCTGCCGCGGGCAATATCGGAGCATTAGAGATTTGTCCGTGCCTCAGTGCGAGCGATACGGTCAATCGCTTGACCATCTGCGACGAATTGCGGTTACGAATCGTTTGTTACTGGTCACACAGATTTGCACGTTCACGTATCTATCGAGTCGTACGTCAGCTCTCACTTTTATATTTCTTGCAAAGTTTGGTGATTACCATTCGACTTGGGCAATCGCTACCGCGGTAGTTGTAAGTAGGTTTTGTATTACTTAAACATACTTACTTCTCTTTGACTTGTGCGTTGAGTTTATAGACTTTGGAGAAATGGCATTATAATAAAAAAGGTATATTTGCAAAAGTGAAAAGCTCATGAAATATAAAAGTAATCAATTTAAATTAAGTAACATGTGGTGGATGAACCCGAATTTTATTGCCGTAAAGGCTTAAAACCTTATTATAAATAAAGAAAAATTACCTTGGAACACATTAATCTAATTATACAGCGTTTGTTTACTTAGTCCGGCCCTGCTGGGTCACCGACGGGTAAACAGGGGTGGATTATGACGTTCCTCTAATTGTCACAGATATTTTAGCGGAAACCTAAAACCCGTCACCCTTGTTTCGCGATGACGCATTTTGATTAGGTATCGGATTTGTTTAATTCATTTCTCACTGAGTCTGTTTGCTTTGGCATTAGATAAACGAGCATCGATGCGACCATTCGTGGCAGTATTAATGACTCGTTCTAATAATTAGTAAAACGAGATCGGAGCGTTTCAATCTGTAATAATTTTGCACTCTCTCAATTGAATTTAATTCGAAGTCGGTGAACTATTATATAATATAAAAATGTCTTATTAATTTGTAACTCGTTAATCCTACTTTCTTTTAATTTTAACTGAGTTCTTTGTTTTAAAGATTACACTTCTAATTTTATAATCCACAAGGTAAAAAAAAACTTTATCTCATTTCTAAATATTGCGTATCATTTGTTCTCTATAACAAACCGACATCATTTTTATAAAAGCGTGACCGGCTCTTGGCCTGTATCGTGGTATTTGTATCGAAAAAATATTTTTCTTATCAAGAAAATATGTTATGTGTTCTTGCAACATTTATCAGAATTGTATTTGTATTGATCAAACTGTTCTTTGTTTCTCCGAGACCGTTGTAATTGGTTTTCTTCGACCACAATGTACTTACGTGAATAAATATTATGTTTTCGTATATATTTCCGAAAATAATTCTTTCGTAACAATTTTCTTATGTAACATATTTCATTTACGTAAAGGGTATGTCAGACTTTTTTAATGGATTTTTGTAACAAAGATTTTATAAACTTTTGTAACATCAAGTCAAATTTTCTAGCATTATTCAGTTAGTGTTCTGCAAGTCTGCTGACGGGCGGCAGCGAGTCCCTTATGGCCAATTAAGTTATCGAAGTCTCACAGTCGCAGCTGCTTGCACAAGTTTAATCTGCTTTGAGTGATGAGTGTAACACTTCGCGATGACGTGCATCTAACTTAAGTAAACGTAAGAACCTGTTTGTTACCAAAAGATAAAAATAAAAATATTTGCAGTCAAGGACGTTTATTTCCTATTCATTTTAATGAAATGTTATTTGATGGTCACAATTCATTAGATCGAATACTAGTTGTAGGACCACATGAGAAATATGCTCTGATTGTGACAGTTTGACGAACAATGTCTGATTCTAAGTGGGTAGCGAATTTAATTCTTTGACTTTACCTAGGTCAAAATAGTCTTCATTATACTATGCACAGAAGTCGGGTAGGAAATTATGAATGTCATGATAAATTTAGAAAACTTCTAACATCTTCTAACCTAGCCTACTATAGTACAATTGAAGCTATTATATAATTAGAACTAGAATAATCGAAACCCTTACCTTTGGGCATTGACGACATTGTATCCCGAACTTTATTTAATATTTTAACGAAAACCAATCTTGTGCTGCAATATTGTCATGTCAAGCGGTCGGCAAATATTGGCGCTGATAATAAACAATTTTGTTTGTTTTTACAGCGAACAAGTAGTGTTTCATGAACGCATTTAAATTAACACTAAGCATGGGTATATAGCTAGGTATAAGGTTATAAAGACAGCATATTAATAGTAGTAGTTATTTGAAACAATATTCCAAATTAATGATTACAAAGCGTAACATATACTGATTACAATCTACATCATTTGTTTTAACATACGCTTGTATATTTTTAAGTTATTTATGAGTATATTCATGTAATAAAACGTGATATGTTACAAAAGCAGCATCGTAAATAAAAGGTTTAATATTTACCGACATTTTACCTCGCACAGGCGTCGACACATTTTATCACCCTCGGCCGCGCTATGGGGTTTGCCTGCAAATTTGATGGATAACTTATTGCTATCGAGATGTCAATAACGGTACTAAATTGATAGAGCACGTTGTTATGAAGGCGGTATTGTGTTAAGTTATTATCGATGAAGTTCGGCGCAGCGTGGACCGTAGACAATACTCCTATGTAGTTTAGGAACATCGTGTAGTTGTTTACGAACGATAGAGTAGAGTATGATAAATGACACGGAGCAAACAGGTTTATTTGTTAATGTTTTTTTTGATAATGTATTAAAAGTACAAGAGTTCATGGTATGGCTACGACGTAGACACTCTACACGCGTAGAGCTTGGTATTTAATCAATTTGAAAAAAATATTTTTACGTCTACGGTGTTTCAATTGTTTTTAATAATTTTACTGTTGTTTCCATACTATAATTTTAGATAGCTATCAAATTTTATCGCAGGATATCATTTCGTTTTTTTTTTATAATAATGCACGTGATTAGTTTTTTTGTATTTTTTGTTAAGCCCCCTGTATCGACGTGGATCGCCCACATTTCAATCTTTGTAGTTTAATAGAGGGCACATACACTATCCGAAGCTAATCCGTATCATCTGCTACTGAGGTAATTATTTAAAAGGGAGCCTGCACGTAAGCTTGTGCGCGTGTCGGACCCTAATTGTTGCGTTCGGAACCAATAAGGGCATATATAAAGGGGGAACATTTCATTCTCGTTTAATACACCAGACCATAATAAACATTGCGAATTAGAATTTAGAACAAACTACTAAAATGAAACTTTGTCAATTTACTAAAATTAATTTATTTATTAAAAATTAATATATGAATTACACATTTATTTCTTATATTTTATAGAAAAAAGACTAATAAAACGCAGCTGAGGTTGAGACGATACAAAACAATAATAAATAAATCCTAATCGATCAAAATATTGAATTTTTTAACAACAAGGAAGCTATCTATTAGATTTATTACCAGGAGATTCAAAGTATTATAATTTTACTTAACATGTTTTGCTTTTTAACTTAAAATGTAAAATTGTGTAAAGCATATTCCACACTTGACTCAACATAATTCATGTAATACGATTTTTCATGGCACCAAAATTTGTCACCATCGAGTCCTATGAGATATAGCACGTAATGTGCCCCTGCAGTTGTGGATAGGAACATAAATTATAAAGCGCGGGGTGCGTCACTGCTGCCCTCTGCCTCAAAATGTATCAAACCACAGCGATTGACTGCACCTCAGCCGTGACTCATTACTTTTATCGACTTTTACTTTATAGTTATGTCAACAGTATCGATAGTTTTGTCGAGTTAGTATTTTTGAAAAGGTCTAGAGTATTATACCGTACTATGTGTTAGATGTTCGGTTGCTTATGCCAAGAAGCAGTATAATCTTAGCTTATACATTCGTTTAACAATGGATTGACCGTAGAAAGTTGATGTCAATCCTAATCTAAATTCCGTGTTAAAAATTGAGCTTCTTTGAAAAAGAAACATTAATTAATCTCATGCGTCATTTAACCTGGTTTGTAGTCTCTGACTGAATTATTTAATAGTCCGAAACAATATTGGAAATGCTCAACAAATCGATCAAGCGTTGAAATCTTTTTCAGTTAGGGAAATAAACGAGTGATATTTACAACAAGATATCATTTTAGATATATTTATTTTTAATTCGTTATTATCTTGCTTAATTTGATATCCAATCTGTGATTTCAACTCATTGGTTATTTTATGCAGCAGCAACAACGAAGGGTTCATACTGATGTTACTTTTTGATAAAATAATAGGTCTCGCACGCGATTCCGTCCGCGCGGAATTACAAATATATTCCAGCTTGATACCTTCGCGCGTTTTTAAGAATATGGGTCTTGACAGACAGACGGACGGACAACAAAGTGATGCTATAAAGGTTCCGTTTTTTACCTATGAGGTACAGAAGCCTAAAAAAGCCTAATAAGTAGCCTTTGTATTCTTCCGGACTATGTTCTACCGCCGTTCCGGAGATACCTTCAAACAAACATCCATCTAAACTTTTGCATTTATAATATTAGTAAGATAACGTTATATCGATAATGTTTGAACAACACTAAAGTTATTAGTTCAGTAAGTGATGTTGTGCAACATTTGCGACATTGTTCGGAGAACTGCGGGCGCAATTGTGCTCCGGCGCATCCCCTCACTAGCCTACTGGAGGATTACACTATAATAATAACGATTAATAACTGTGACGCAATACATAATACATTTGTACCGCTTTTCTGTTTTGTAAATTAGTTTTGACATTTTGTAACATAAAAATTAAATCGTATTTATATTTATCACTTGGTATTCCAATTGTAAGTCTTCTTTGCGCGATGTTCAATTGTTGTTAGTAGTTTCTATGGGTTTTCATTGTTGAATTATAAATATACTGTGGTCTTACTGTATTTCTCAGAAAAAACAAAATTCTCTGAAAAGACAATTTAATTTAATTTTATTTAATTTAGAAATAGATAAAATAGTTAGGGATATTCTGTATTTCTTCATGGTTATAATGAAAAACATGAGTGTAATAAAGACATTTATTTTTTTTATAAAAAATGCGCATTTCAGTTGGTACAAAGATTATTAAAACGTAGACATTCATCCGAAAGCTGACAGACAAGAGACATACATACATGAGGCTCATTAGCGTCTTAATCTATCAAGCTTTATAAATATAATAGATAATACAAGGTCAAAGCTCGATACGAAAAAAGACATAGAAATTCAAATAAAATCGGTCTATTATACAAAAATATTAGAACAAGTGTAAATTATAAAAAGGAACATACATTCAATTCTACAAAATAAGTGTTAATTAATTTCGTTTTTAAGTAAAAGAAATGTTTGGATTCGTTAAAAATAATTTTAGATTTTTGTATTATATTATAAATTGTTGATTCAGCGTATAATTAAAATAAATAACATAAAATGTCATTTGTGTAAACCATCAACATTGTATATAAAGTAAATATTACTTATATATTATAGAATACTAAAGGAAAACCCGTTAAGTTTACACATAAGATCAGAAAACATCAAACTAAACTAACTTATAACTAAATGTGATAACGAATATTGTTCGTTAATAACAGATATTTATGATATCATATAAAATACATAAATGTAACACCCTATATGAGAGTGCGGAGATCTGTATTCCAGTAAATAATTAAATTATAAAATAAATTGTTGTCATTATTCCGATTAATATGGATTATAATTAAAAAATAAATTATTTACAAACCTAAAAATATTTATTTACAAAACTAATTCTTAATTAATTGTGATTTTTATTTCAACTTTAAAAAAGCTTAACTGTAAAAAGCTCTGACGATTCATACGCACTCAGACAATTGTGATATTTCAGCTTTACCAAATAATTTTCTTGTGATGATTTCGTGTATTAGTTTAGTGTTGTGTATTATTAAACTTTCATATATTAGTTATTAATTAGATTTGAAATTACCTTTTGAAATACAATAAATTACACAAAATCTAACATCTATAATTTTAATTATCTGCATTCTAAAACATTAATACAAATATCAAAGAAAGAATGTTATCATTTGCGTCCCGGTGGCCTAATTTTAATTCTATACCACCATTTTTCTTATAAGGAAAGGATGGGAAGGGGTAGTGAATTTTCCAGATGAGAGGATGCATGGGAAGGGAAATTATTTTCTTTCTATGCATCCTCTCCTTCGTCGATTAAAGGTAGGCAACGCATATCCAATTGCGTATGTCTATTGGCAACGGTCGCTTCCCAATTTTAGGTGGTGGCTTGCTCGTTTGCCACCTTATGACATAGAAAAAGGATTTGTGTCTAACTACACAACAATCATAAGAGTGGGAGGATGTAAACATATTGTTTGTGACATTTCTAAAAAACCTATACGTTAAAATACTATTTACATTACTTATATTAAATACCCTCATTAGTAGTATCAGGATACACTAGAAGGCACGCTTTGTACCTGATAAAGCGAGGTGTATTAGACTTTTATAGAAACCCTACAAACTAATTAAGACCGTATTCAAACCAAACTTATTGATACGTGTCGCCGTAATACGGTTTAAAGTATACAAAATTTTAAATGTTCTTATACCAAATCGACATTACGACATTTTGATGTTGCGAGCAAAATGTGTTATTCAATTTCACGTTAACATTGGTGCTCATGATGATATAATTGATCAACCCGCACTGGACCAGCGTGGTTGGCAATGGCCTTGTCATCCCTAATTTAGGGTAAGCTCCGACTTCCTCATTGGGGACGTATAGTTAGCTGATGATGATGTTTGGTGTGAACATAGCCTTAGGGTAAAACTAAGGAGACAGTAAAGCTGGTTACACACTTAAGTATTTAAAAATGATAATTCGTCTTTTGGCAGTATCGAATATTTTTTGCGCTCACAATCACACAAGCTTTACTCATCCAATAACATCCGAAATAATATCATTAAAACTGCATGTGTCGAGAAGCGAGTGTAAGGAATTCCTGCTTTAGACGGCTGAATTCTTGCCAATGATTGTTCCACTTGTAGCGTAAACGCGACGGCCGTCGAATTCAACTGAAGAATTTCTTTTTATTGATTCATCGCCCGTATCCTTTAGTGGCTCCTTCTCGTCTCTGAACAATTTTATAGTTCAATTAGTTGTGCGCCGAAGGGACGTTCTTTCCAAGACAATAAAAGACACTAAACCAGGTTTAAATATTAAAAAAGTGTTACTCTACATTTATATGTTTTGTGTACTTTTTTATCTTGGAAAGAACGTACTATATGAACATGTTTAAAAACAAAAGAATACTATACTACGAGAGTACAATAACATGAGACTTGAGGAATCTTCCATTCATACACCATCGCCTGCTTTGTACGGCCAGATACGAATCATTTGTTTTACATTTTTTGTTTGTTCGTGTTATTGAAACACAAAAATGTTATCAGTCTTAAGTCTCTTATAATTGTACTAGAGTAGTAAAAATGTTATATACATATATACAGAATAATGCGCGCAATAAAATACAATTCATTTAAAAAATAATATTTCACAAATTAATATTTTTTTTATTACGCATACACTAAAATATTGTTACATGCAAAAAAATGATGTTTCCAGCTCTCGCAAAAAAGATTGCTGATATTCTACAAAACTGAAAACTATGCAAAGTTTTTCTAATGTTAAATACGGAACAAAAGCAAAATCTATTACAAAGTTTTATAAATGCACATACTGAAGCAAATCTTATGCGAAATAAATGAAGCAGCATAATGCATAAAATCGCAAAAAAATGATAATTAAATATGAATGAATCTTACACTGGTGTGGTCGGGACATAGCTATAATACGCCGCGTGAAGGAAAAAAAACCCTTATATTAGTATGAAATGTGCTATAAACATGGAGGTGATAAATATACATACATAAATTAATTAAAACAATGAAATAGGAGAAATGTTACATTGCCGTAAGAGATGTTCCGGGCAATTTAACACGTTTCACAAACGAAATTGTATAACGGACGAGGCAGATTGTGGTACATTTTAACATGATTTAAACGGTCATTATATACGTTTACAAACTAGGCAATTTAAACAGCTATCATACGATACCAAAATAACAAACCGGCAATATTTACAGAGGCTGTGGCATAAAGCTTAATCGTTCAATTCAATATTTACAAACGATCGGCCTCCGCGAAAAGTCACGTACCTTTGAAAGGTAACCAGAGTACAGGGGAATAAAATATTATTTGCAATATAAAAATAAAGTACTTAGTATGAAATTTTATGAATAATAAAATCAAAGACGATTTAAGTTCATTGATATCAATTAAGGTAAGCAGTACTAATAAGACGATCAATGCATACTCAAACAATAAAAGTCTAAAACCATGGTATGAAAATACTACATTGTTTGGTTTTAAAGTTTTACGTCTTTTTGTATGTATTTTTAGTTATCAAGTTTTATAATAGTAAAAAATATTTACAAAATTTATATACATACGTGTGACTTTTATAGAAATGAGGACATTTTTAAGAAAGTGAACTTTCACACAGAGGCCGTATCGTATACAAAAAGCATGCAGGCAATTGTTTGATGTAATGCCTTACGTCGGTGTCGGTACGAGCTTGAGGGGCGGCGGCAGGGGCGCGGGGGAGGGCGGCGCGCGCGGCTTCGTACTGCAATAAGGGAGCGGGAAGCGCCAACCGTACAGACTAGCGGGCAGAAACATCTCTCATCGACACTAACACAAAGGAACACGGACCAGGGGAACAGGACAAATATCAAAACAAGAAAGGAATCCAACAAGAAAGGGAACATTATTGATTTCGAAGGTATAAGAACCATAACAATTCAAAAATGTCGATGGTAATAAAATGATTTTTGATAGCAATAATGACATATAAATAGATTTATGATACTGACCTTCCTAATTTCGCTTCATCCTCTTTGTGCTTCTTAGAACGTTTTCCACAAATAGTAGCGATGACTCCTTGCCGTCTAAAGCAGAAAAGCAAGAGATCCACAATGACCAGACAGATGAACACACCAGCTAACGCCACTCCAATAATCATTCCACTTGATAGCAGTTGAGGCGGGGCAAATCCAGAACGTTCCACACCTGTTGATTTAAAAACATGTAAGAATCTATAAGGTATTAATAAAGACAATCTAAGCGAGAATAGTAAACAACCAAAAGATGAAACAAGAATGTTTAAAAGAACAAGAAATGTTGATGTTTACTATTCTTTAATTTGTTAGTTTGATGCATCATTGTTACTGAAGTTAGATTAATGGAAGTGATTGTCGAAAAAACCATGTCGCCAGTGCTAGTGTTATGCGAGTGATTGTTTCATAGAAAATTTGCAGTACCTTACTAAGCGTTACATACAATCATAAAAATAAGTTTTATGGTGAATAGAGAGTGCTTTCAATTCAATAAAACGTGCACCCAATCACCGATAGAGAATTAGAATAGACAATGCAAATAAAGGGGAGTACAAGAATTTGCTTTGTATAGAAAGCTCTCCGTCGCTGTGAAATGGGGTTTGAATGAAACTGAAATAATGACGAATGATGATAGCAAAAGTATATTAAGTCTATGATGCACGAATGTGAGCCTTAAAGTAAGAATAATCAGAGGAAAGAAAAGTTGTCAAGATGCGAACATTCCAAGTAAATTGACTGAATGCAAAATAAACATTTCAAACCCCATGACAAAATCATATCCTTTTATAAATAAGCGTATCTGGACATCTACAATACAATTACAATTTAAAAATAAACAATAAAAATAAAAATTTGGTTCCTAAAACCATCACCTTAGTTATTAATATTCTAGCCTATAATATGACTATTGGAAATGTATGCAACCTGGATTATTCGATAGCCGTATCGAAAACATTGGTAAATATACTTCTATTTAAGCTTTTATAATCCAAATCACAAATTATCTACAATTATCTATAAAAATATCTTAATTGAAACAACCAAATTATGTCAAAATAATATTTGCGCCAATTAAAATTTTACAAGAAACTCCGTCAATGTTAACTATTTTTTAAATGTTTATTTGGCAGTTTCGATAATGATATAAATATCATTCATAATAGATGCTTTCGACTACATATACCTAAGGAACCAAAAAATACACATAATAATAAATACACAATAATGATGTCACCTATAATGACATGTCTAAACACCAAATAAAGATTGAATACAAGGATTTGTTACATGATGCATTTTATAATGCAACATTGACCATGCTAGATGGTACTGTGGTTGTTTTGTGATGTGATATGAGGGGACACAAACCAGCAAGAGGGTCATGCAGTATTAATTAATTCATTCCGAAAGATATTCGAATAGCAGGTTATAATCTACGGAACATATTAATATAAAATATATTTACCTAATGTCAGTCAGGGCGACACAAACACACTTTTCAAATCAAAAGGGACTTTGGATTGGTCTCTTGATAAGCATCTTGACAGCTTTCTTTTTGGACTTTTTACATATCATACAGATTTATCTATTTTTAGTAAGAAAATAATTTACACGATTCCGGGATTGGCGTAGGGGTCTAATAGGTTAAAATGAATGAAGAGCATTAGTTAAACCGAATGGCATAAATTAATTTTTAAATTTTTGTCTTCATTCATTTTATTGGTTTACTCATTAAATAACTGGATTCGTTTTTGAAACATTTATTTTTCACATTGGTCATTTTCCTGATCAATTTCACAATTTCAAAATTTCCGTCTTGTCTTATTTTAGATGTTTATCTTTTATATCAGGCTTAGTAATGACTTTAAAAGTAAAATCATTCATCTGGACGATTTTCTTCGAAATAAGCTAGTAAAATTTAATCTAAGTCTTATTAAAGGAATAAAATAGTCCTCAAAAATTCGTACACAAGTGTAGCTACCTACATTAAGAAGACTATACATTTTGTTTATTGATTGACATTAAATACTAGTCGCGATCAAACATTTTGGCAGTGTATTCGTACCAATTATCTACTTATAAATGTAACATATCTATATAATAGTCCTCAGGGTTCATTGTAAAGTTGACAAGATCCTAATAGAAATTAATGATTTGAATCACTTCATCATTAATTATTGATTTTGTTTAGAGCTTAAGGTGCATCATTAAATGATAAATTCTCGTTCATAACACAAGCAATATCGATACTTATATTTATACATCAACAAATCGTTATATCACAAATTATTCCTAATTAACAGTCGTCTTTGGACTTAATTAGTTTAAGTTGAATATTGTTATAACTATTTATTTATATTATGAAATATAAAAGCAGAAGCGTAGTTAAGATGTCCATTTTAGATGGAGCCCATTGGAAAATGCTTGTACTTCCATTTGGGTTACCTAAAAACATTACGATACGATAAAAATCTTATAGTATTAGTCTGAAATAATTCAAACTTATATGTCAATGAAATTAAAATGAACGAAGAGTAAAATGAAACTTACCAGTTTTGAAAAAGTAACATAACACATTTAAAATAAATAACTCATTACATTTAAAATAATCTGAATTCAGAAATATTGAACGTGCAGGTGATGTCTAAAGAAGTTATGACGCTCCTCGAGTTAAAATATTTTCAACTTACAACGTAATATGAATAAATCGTGGTATTTTCATGGATTTAGTATCGAAATGGTAAATGAAAATAATGTTTGTTATTAGTGAGAAACGGCAAGAAGTCGAAAACATTTACAATAAGATACGTACAAAATGGGTGTTTTTGTGTGATTTGTACAAAAAACAAATTCTTATGATAAAAATTACAAAATTAAAAACTAACACTGGGTAAACTTAATTAAAAATAAGATAAAATTGTACTTTTACAAAATTATAAAGAATACAAAAACACAGATAAAAGAAAGTTTACTATGAAATCAATCGCATTTAGAACAGCGTTAATAGCAACTACGAACACTGACACACAATCACAAAATCAGATCAAATAAACAAACAAACAAAAGGTGGGAGATGAACAGAACTGAAACACATGAGGTGGTTGCGCTCGACGTAGTCTTCGCGTCGGTTGAGGCATAGACGTTGTAGAAGCCAGCCTTGTGAGGTTTGATATTCTCTGTGCTGTACTCACCGAGGGCAGTCTGGACATATAGTTGAGCAGGCAGGGAGTAACCCAGCACGTTGTGAGCGCGAACTTGCATTCTATATCGGGTGTCGGGATGCAGTCCCCTGACTTCGTAACTGATTGCCTCATAAGATCTAAGTTCTTCCACCATACATTGTGTTTCTGAGGCTACTCGCCATTCTCCGCTCACTTTTAATACCTGGTACAAGAAACATTATTAGGTACTTCCGTATCATCAATTTCTTGAAACCATCATAGAAAAAGAGATACTTACTGGGCAATAGTTAACTTCATACATGTCGATTGGTTCGCCGTTATGAGCTGGTATTTTCCATTGAAGTTCATATCTGTCAGCGAATTTACCATGTATCAATGATTCCGAACTGATAGCTTCACGCCATTTCGGTTGCTCGGGCGGGGACCTAAATAAAATACGATTGAAAATTGTTGTTCAGTTAAAATTACAATTACGATTTATATCGAAATACTCAATGTGTTATACCTTCTTGGCATCACTACGGTTATAGGAGCACCCCACGATCCGGCACCTACTTGATTAACAGCAGCAAATCTAAAGTCGTATGTGAACATTGGCGTTAAATTCTCTACGATGTAAGGAGAATTGACGGACCATGTCCTGTTCATGGATAAGTTCCAGTCAAAATTTCCATTTTCTTTATACTGTGTTGTAAACGCCAATGTAGGTGGTCCCATATCTTCTGCTGGACCAACAATGTTGAAAGATACTGACGTGGCTGTTATTGTGTCTTGTTTGACCTGTATTAATAATAAAATTTAACATTATAAAAATTAAAGTTTTAAGAATTTCATTCACTATTTGCCGTATTAACTAAAAATTAAATTAAAAGCAGTTAAAATTTACCTGTAAAACTGGGCCAGGCGGGAATGCTTCCCTCAACTGCATAATATGTTCTGCTTCACCGAGTGTGTTAGTTGCGATGCATTTGTATACGCCATATAAATTACGATCCACTGGGACGACCGTCACGTAACTTATAGGTCCAGAGCCATAAATTTTGACATGTGGGGATTCGATTAAATCATATTCGTGGAACCTTTAATGAAATGTAAATAATTAATAAACTGCCGATAAAAGACATACAAGAGCCGTTGTTTACTTACTTCCACTTGATGGTAGCATTGGGGATACTTTCTGCAATGCAGCTAATGTTGACTGGTTGGCTATTCCAGCTCCAAACAGGAACGTTAGACATGTGCTCAAATGTTGGTTTGAACTGAACAGTCAGATGGCCATTCTTTCTTGCTTCTCCACCTTTACACAATACAATGCACACTTTAGTAAATATAATACGTATGATGTTATAACTTCCTGATAAACTTAACAGTAATCAACAATAATACCTTCGTTTTCAGCAATGCATTCATACAGGCCATCGTCAGTTCTGTTTAATCTCGCGATTGAAATAACCGCAGAGGACTGCATCTGATCGCCAGTTTGTCGGCTGCTGCTCTCGATTATAATCCTGAATAAATAATATTTATTTCCATTTCAATGGTATTTTAATTGCCAATTTGATAAAAGTGATAACTTTAAGTAGTAGGTATTAAGCATCAATTTATCTAAAACACATTAGTTTCTTACCGTCCTTCCTCATTAGGTCCATTTAAGAATGGATCATTGTTGCTACGCTTGCGGAAACTTATTCGGGGCGCGGGTCTACCCGTGGCTTTGCACTCTAATCTCCCATCAGTCTTTTCAGCTGCCGTTGTATTGAATAGTTCAAATATTTTCGGTGGTACCAACACTTCGACTTCAATTTCAGTTTCATTTTGTCCTGCTTGGTTAACTGCACTACAAATATATTTGCCGTAATCGCCCGCTTCAACTCTGTCGATCGTTAGTAGACCAGTGTTATCGTTTACGCTATATCTTGAAGTCGTTGCCAGGTTCTGGAATAAATTATTTAATTAGATTTTATATTCATGAAAATTAAGTTAGTACGAAATATATTAGTTTTACGCTACCTCTCGTGTGTTTGCTTTTATCCAACTGTAAGTTGGTGGAGGTTTTCCCCTTGCCTTACATGTAATGGCTGCTGATTCACCTTCTTTTATTTCTACTCTTGGTTCACGTTCTTCCATTTCCGGAGCAGTATAGACCTAAAAAATATTTTCTTTTAAAACTTATCTTTTAAAAAAAATTTTGACTAATTTAAAAATAACAACATTTACCTCTAATTTGATATTCCTTTCAGCGAGTTCTCCGGTTTGTATTACAACCGCACGGCAAGTGTATGTACCGTCATCACTTTCTTCGACGTTTTTAATTAATAATCCGTTAGCGTGAATCACATACCTGTCAGATGTTACAATCTGAAATAACAGAGTGTAATGAGTTTGTAAATAATATTTCATCATTATTATGACCAGTGTATAGAAATAAACTCACAGTAGTTCCTTCTTTAAACCAATCCACTGATGGTGCAGGTTCGGCAGTGACTTCGCACATAATTTTGAAATCCTTTCCTTTGGTTGCAAATTGATTTTCATTTGCATTTACCCAGGTGATTGCAACTGAAAATAATATGAAAATTAAATTTTATACTCCTTCATTAGCAAGAAGGCTGATAAGAATTGGTAATAAATTCAATATTTCCGTACCGAAAGTATCCAGGACAACGCTAGCGCTGAGCGGCATATTGGTGTAGGTCGCAACACAAGTGTAATTGCCTGCCATGGCCTGAGTGATAGACGAGATGTAGAGCAGTTGCGACTGTTTAGCCGGCATCGCTTCTGTGTAGATTTCCGGTCGGGTACCAGGCCTGGTTACAATTGATAAAGTCAAAATATAATATACAATTTTCTAGTTTTATCATATTTTCTTTGCGAAAACAGATGAATGAAGGGGGATATCAAGTAAGTGGTTTCTTTTTATTTGCGGCCATAAATATTCTTTAGGTATAATCATGCATTGCATAATAGTTATACTCACGCAGCTTCATTGATTACAAATCCTTTGGGGTCTTTCCACTGCGGTTGCGTGACGAGTGCCGGGTCCTGCGTCTCAGCCTGGCAGGTCAGCACCACGGACTTGCCAACAGCGACCGTCTGCTGTTTCTGCATCGGGTATATCCTTAGGATTTGCGACGAACATCCTGCAGAGATAAGAGAGAGTTAAAAAAACGAACATGTCTTGATAATCGAATGGGCAGCCTTTTTTCCGATATTCTAAATATTTAGAGAATACAAATCGTAACTTTTATCACTACACAAATTAACATTGTAAACGCTAAACAAAAGGCTTTGGGTAGCGCAGTTCACAGGCGCTACGCAACTCTTTAATTAAGTTTACCACAATTTATTCAGTCGTACGTGACTAAACTGCAATGCATTTATGTCGCATTTTTACATTGAAATCCTGTTATTTAATCAAAATTAACTTTTCTGTTGTTCGCATAAAATAAGATTCCTATTACTTTCATCTCAAACAAACACTCGAAAATTTTGCTTGTTTGGTAATTTCACTAAATCACAAAAATATTTCCACTGTTGACTATATGTCCCAAGGCCAGTTACTAAGAACACTAATCGTGTCTAAAATGTAATCAAGAACTTCTTTTTGTGCATTTCTAAATATTGTATTGTATGTATAATATATTGTTTGCGATGTTCGTAAAATTTACTAAGATGTCTTCAGTGTTAGTAAAGGACAACCATAACTAGCCCCACTGCAACTCGTAGACAAACAACAGTAGCTAGCTCACGTCCGTTCGTCCCTAATGGGTTTGTTAGAAGTCGACGAAACTTCCTGGACTCATTTCTCAACAGTGCTTACTTAGACTAATGTAACATGGTAATCTTAAAAGTTTCGATGTTACCATGTATATAATAAAAATATCTTAAATTATATTCATAATTACATATTATTGGTTGCCATGGTCTAGAAGCCAAATAATATTACTATGATATTTATGTTTGAACTGGAACTCCAGTTGAAATGTACGATTTAAATTTCAAAATTGTAATATAACTAAAACGGTCAGTTTTCAACATTGTATATTTATGTGGGTAGAATAAGTATTCGTGTCGCGTCTGCAAGGTAACTCGAGCTCTCCAGTCTATTCACGCGCGCGTATTTCTTTTTACAGGGATTTTGAGGCTTCAGACCGCTGCTTGAATAAGGATCGCTCTTTTGAATCTTATTACAACATAAATTACTATTTCCTTTTTTTATAAAATGCTATTTACTAAAGCATTCAATTTTTTTTCCTAGAAAATTTAGAAAGAAAAAATCCTTTCGTATGATAAAACTTTCATCAACATTTTTATAACATCTTCACATAATAGGAATAAAAAATCAAGCTCGCAATTGGAAAGTAATGGGCAAAAATGGCAATTAATATCGGCAAACTATAAATACATAATTCATTGTATCTCATTGTGTATATTTCTTTACATTTTTATTATTATTGCATTGCCTTTTTTATAATCAAGACGCTTGTACTCGTGAGACGATCGGAGTACATTTTTTACCAAGTTTTAAGAATGCAGGCCGCGTCACCGCACCCTTATCCACCCTCCGTCGACATCGGCGTCACTTGCATTTTATACATAACAATATGGTCTGTATCTTTTTACTTTGTTTTGTAAAAAAATGTGAAGTACACGTTCAGTGTAATAATATATCAAATGGTTGCAGAATAATGTTTCGACAAACTAGTTGTTTAGTTATAAGTTTGGTTCCGTTAGTTAAGAAAAATGTATCCCAAATGTTTTCCCGTTGAGAGAAAATACGTAATTATTATTCACAACATATATTTTGTAGTTAAACAGAGAATGGACGCATAATATTGACTTTTTGACCTGTTTATGTTGGTTGGGGATCTTTATTAAAATATAGTAAGTAAACCCCATACATTCTACGAGACACCTACGAAAATAATAAACCGACAGATACGCAATTTGTACTTTTATTAAAATTTATTGTAGCGTACAGAAGCCAACTCTGCTTATTTAAATACTTGTAAATTGAAATATTAACAAACAGTATCATTGGATAAACATCTTAAAGATGGAATGGTATTTTATATTGTTAATACGATAATATGAATAATAATTTCCCTGGAGAGACAATTGTAGCGATAGTGAAGGACAAATGTAACATTACAAGACATATCTGAATAGATATAGAAAATAAAAATAGGTCTTGTATTTAAAAATCTAAATTGCTATAAGTTTTTAAGTTAGGGATGTCATATTAAATTGTAAACAGTTATGAATAAAAGGCAAACCAAGCACGCCTTTGAGAAACAAAAGTAAATTTATAAGTATCTTTGGAACCACCGATATTACATCGGCACGAACAAGGGGAGAGAATGGGGATGAATTCACCATTGAGGGGACAAGTGAAATAAGCGAGCGGTGGATTAAAGGGTTTGTGAAAATTTGTACGCTTTATAACGTTCGCGTCCCTATGCGGTTTTGAATTACCAATTACTTTCATTTAGTTTCTAACAAGGACAACCGAAGGATTTACGAACACTTGTCACAAACAAAGACCTATTGTTTTCTAAACAAGCTTATTGTTACAATTAACTATAATTTTTAATAGACTAATAGCACGACGAACAGTTCTTTAATATTAATATTTGTGAAACGTGCTATTTTTAATTTAATCGTAGCCGTTTTTTGTTAGTGGAATTAACTACTTGTATCAAGATGTAGAGTTTCTTAATATAGAGCTCACAAATACAGTTTTTTTAGTACTTTCTTCGTTGAAATAGAGTAAATGATAGAGATTAAGGTCTTACGATCGTAGTCGATAAGAGTGTGGGTTTACCTTAAATAATTTTTGCTTAGTCTATTTCTAAACATAAAGGAATAAATTTATTTTTATACGCATAGATATTATGAGTAAATATTTTATGTTTTTCAGATAAAACAACCTTTCCAGCTTATCCGAATTTGTAAGTTAATGAAACCCTAAAAGTTATAGTACATTTTTACCCTTACATCGTTCAATCTCACCTTTGACTTTTACAACAATGAGTAAATCGTAATACGGTAGAGTGAAACGAACCGGAACAGTTTCAGGTCTAGTGGAGACGTCCCTTGCCCCGTCCCGTTGGAAATCAGTCCACTGAGCGATCAAACATACAAAACAAGTACTATACATAGTGCTGTGTAGGGTTGCCACTGTGATTAATTGCTTAGACATTATTTTCTAATTAAGGCCTCCCTTACCGCGTTCTTCCCCGGGGGCGTTTTTGTCTTTGGGGAAAAGATAGGAGGTTCAAGACCAAGTGAAGACGAAAATGCGAAAATCTGTTCAATAAACTCACAAGGAGTGTGCGTTATAGATAATTTGAGACGTCTGTAGGATTAATACAAACATTTTCGGAGTATATTCTGATTTACGAGAAGAAATAAGAATTTTATCAGCTATCGTTTAGGAGCTAGGAGTATGTTTGGATATTCTATAGTGAGATGAAATTTCTACCTAAACGTGTTTTCCATCTACATATAGAATATAAAAGCCAACTGCTGTTTGTTAGTCTCGCTAAAACTCGAGAACGGCTGAACGGATTTATTTTATCTTGGTCTTAAAATGTTCGTGGAGGTCTACGGAAGGTTTAAAAGGTCAGAAAATTTCGAATAATTGCCGGGAACTATTTAAGTTTTTTTTTCATTTCACGCGAACGGAGTCGTGGACGACAGCTAGTTGTAAATAAAATTGTAAACAAAACAAGTGCTTTCGTAAACAACATTATACCATGAAAGAAATTATTTTGGTTGTTATCATATAAAACCTTAAAGAAACTACTAGAGTTCACCCCATTTGACACGAGACGTTACGAAAATTTCCTAATTGAGGGAAATGAGATAAATTACACCGTCTGTTTATTAGAGGGGCGGATGTCTGCGGCTCTGTATAATGCATTTATTTTATATGATTCACGTCCAAAGCATACGGAATTTTAATATTAGAATGTTATGCCTTTTCTACGGTAAAAATACAAAATTCATTGCATTTATCATAAATGTAAAGTTCATTAACTTTTCTCCTTCAGTACTTAATTTACAAATATTATAAATGCATTTAGCAAATATTGGTGTAAACGTAACATAAACTTCTAAAAGCCAATCAAAACAAACGATCCATTCGAAGTTTCTAAGTGGATGTTGCAATAAACAAGACCTAACCGTAACAGTAACAATACATTACTCGCTCTCTCGTAACCAGGTGTTTAAGTTCTTAGGATAACCATTAATGGACCTATTACAGGTAATGAAAACCATTACACGAGTAACGATAAATTTTCATTCGCGGACTTCGTTTCGTGTACCACAGCCCCCCTTCTTACATTATCAGTTTAACGGAACCCCAGGCAAAAAAAGTAGGAAAAAACTCTATCCAAAATTCAGCTAAGTACAGGGGCGTAACGAAGTGAACACTTAAAACAATAGCCAAATACGAGGGTCGGTCTTCAGCACTTCCAATGCTTAGTAAAGAACACTTAATACACGCTGAATACGAGAATTTTTATGGGTGAACTCTCTAGCACGGTTTATTGCTTAGGATATTTATGGTGTCTCGTGGGAGCAGTGAACGTTTGAAAATTTAAAAACAATTCTAGTCTTATACGTTGTCTATGCATTGTAAATGACTACACTATACCCCTTCATAACAAGGTGACACTATACAAACAAAAATCTCATCTCCTTTTACTCCGAAGGGGTTAAACAAAGCGATCGTTATCCGTCAACAAACTCATTATGATTGAAAATATGGTGGGACAGGTGGGGATTTTTTTTGTTTTACAGGTGAGGCATTTCATTACAGCTTAGTGACTTTTCTTATTAAATTGTGATTGATGTCGTTTGTATAATATTTCCGAAAGGTATTTTCATTATAAGGAAAAATGAAACTGTAGCAAATTAGAAACGTTCTCCATTCACTTATTTTAACTTACTAGCTTTACTTGATTTCGACCCCACAGAATTAAAAAAAACTTAATAGCCTACGTGTTCTACACACACATGTCGAACTTCATCAATTTCCGTTATGCAGTTTTGGAAAAATAATATAGGTTTTAAATAAAAATAATAACATTTTTATCATTTACACTATTTTACTTTTATCGGAGTTGGATATCGTTCGTGACCTGGATAATACATTGTTTGGATCGATTCCGAATTTTGTTCTATCTAAAGCCAAAAATGGTTTGTAAATTGATCCAATTTCACCCCCGACTGTCCCGTCAGACCATTAATTACAGCGTGATGCGTACCCGAGCCCACTAGGAGCAAGTAAACCCGCCGCGCAGTTTATAGCCCGCGAACAAACCGACATTTCGCCCTGTCTTTGTTTATTGCACTCCCTCGCCAACTTCTCTGTTTATACAAAGCTTTTAGCGCAATTTTCAAACAAGGAAGCATTGCTAAATATTGTTAATTTCATCTACAAATAACTGAATAAACTAAATTAAAAATAGAAACAATCGCAATTGGCAGGAAAATTACTATTACCAAAAAAAAATAGTTTCTTATGCAGGCATCGGAAGTTTTCACAAAACGGTGTTGCTAACGGTGTTGTTTTACAAAAAATACAAGGATATTGTTAACACGTTGACGGACAGTAGGAACAAGCGAAGTTCGAAAATTGACACTATACGTTTTTGTGATTTTTAGAATGTTAGAAGTATAGTTTTACTCTTTCTGCTTAAATAAACTTAATTTTGATTAATTTAGTACCTTTAATTAGGTATTATTTATATTATAGATATAAATAATAATAAATATCGTTAAACGTATCAATAAGAACTATAAATTCAATAGAAAACACGATCGCACTACTCCCTTCACAACCACGTGCATACTGAATCTGCAACTCGTATAACAGGTGAAATATGAACTTCAACCTAAAAAGATGTTTTCAAAACACGACACTATGCTTCTACGTATACGCCAGTAAGTGCACATTTGTGCTGCTATAGCCGTCGTGTCTAAAAACGACCGTTTCGTTTTGGACGGCTATAGCAGTCATGCCACATTGTGAACTTCGCTTTGACGGCTATAGCCGCAATTGTCCGTCAACGTGTTAAGATGAATACCCCATAAGCAAAACCCACCGTTTAGGATGTAAAACTTAACGTATAAGACTTGCATTAGTGTAATTTTTTCAAACCAAATTTAATACTACATCTTAGTCGGAGTTAAAGAATCGGAATCTAAACTAATGGTCACTCTTGGCGAAGATTACTACTCTCAGTAGGTCTGTTTGTGTATTAAATTGCTGACACATACTTACGTAATATCCTAATAATATTAGTGATTGTAATGTTGACAATGCGCACTGTGTCGCCGGATGTCTCTACTAGAGATGATTCGTCTTGCACCCATTCAACTCTAATGATATACCTACGTAATTTTACGATATACTATTAGCTTATCTTACTTGTAAAATAATCAATAAGCATATGTATGTATAACATATAATTTTTAACCATTAAGGTCGTAGAATCTGTGTTATACACGATTAGATTTCTGGCACCAAAATATCTGCAGAGAACATATTGTAATTTCTGTTTCTGGACGTCGATATGTTTTGGTCTCAGAAACCATATAACGTTGTAAATACTCCATACTTATCTTATGTTCGAAATATGACTATTTAATTAATTAAAAACAAATTATGACTCCTCAAGAAGTAACACACAATGATTCTAATTATAGCTGTGTTGGACGAAATTATAATAAATAATTGAATCAGATATGAGTTCATGTACACTTAAAAAAAGCGAGGAAAGTCATTATAACAATGTATTATAATACAAAGTATAACAAAACAAAAGCTCGACTCTGTCAGCGTATTAATAAAGTCACATAGCACTTTGAGTGTTATTGTTCATTTTTAACTGCGACACTTCCAGTTAAAGTTACAATGGGCTACGTGACTTAAGGACAATGCGAACGCGCAATCATTTCCTACACATATTGTAAACAATCGTACACTATTAATGACTTTATAGGTGATATGATGACTTAGTAATTTGTGCAACCTCGACGCTTGATTGAAAACAAATACCTTCCGGAGCCACAAAGAACACGCTTAATTGTAATTTGATAATTAAAGACTTGTCAATTGAAATTACGATTTTAATGACATAGTTTTTTTTTATAATAGAAGGGGGCAAACGAGCAGCGGGAACACATCAGCAATACCAGAGGAACCGCAGATGCGTTGCCGACCTTTGAGGTGGTGATAAGCTCGCTTCTTGACCCTAAGTCGTAGTGGTTTGGAAATACCGCCGAAGACAGACCATTCCACAACGCTGCTGTGCGAGGCAGGAAGCTTCGCGCAAACCGCACGGTTGTGGATTGCCAGCCATCGATATGGTGTCGATGGAACCTGGCGGTCTGTCGTGTAGTCCGATGACGGAACTCGGCGACAGGAATCGTTCCAAACAATGCTTCAGAGCACTCCCCGTGGTAGATACTGTAGAAAATGCAGAGTATGCTGAGTTCGTGTGGCTTTTGTTTCATTGTTCAATCTATAAATGTTACTTATGTAAAGTAATGTGGAATAGTAAAATTGAAGTTGTTTAAATGTTCATATAATGTAATATTCAGAGAAAGCGCACTCGTAGTATCTCAAATTTATTTACTACCACAACAAGCTGTAGTAACGAGATTTATTTTAAATTTAAACTCAGTACATCCTGAATGATATTAAACATTTTAGTACTAAAGCCACATCAATTTATAACGTTGAGAAGATATGCTAGTTTAAGAGAACTTTATGTGAGACGTGCTTAAACTGTAAAGTATGAGCTACATTTTATAAAATCTTCTCAAACAATACTCCGGCTTATGAAGCAGTTTCTTCTTCAATATTTCCTTTTTTACTTCGAAAGCTGCGTAAAATTTGTATTGTGAATTGTAAGATATTTTATTCTACTATCCAATAAAGCTTAAAAATTTAAAACAACTTGAGTATGCGCTTGTAGTTATATCCGTTAGTATATTTGTATGTATTTAGTTTAAATATGCAATATTTCAGTCAGACCTCTTTCGTTAGAAAAAATGCATAAGCATTACTACTTGACGCTTGACTGGATGTGACACTTAAAAGTTAACTTTAATCACGCGGCTGACGGTTGGTTAGATTTAAAACTTGTCAGTGGCATAATTAATCAGTTGAATATTTAATTCACGATCGTGTTGAATATATTCAAAATTGCAATTGTAATTGTATGGGCACATCACGACGGCCGAGCACGGGCGACAGGCGCGGCGTTGTGATTTGTATTCCACACCTCTCGCTCCGCCATCCGTCTGGCCAGATTAATTATCAGTCGCGTCCCCCCATGTTTGCCAATAAGGAAAATCCCGTGACTTTTCAGCATAAATCCCTGATATTAAACTTGTCTCTCCCGTGATCCCGACACGAACGGAATTTCGATAAGTATTTCGAAGCAGGTCAATAGCGCAATATGTCCTTATAAATGCCTACCGTATTCTTGAAAAAACGCTGTGAAGATTTAATTTATTTCGGTCAAAGTTTAAGTTTGTTCTTAAGCCAAAAAAATATAACAACTGGTCTATATTTTTACTTAACAAAACAATGTAAAGCGCGTAAATTATAACATTGTTTCGGAACAATTCTGTGAGTTTAAGATATCAATTTCATTCCCTAACTTAACACGAAATACGTATAATAAAGCAATTAAAATATTTATAAAACGTGCTCTTAATCTTTAAGATCTTTAAGAGTGTTCAATACTCAATTTTCTCACCTATGAGAAACGTATTCAGTTTGTTCATTTGAACAAACAAAGTTTCGTGTGATACTTTTATAGGAAGATGCGTTCAGAAAGCCGATAGCGGGGGCTTTGATCACGCTTTGTTTGCCCAACGTCTCTCAGGCAAACTGGGGTGACATTGTACGTGATATAAAACGATGGCAACTTATTACAACCAAATGCCAAAACGTTGTAGCAATATTTGTAGATTTGTTTATTCGCAAAGCAAGATTAGTGAACGGGAATTTGTATTATAGAGGTAAAATCCCTCTCTGAGTTATCCAAACATAACGAGCTGCAAATAATAGGGTGAATACACTCGGATGTGTACGACGTGCGCGTACGAAATCCTCAGACGAAGCGCCTAGCGCCTATGAGATGCGGACGTCAAGTCGTAATTTAACGGCAACATGTGAAGGCGTGTGTGAACTCTCCGGGGATAACGGCGAAGTAAGGACGTGTCTGGGAACAAATGAAACGTCTAGTGTTGACGTGTGAAATTTTTGGATGTACGTTTCTTTAATTGTACTTGTATTTAATGATGAAACTCGTATGAAAAACAAGTTTTATTGACTGTATGTTACGAAATGAAAATCTTAATTTCTATTATGCTAATGAGTGTGTTAATAAATAAATTCTAAAGCTATATCTGTATGTAATATCGAGTTGCTTGTAACAAAAATTCAATTTGTTAAATTTGTCTGCCCGTCTGCGTTTATTCCGGGCAATAATATTCAAAGCAAAATTTTACCGCAGTCCGTTCCTTAGTACATACGTGACCGTTCCTCAGTGTGCTACTGTCAAAACTCATACGGAGTTCCGGACAACTTTATAACGAAATTTCTGGTCGCGACGTGACAATAACACTTGGGAGGAAATTGGAAAGCATAACAAGGAAAAAATATATATTGAAATGTGTTGTCATCGTGTTCGGATGCGTGAGCGAGAAAAGCAATTGTACAAAATAAATGTCGCTGAATAAATTATACTTTAAAAGAGCCGTGTTGTGTAGCCGTTGAATGTAACGGCAGAATTACGAATAGGGTTGTTTGTGTTTTTTTTATTGACGCTTAGGCACTGAATAATTTAGATGTGAAGTCGTAAAATTAAAATGAGCACTTATAAATGCTTTAAATATTAACTGCTTTTAAGGTGTGGTCTAATGTATTTTATTAAAGCATTTTATTTCAATGAAAATGTTTGGCGGTGTTAATATCACAAAGAAAATATTATTTTCGTTTGATATAAATATACTGCATGAAACGTTAAAGAATATATATCAGAAAACCTAAGCAATTCTTACTTTTGAAAATAAAGCAGACACTGTAAAGGGGTATTTTAAAATTTCTGAAGCATACTCGTAAAATATGGAATGAAAAATATTTACACCAGACCCTCTCTCCCACTAATGCGCTAGCTAACTGGAAAGTGGCGAACCCGAATAATTTTCCAATTATATTTCCCGTCCAATTTTCCAAGGTGTCGCCCGCGGCGCTCGTCAAATGCAGCCCTGCGTTATAATGGATACGGAACCCCCGACATAACATCTATTTGTTATATGCCGCTGCAAAAGTCAGGTGCTCAACGATTAACATTCCGTGAGCATATGAGCAACAGGCTCATGAGCATTTATTTGCCGATTGGGCTTTACAGCGCTGAGCTTTATCGAGCTTTTGTATACGAGCTTTATGTTTAATTACAATTCAATTTTTAAGCGTCAATAGCCTAATGGATAAGGATACGGATTTCCGATCACGAGGTCGGGGGTTCGAATCCCGCCATTCGACTATTGTCGTAAACCATATCCTAGCACAAGCATACAGCTTAGTTGGAATGGTGAAAGAAATATTAGTAAATTTACAAAAAATCTGCTAATATTTTATAAAAAAAACTCAATTTGTACTATATTCAGATTTAGATATATTATTGTGGGTTCTGAATTTCACGCTTACGTATTTATTAAATCAAACAAAATTTTCATTATTAACTGTTAACAAAGAGAATACTTTTGTTGACATATTTTTAAGATTTAGAAATAAATCATAAATATATTTCAAGTTTTCCATATAGTATGTTTATATAGGTCGATATAAAAACATGATACTTGGGCGCAAGGCTTTTAACAAAGCCATCTTAATCCTTTACCAGTCACCCTCTATGAATACTTAAGACCTCAGTCTGATGTGGAATATCGCCCGAGGTACATGTTACAAATGCTGACTGCATAAGTAATATCCACCCTATTAGAGGGTTGAAAAACAAAAACAGTTAAATAACCCTGCCTCTTGAAGCACGATAAAAAGACAAATAATAATATTATCATTGCTTTTTAAGCAAACTTTGTAACAAATTAAATAATAGAAGCGCCATTAGGCTTGTAGTTAAGGATACAGGTATTCGATCTAGTCATTGTAGATCATATCCAAGCACATCTAGTAAGAGTAAATAATATATATATATATATATATATTAATTCAATACAATTTATTATTTAATTGCTATTAATTCGTGCTATAACTTTGATGGAAGTTTTATTAAATTACCACGACTTATGTGAATACCTTTTAAATCTTCATGGCTTGTTTATGTAGGCCATTTTGTGCCCCCAAGGCTTCACTATAACCGTGAAAATGGTTTTAATACAAATTGAGAGGTAAGGGGGCGCGCGGAGGACCGCAGGCGCCTCAAGTGAAATAAATTGGTAAAGGGGAGAACAGAGTCATCAAGATAAAAGTGACAATGGAAATTTATTTTTATAACATCAATAAATTTTTACAATACAACGCTATATATTGGTACAATTTTAATTAATTAAATTACGGATATTTTATTGAGATAATTATATAAAGAAAACAAAACACAAAAATGGCTTTTATTATTTACTAACTGGCACGCGACTCCACGCGGAATTAAAAAACAGACTATGTTCTGCATATGTGTAAAATTTTATCAAGATCCGTTGAGTCGTTCCGGAGATAACTTCAAACAAACATCCATCCATCTAACATTTACATTTAAATATCAAATATTAGTAAAATTTCTTATAGTTTATTATAGTTTTTTGAGACATAAAATTCTTTCTTTTATATTTTACATTTTAAAGTGGAACATCACTAATAGAACTAAATCTACTACTCTGACCGTTGGTTTCTGAGACTAATCTCTGTATAAAACATATCGTCATCCCTGTCATTATCTTTGACAAAACAGTGATAACAATATGTTATAGGATTTTGGTCTCAGAACCCACGGTTGGTCATTTAAGTGTAGGTAATACAGCTTTGGATTTTTATTTATCCCATATAGAAATTGCCTTGCAATTGCATTTCAAACCAACAGTGCTGGTAATTTTTGATGAATACAACAGTGAACGCCATAAAACAACATTCGAGTCGTGTATTTACTGAATATTAATGTCAGCAATTCCCTTTGTTCGCCGCGGATTGCAATAATTTTCTGGAGTACATCATCAAAATTAATTGACGCGAATAAAAATGTCCGTCGATATAAAATGAAAGCAATAATGGACGTAATAATCGACAATTACACTCTATAACTAAACCGCAGCATCACTGAATTGTGAATTATTCAATACGAAACATAAAATCAAATTTGCCTTGCTAAAAATTTTATATGACACTCGGAATATGAAACTTAAAGCCCGATTGTAAAGTTGTAAGTATTCCCGATTTTAACTATTCCTTCTAGTGTATTGAATTTGCGATTCCCATACTCGTTGAATTATAATGGCTCCTACTTAAAAATTATATTACTAATATAACTGCAATCTGGATCAACTAAAACACTAAACTGAGATGAGTAAGCGACCATCATATGGATGACTATTATTATTATATGTTAATTAGCACTTGACCGCGACTTTTTTCGGAATTTCAAAAACCTAGTAGTAAATATATCTTATGTCATTCGGGGATAGTTTAGCTCCCAAAAGTGTTTTTTTAAATCAATTTAGTAGCTTCGGAGCCTATTCTATACAGACACACAAACAAATCTTTACCTATTATAATATTAATAATAAACAACGTAATATTAACGTAACATGAACCTTTAAAAAGAGATATATAAGCTACCTCAAAAACGTTAATTAAACCTTAGAACAGAATAATTTTGCATTACAAATGATATTAATTAATTACTGATTAGATTATTCAAATGTAGCACCTCCGAGTTTATAATTAAATATATTTTAGAAACGAAATCTTATAACAAAGCTATTTTTGATATAAAAGACATTTTTCTCTTAAAAATTCTAGACATTCATAAGAAAAATTACGAAATAAAATCCCACAAATCTGAAGAAAACCTCTAAAGGGCAAGAGGATAAAAAGCCTCATTAGCAATCCCCTGGCGTTCTTTTGAATGAATTCTAATAAAGTTAATCGCAAATGCACGTTCGACTTGCTTTGTAATTTCCTCGTAAAAAAAACCAAACATGACTATACAAGATTGTTTTAAATAAAAGAAGATAATATTTTTACTACAACCTATTACATTGAAGCCTGGAAGCAAGGCGGCACATTCGCTCTAATTCCAGGACTTAACGTCAGTATAGTATTGAAATCTACATTACCTTACTAGTTAAGAATCCAATGACTCTGAGTACGAGTTTTTTTGGGAAACTTAAAATAACCAAATAGCTTTATCATGACATAAATCTATTTATTAATTTTATTGAATACATTTGTGTAAACGATTATTCTAGTATTTCCGATCATGTCACGTTATCACGTATCGACTCGATAATTAAGTGACGCAGCACGTGCTGCCACGTCGTCACTTATAAGTAATAATGCAGGAGAAACCTCTACGAACATAAAGAGGGAATTTCTATAGAAACCCCCGCCATCCCGACTACTGCATTGTAAATCTTCATCAAAGGAATATCATGAAGTCTACCTTGAGTTTTTATAGAAAGTTACAATTTTAAACTTTTGTATTTTTCGGATATTTAACAATAAATGTCGAGGTCAGTAAGGCAAAATTACTGTTACACGGGATTATTTTCTCATTGAGCATAAGCTGTTTTATTTAAACATGCATATTCGTATGTATAATATTGAACTATCCTAAATTATACCTTTTCACTGCAGTATTCTTGGGTTAAACAATGGTTGCAATCACACAGTGACGTCATGAAGAAGAATCTATGTAAAAATGTACAAGAAGTAAACAAGTTGGTAATCCAATACTGTATTAAAATGACCTCGGCGGTGGCATCGTAAGAGCGAAACAATTGAACGAGTCGTGTAATAGACACAACTCGTCTTTCAATTTGTGGAAGACAATTATTCATTCAATACTAAAACTATTCAACATTCATTGTCACTAGAAATCATTTGTAGACAATTTATTTCTGTAGCAAATAAGAGTTACGTAACTACATAAACGCTATTTAGTATGTACTTGTTAAAAAAGAATTGACATGCATCTCAAAGTCTTGTAGGTTCACTTTCCAAAGAATCTCAACTATAGAAGCATTCAAATTTCACATTAAGATATTTCATGGCTTTTAAAATAAAAGAAATACAATGTAAAGTAATTCTATTGACTCATAAAAAGGCATAGCGTTGGCTAAACAAATCCATTGCATCGCTTCAAACAAATCTAAAGTTATTGATATTGGCACGAAAGCTGTAGCTAAAATTTTACGTTATATCGTTCTTTTTGTGGGATATGCAAATCATCCGAGTAATGTCGAGATAAAATTCTATTGCATTGTGAAAGCCCGCGCTAACATTGAGCTTGTATTCACCGAGGAAATGGGAAAAGCCACAGGTAGCCCACATACAAAAGACGCGAGCTCCAACAAAGAGGATATCTACACTTTTGAATATTACATTCAACGCTTCTATACCATTTATACATATTTTAGATAGAGTAGATAATAGAATAAGCATTTATATAAGGTCTTATAATAGAAAATGTAATGGAAAAGTGAACATAGTTTTTCATAGGGAAAAATTTCTATTATTATGCACAGTCAAAAGAAAACTACTATGTAAAACACTAGCTTCTATCAAAGAGTAATATAAAACACAAAAAAGAAGTATTGTTAAGTAAAATAATTTGCTTGTAGCGAAAACTAAAAATACATTGAGTTCACTGCCTTGGTCATTCTAAAACATTTCAAATTTCTTTTTATATGTCAAAGAACAATTATATCAGTATTAAATCAATTAGTAACATATTTATATAGAGCGTAAAAACATGCAAATAAAAATACAAATACCATAATAAACAGCTGTAAATAACATCAAACATATCGTCGAATATAAATACGTTCGTTAAATTAACTCAGTCTGGCATAAAATGAGGTAATCTCTCATTCGGTTCTCCCTTAAATCGATACAGTAACGAGCGGTAGGTGGCGCTGGCGTGACATATGTCCCGAATCTCCCGTCTGTCCGTATGCGACAGCCCCGGCTCAGGTGTCGCTCCAGTGCTCCTCATTTGTAACAGGAGACCGCCTCTACCACTTAAACCCTTGAGAATAAACCCTTTGATAAGGATATCTTTGAAATTATCAATTAATCGATTAAATGTATAAAGTTAACTTCTTGTAAGTAAAAATATATTAGTGAGTTAATAATATTGATATTTTTTAGTCCAAATAACTTCTGACGCTTGAGAAGAAAACCATGGTTTAGGAATGAACAGGACCACCTTTTGCAAAAAAATTACTAAGCCAACCTCGGTCCGCTACTGAAATCTCTTAACCTTGTAACTTGAACATAGAGATAATTAGTGTGCCTTTAGATGGCCCCGTCACGTATGACTTTCCAATGTTTTTTTTCATTAATAATTTGGTTATCAAGTAGTTGCTTTAAAAATATTTTTTGGAAAAAATAACAAAGAGAAATTTTGCTCGCATCAATTAATAAATTACTTAGCTGATATTTTCCCAGTTGCTATTATCGACATACACATGAAATTGAATTTTCGGTACAAAAGCAAACATTGCGACGTCCGTATGAATGAGGTATGAGCCGACAGTCGAGCTCAGTTCCTGTAATTACTTCCTGTGCAGGGCTGCTTCCAAATGTACGCTTGCTGTTACAAACGCAATATGTTCTCAAATATTCATATTTTCTTTACGTAAATAAATAAATAAAAAAGATAGTTTCCACAATGATACATTTCTTGTTTTTATAACTCTCAAAGGACGACTAACCATGAATTATCCCTCTCATTATTGACAAAACTGAGGTAGCAAAATAATTTTAACGGAGATTTTGTTCTCTGAAACTCACTATAAGTTTTCATTTATTAATTTAACTCATTTAAATCTCATTTGTTAAGGTCTGTGTACCGCCGAATTAAAATCAAAATAAAATTGCCATTAAAAAAATCACTTATGATTGGGGAATAAGTAAATTTAGCCACAGGAAATTCTCAGTGTTCCGAAATTAAAGAAATCAGGAATTCATCTGGGTCGTCTCGAGTTTTTGTCACCATCGCTTCCGCTCTCAGGATCCCACAAGCTGCGACTCATAGAGACGTTCCAAACTGCCAAGTGTTGACAAATACAGAGATGAAACTTTCAAGTAGAACGTTGAACGATATAATTGTTTATTTTTCTGTATTTATTGCTTTTCAACGATATGTATTCTTTAGTTTCAATAAATGCGATATGTCGTAAGGTTTTTAATTTCTATTAAAATAGAACATTATTTTATATTTCAGACCTGCCTAAATACTTAAAAACGACTATCATGACATCTAAACACATAAATTTATTTTATATATCCAAAAGCTAAAAATTCGGGATGGAAAATAAAGAAAGACAGTCTGGAAAGAAAGCACCAAGATTTTTAGAACACGACTGCTAGTCTACCGTAAAATTAAATTCATAAATGTTAGAATTATTCGTGTTAAGCAAAAACGTCGAGACAGATTTTGTAATTTTGTTAATGCTTCGAGAGCTTCAAAGACGTTATGAATGTAAACAGAATCAAATAATGTTAACGACATTCACAAGGATTATTTTCTGAGGAGTTGCTTCCAAGAAAACGAATTTACAGTTTAAAATACATAAAAAACTAATGTAATACAGTTACTTTGGATTGTCTTAATGGTTATCGACAATACTATATTATTGGTTCGATAGTTGACGGAAAAATTTATCAAAATACTAGCGATCGCCTGTAACTCCGTCCGCGCGGAATTAAAAAAAAAATTATTAGCCTATGTTTTCTTCGAGACAATGTTATATATCTATTTCAAATTTCATCGAGATCCGTTCAGCTGTTCTGGAGATACCTTCTAACAAACATCCATCCATCCATCCATCTATATAAACATTGGCATTTGGAAAATTAGTAAGATTTTGTACTTAATAATATTGTAAATATCGATTTAAGACCAATGAAGAATTACATATGTAATTCCTACTAAGGTTTTAGTAAGCTTAAAGAAATTTAACCAGAAAGACAATCTATAATTCAGGTTACCCAACAAAGATATAGAGCGCAGGTTTAATTAAACGTTACATAAGCTTACAGTTCAAACATATTGTGATTGAAATCTCAACAAGTGAGAGACTAGAGGAAGCAGCTGAGGATTAAGCAAACGATCAACCCTTTGTTTTATCAGCCAGGATTGAGTTACCCTAACGTTGTGTCGTCGTTTGACATGATAATATAAATTCTACTCATTTCGGATATTTACTTACTTAAGAGAATAAACGTGACATTTTAAGAGAATTTCTGCTAAAATTTTAACACGAGCACATGACTAATACTGTCTTGGATAAATGATCCCTTTTGTAATTTTATTAGTAGATCTTGATCTCGTGTATGTATTTTAGGAAAAATAAAACTTTGTACCTTTAAAAATAATGACTACATCTAAAAAAATAAAAACATGGTTGTATGGATTCAGAAGAGGTTAATCAGGTATGGCACCAGCGCGCCAAATGTTCGTTATCTCTGCCTAGTACTCTGGGTTACGGCCGTGAGTTGTGTTGTTGTTAGAAAAAATCTTTAGAGTAATTTTTATAAGAAACGGATAAAGAATTCTTGAGTAGTTCACATACGCCAAGACGTTATTCTCGTGAATACGGAATGGTGGTCAAATAATGCGGTTGTCAGGAGTAACAAAGTGTCGGGTCGGTGCGCGAAGCACTGACTAATGTACGGAGCCCGCTACGTCTAATGCGGACCCCTGCCTCTACATGCCCATATTAAATCACCGGCTTTGTCTCAGCAGTGGTTCATCGCTCATAAGAAGTATGTCTAATAAGAGGATTTGTCAGCGGTAGTACTTTATGAATCCACTCGTTTCTTAGATAAAATATAAGGTTAAAACATATTGGAAAAAAGAGAGTTATTATGTCGTTCTGATATATATTTATCATACATTTCCATTGACGTGAGACTTGTATAGACAACATATCGTTTTATTTGTTTAGTTAAATAATTTTACACAAAAATAAACGGATTTAAATTTAAAATAATAAATAAACTATATTAACGGAACAAGCACGTACCACCGAATAAATTCTAATAAAGTTAATTAAGCCGTAGGACGGTATTATCTCTGCCGAATTTTACCTTTTTAAATTAAAAAAAACTCCACCCCCACGATTTGAGCTTCCATTCTGTCAACAAAAGAAGAGATAAGGCCGCCTACGTGACAGTTAAAGCGGCGTCGAAATTATTTAGAAAAAAATCCATTGTTAACGAAACAGACAAAATAAAAGGGACCTAATTTAAAAGCGCTTAGAACACTATAAGAGTTTATTTCGCTGTTGAAGGTCAAATAAGATAAGATTTTCTTTATCACATAATTGCGTAGGATAAAATTTTGTTACTTTTATATTTTTTTTATTAAAAACAAGAACTAAACATACTTTTATATTTTAAGATATAGGTGAATGTGATAAGAGTGTTGTTGCTAGAAAACCAAATAAGTCACGCGAGTGTTCATCCAAATTGAATTTCCGATTTCCCACTGACTATTAGAGGTAATTCAATCTGATTCTTATAAGGCTTCTACGAAATAAAATACAATCTCAAACGGTTCCTTTTGGAACCATCCGCAGATGAGTGGGAAGTAAAAGTAAATTAGTTAAAGAGAAAAAGAGATGGTTGCAAGAGTAACTAAATCCACCATTAATGATAACCTTCACACCTGCGCGGTTATTCATGTCGAAAAATATGGTCCGGAAAGATGAAACGGGGCGTTTAAATTAAGAAGGGAGAAACATGAAAATGTTATAACGTTATATCGCTATATCGTAAATTTGCTGTGAGTTTTCACTGACAAAACAACAACAAATAAACATATTGAAATTCTTCTCATTCCAAGAAACTTTTTGAATTATGGATACAGCAGTGAAATTAAATGTTAAGAATTTGAGTCTCGGTTCCGCAGGCCAGCTAATTTATTTTCATACAAATTGTATTGGCAAGGAACGTGTTAAGTTCTTGTTCGTACATCAGTGTATTATAATTTATACGATCGTATCAGTTGTATCAATGACAATGTAGGACCTGACTCGGCGTGTCTGGTGTAACCACATTAACTGGCTCGTCTTACCCCTTGTTTTATAAATACTTGACCTCTAACACTACGCAGAAAACAAGGACGCATCACGTTGCTAAGCTATCAATAAGAATATTATTTGACTTTTTTATTAAAATTGGTTAAAATATTTTAATACAGGTTTTTGTTTAACCTGTCCCGGTATTTGTCATCAAATCTTGCAAATAAAATTTGATTCGCTTTCCGGTTATTGATTGAGCGGAAATTTTACATACATGCGTAAATCGCGCATAGTGCAATATTATGATGACATGGTGCTAATGAGGGAGCTGAAAGGTGACCGTAGAAACTTTACCTTGCTTGAATCGTCTTGGCGATCAGTTCGTCTTATTTTTAAATTATTAGTTGATTTAATTAACAAGAACATACTATAAGAATGATTTCATTTTTTTTCTTTAAATAATTAAAATATAAAACTTGATTATAGATGACGTTTTAGAAACAATGTTGACTGATTAATCTGAATTAGAAGCATACAAATTTAATTATAAATTTCTCCAAAAACATTACCCTCGTACCTAAACAAATTTGCTAATTAAAAGTTGCCGATATGCATACAAATTATGTTTAAAAGAGAAATTTTACGCATCAGTCACTTTGAGGACTAGTTCTCTAGAAATTACCATATAAAATAACAACAGCATAGTGTAAGTATACTACGTAATTAAGAAGTTACTACAAGGTAAAATGTCTGCCAACATTACGTTTAAGCTCGTACAAAAACAGAAAATCCCTTTAATTAAGGAACAGAAACGGGCTTTAGTTAAGACAACACGACGTCAAAGTTTCACTTTTTTACATTAAATTTTTTAAGCTTCAGAATGGTGCGGCAAACAAAGCCACTTGAGGCAGACGGAGAGAAGACACGTTCAGAATATTTGCTCCTCCTTTTGTAAAACGTCTTCCAAATTAAAGGCATTGTTTACTTTAAATTTTAAGTGCTTTGAAATTTAATTTAAATTTCGATATTCAATACATTTCTAAGTACCTAGTTGGGAAATTCGCTTTGTTCTGTTCGATTAGACGAGAGAATAATTTTAAACAAAACAATATACGAGTAAATTGAATAACTGTTAATAGGACTACGATTTCTTTGATTTTCTTGAATATTTTACTCAGTTGATTTTTTTTTTCGAATGTCATCACAATTTAAAATAACAATGATTTCCAAACACATTTATAAATGTTTATTTTTATGTAGAATTAATAAAGAGCGATACCAATTATTTTATTCAATATTGGATCCGTGTTCGTGGAATTTCTGCTCGATATTTTCACAGCAAATACGTGTAATTGGATTCTTTTTCTATGTAATGTACGTAAAATAAACGAATATGGAAAAAAACCGTAGACAAAAATAATTTGAGAAAATTTCTTATCGTGGCGGAATTTCAATTATCTTTTCTTTCCCACACTACTTTAACATTTCTAAATAGATATGCTATAACAAGATAAGCTTTATTAATAAAAATAAACCTTCACAATAAATCTTATTTGTCTTTTTTAATAAAACCAAAACATTAGAGCACTTAAATCAATTTGAGGAAGAACCATAGGCAACCATATTGGCAAGACAGATTTACAATTATTTTTATTCGTTATTTTAATATCTTGAAACAAAAAACAATCATTAAAAGGTACACATTTCAATGTAGATAGATGTTAATCAATTATCGTTTAGTCTAAAAAAAAAAGATTCGTTTTACTTATTGAATTGTAATGTAATTTCTTGACAACACAAAATCATTTACTATTGTGATTTCACTTTTTCCCACAGTCGATAAAAGCAATTCACATAAAAGTGAAGAGACGTAAGAAAAACATGAAACAGATCACGTCCTATTGATGGACGGATTACAAAAAAATATCACACTTTCATTTCTATATTGAAATTCCGTAAACGGCAATAAAGTGAGATTGTCATCGATGTTCTAGTTTTTTACTTAACCATAAAAAGTGATAAACGAAAGAAAAAGTAAATCACGATTAATTTGTTTTTTGTAATCGGTAGACATTACTGACATATTCGTATGTAATTTTAAAACTAATTATACGCATTTACCTCCTAACAGCAGACTGAATAGTATTACAGATACTATTCATATGCAGTCGAAAACATAAATCATATATCGAGAACGTGATCTAAATGTTTGCCTGTCCGTCAGCAAGACTGCGTCTGCACCGGATAATCTCGGTAAGGGCCTAGACTCATTTTGATGGGACTTTGACGGGAAGGTATCATGCGGGCATAATTATATTTTCAGAGTGGTAGAACCCGCTTTAACATCTTCGCACGAATTGGCCAGGTTCGCCCGGTGAAATACCACCACCACACAGAAAACAGGCGTGAAGTGGAAGAAATTCCGCGTTTCGTCTAATGAGTGTGCGTCCCGGAGGCCTAATTTAGTCCTCTTTCCCTTCCCACCCTTTTCTTATAAGGAAAGGATGGGAAGTGGAAGTGGACTTTCCGGATGAGAGGATGCATGGAAAGGGGAAATATTTTCTTTCTGTGCATCCTCTCCTCCGTCGATTAAAGGTAGGCAACGCATATGCGATTGCGTGTGTCTATGGGCAACGGTCAGTTCGCTATTTCAGCGATTTTAGGTGGCCGCTAGTTCGTTTGCCGCCTTCTGATATAAAAAAAAATATGCTAGTTTATTTAATTCTGTATGGGCGCCGCTAGTTTGATAATATAAATATGTATTTAATGGTGTATAAATATGTATTAATTTAATTTAATAACTTCTTATGTACGTAAAAAATCTTTGGTACGTACATAAGAAGTTATTAACGGGTCATATACATCCTCCCTTCCGTCTTCGTTTCACAAAGTCTATCTGCGAACACTCCCCGCCTAATCAAATGTAATCCAGTTAAAACTTTTCCAATAAGCTTCCCCCGAGCGTGCATTCCGTCATGCCACGACATCGTTACAACGACGAGTAATTACATCGGAAAGCGAAAAAAAGATCGCAAGTAATCCGTGATAAGTGAGAGAGAACAGCCTACTTCGTCAAAACTTAATAGCTTGGGGTATGTAAATATCAGTTCTTTCTTATTGACTTAATACTCAATTTATAGTACAACTAACGGTCACCCGCGACTCCGTCCGCGCGGAATAAAAAAACTTAATAAGTAGGGATTTATTTTGTAACTTATATCGTTCTAGCGTTATAGCGTTCTACATCTATGGAAAAATTCATCTAAATCTGTTCAGCTGTTACGGAGATACTTTCAAACATCCATCCAAGCATTCGCATTTATAATATTAAGTAAGATGTGCAGAGACTTTTACAAACTTTTGTTACGCTATTTAGGCAAAACTAGTGAGCACTTTCAATCAGTTCATCTTAACAGAAGCTGGGATTATGATTTATTTAAAAATAAAAATAAAGTAAATAGACGCTACATTTTCTATTATTGTCAGAATAATAACATGAGCCTATACATTTGCTTTAAATAAAATAAAAATGCTTTTATAGTTTTGCAAGTCAACCCTCCACGACGGACCATTAAACAAATGGGATAAATCTTGTAAAAGGAATTTATTTCTACCCCTCTGTCAATGAACATGTAATCTTTCAATCTTTTAATGACTTAACTCGAAAATTATCGAAATTTGTGCATAAAAGAACAATATACATAATCTTTAATATTATCGTATCAGTATTAGTAGCAAAATTTTATGTAAAAGTACATAATAAAATGCTTAATATATACGCGTAAAGTAAATACATATACACGGCAAATATATTATGACTAAAGTCTGAAAAAAGTATTCTATTAGATTATATTAAAAGCGTTAATAGCCTAATGGTTAAGAGTACAGATTTCCGATCACGGGGTCGGGGGCTCGAATCCCGGCATTCGACTATTGTCGTAAACCATACCCTAGCCCAAGCCAAGAGTTTAGTTAGAATGGTAAAAGAAATATTAGTAAATTTACAAAAAAAATTGCTAATATTAAAAAAAAAACATTAGGTTGATTTTTTTATGCACAAGAAACGACATCTAAAGACTCTCGGTCCGTACACTCTTGTACATATTTCTTATGCTAAATGACAATATAGATTAAGTTGGGTTATAACAATCATTAATCGTATAATCTCCCCACTATTTCATCATTAATTATGTGTATAAATACATACATATATTAATTTAACAAACACAAAAGTACTTTATTGGTGTTGATAAAAGTAATTTAAAATTACACGTAAACTCGAATGCTAACAACGAGTGTAATCTAAAGAAGGCAGCATCGGATTGGTGTAATCATTCAAATTATTCCATTCCCCCAGACAACGAGGCAGTGAAATGGAAACTCAAAAATGTAATCCATTTCCACAGTAACGTAGATTATAAGATAATAAATGCTTGAATATTTTTCTCTTGAGACATATACTTTACCTTCCCGAGTTGTGACAGAAATTTTGATATTTCTATCTTACTAATATTATAAATGCGAATGTTTAGGTGGCTGGATGGGTGTTTGTTCGAAGGTATCTCCAGAACGGCTGAACTGATCTCGATGAAATTTGAAATACATATAGAACATAGTATGGAAGAATACATAGACTACTATTTTTTTTTTAATTCCGCGCGGACAAGTCGCGGGCGACAAATAGTTATTTATATTTTAACTAAATATGCCTTTCAATGGTCGGACTTTTATTATTTGTTAATAATTTTATTTAATAGATATCTTAAAATCATTTAATTGTTTTACGATTAACTACAAAAGACATAAAATGGTTACAAAACTATAAAACAACGAAACAATAACCATACAAAATAATCTACGGAATAAAATCAATCATGCTCCCTCCCAATATAAAGAGGGATTTTGTACATTGAACAAAAAGCTTTTGCATGATCTCAATGAGCGATGCAATTTACGAGATGTATAGGGCGTGGACTCTACATTACGTTCATTGTCACTTTACTTAACAAGCCGAATTAAATGAGTCGTAAACATAAAAATAATGCTAGAAGAAGCTTGACAGGAGACTACTAATTTGTTCCGAGGGATCGAAGTTAAAGGATTTATTTTTTAATAAGGTTATTCTATTTTTTTGATAATGCAATGTCAATTGTTATACCTATGTAACGTGTATTTCTTGTTTATATTTCACAATTTAAGCCAGTGTCGTACCTGAAACAAATAAAACAATAAAATTAAAAAGAAATGTATAACATAATAGTGGCCGCCCGTGACTAATTTGCGCGGAATGAAGAAAATATCTACACAATTTTTAATTTCCAAATACGATTCTAAAATGAAGTAGAAGACTTGAATGAAATTCAAAGATAACCAAGACGTTTAATGCATGCAAGATGATGACAAACTTACGAGAAATTCAAATTAATTTGAACAATGTAAAGAGCTTTAATGAAGCAATTGAAACTTCCGGTCATACATCATCTAATGTTAGCGATATGAAGCACCGACCGCCCGCACTCTTAAATAATAATTCACTTTGAACTTTGATACATTGAGTTAAGACTTAATTTGCCATAGACCACTAATCATATTTGTTTTTAAAACAATGGATGGCTGATAGATATGATAAAGGATTTATGAAAATGTTTATTAACCTAACGATAGAAAGAAAACAATTTCTTAAAATTGTGGCGACTAATTCCAGGTACATTTTGTATGCTACATGACGTCATAGGAATATAACCTTTAAAAAAGATGAAACCGTGACTATTTATCTCTCTTTTGAAGTAGATTTGTGTGTCTCTACACACTTATAATAGCTTCAAATATTGGCTTGAGTTAGCTTGACAATCGGTCAATGACATCATTTGATTTACAACAAAGCTTACCATGCTATAGGAAGCCATAATAGCTTGTAATTGAATCAATAAGTAATTGAAGACACGCATAGTATATTTGAGTTAAATACAATTTAATTAATTTATACATTATGGGTGTTCAATTCGCACTATTACAATTTGTGGAGTGGAGTAATATTTTTTTTTATGTATTTTGCTACTAATCGCTTTTGATAACACTCTTTGCGTTTTCTTTTTATTTCATTCATAATTATAAACTATTTGTTACTATACTCGAATATTCTGCGCCTATTCGTTGTTATTGCGATTTTTTGCACGTAAAATAAATCACCACGTCAGCCGCTTGAGATCCATTTTGCAAAACAAAGTTCCCATTTGCGAACGATTTATTTTGCGAGACCGGCTTTATTTAAAATAAGTTTACGCCTACGTTCAAAACCACGGCGGCTATTAACGGCTGTATGTTTCAGACATGTGCTGATATATAATTCGTTGACGCTTTTGTGAGCTCGTATCGGCTCACGTTGATGGAGAACACTTTCCGGCGTTCCCGTCAACAACAATACTGTTGGAATAATTTCATAATTGAAATTGTTTCCACGAAAAACAATTCCATTTCGTACAACGCTTATAAAATAAACCACAGAGTAACAATAGTAGAGAAAAACAGAGCATTTTATGTTGCGTTAATTATGATAATGTTTAAAGTCATTTGTTGCTGATAAAACGCATATTCATATAAATTAAATTTAAAAAGTTGTGAAAAAAAGATGAACTTAACGCGTATAATGATTTCTCAACTACAATTAATATACCTTTGATTGTTCGCGGTAAAAGCTCGAGGATTCCAAGTAACCAAGATTGCAGCGTTCATCCCATAGTAGAAATAGAATAAGTAATGTTCTCACGCTTGCGTTGATTCCGTTAGGCGCTTCTGTAATTACACACTTGGGGGCGCGCGGGATGCGGGGTGCGTATGAATATAAAACATCTTCCGCTCAAACCGGAAACGCAAAACGTATTTGGCGCCGTAAAACAATCTCCTGTTCCCGCGCTTCACATAATTAAGACTTTATAATAATGTAATCCTTACTTTATACATATACTATATACAAAATACAAATACATATATCAAACTATGTAGTTCGTTATAACTATAAAGTCTAGTTCATTTGCTTTGATGCTTTCCAGCAAAATAATTATTTCAAATTTAAAAAAATCACATTTCAAGCATTTCGTTTAAATGTTTTTACCATTTAAAAGCAAAGTCAATAAAGCGTCCCGACTAAAGCTTTAGAACCGTTCTATTTTGAAGTTAAATAAATTGGTTGCAAATACAGACATTTAAAAAGATCACGGAAAGCTTTTAAGGTTCTGTGTGTCACGTTTACCTTAACTTGTAATCAATTTATATTTTGAATAAAAACAAAACTGACCGCTTCAACTGTATACCAAAGTTAAAAATGTTCCAAACTGAACACTTTCAATGCTACTACGATTTTCATGAATCAAACTGCACACGTAGGCAAGTGGATGTTACGGCATATGTTAAATTATCGTCCAATAATTTTGTTAGTATACCTACAACTAAATGGCTCCCTTAAGCATAATTTGTAAAGGCACGAAAGTTCGCGAACTTCGTAACTAAAACAAACATCTAGTTAAGGGACGTTTATTGATGGATTAACCCCTCGATTGCCGAATGCGACGCCCGGCGCGACCTTAGTCCATTAGTGGTCGCCACTAGGATTAGTGAGATTAATTGCTGACGGGAGACAACCGACAGCTGACGTACAATGTACAGAAACTTGACATAACCTCAATCTGCTTGCAAAATTTGTGAGTCACTGTCCGTTAATTTATCCAATAGATGCATTAGCGTGATTTGATACTTTGTTCTATTGTTTTGTAGTGACGTATGCTAACTTCAGATGTTAGTACAAAGTTACAGTTCATATAGACACTCCGGTGATGAACCTTGTAGAAAACAAAACGCGAACAAAGAATGTGTATTACAAGCTTCATTTTTCGTATAAAATTAAATCGTATTAAAATAAAAGGTTTTTGTATACTAATATATTAAACTCTAGAAACATTTTCTGCTATGAAGGTTGGGCTTAAGAACGTGCGAGTAATAAAAACCACTTCCGTAAGCTTAGAGGAAGCCGCGGTTAATTAGTCGAGTATCGAGGGGCTTTCTCAAATTAAGGAAGTTAAACGGTTTATCTTATTAGCGACTTTACTCTAATTCTATTAAGTACTCCAATAAGAAATATTAACACTTGATTTGTAAATAAAAATACCGATATTTGAAATAAACAGTTTGGAATTTGAATGTCCATCGATCAATTGAATTTTATAGTAGTAAGTAACGAGTAAGTTTGATATGGGATATGGACACGCGATTACTAATGCAACTGCAGTACTATTTACCTTAGATAAACACGTGGCGAATTAGAGTAAAAAGTCAAACAGCGCGGAGTCTGGTCGGCTATACAAACAGCTCGAATAAACGTGCACTGTGTGAACGTAAACACATCAGGTTTCCCGCAAAACGCCCACATATTCGCAACTTTAGTACGGAAATATATTAGGTTTCATTTTGCATTACATAATTGGATCATTAGTAATATTTTAAGGTTATTTTTTTTTAATTAAAATATTGGCAGACTTTTATTAATTTACTAATATTTATTGTACCATTTCAAGTAAGCTCTGGGCTTGTGATAGGATATGGTTACGACAATAGTCGAATGGCGGGATTCGAATCCCCTTCTTATTGGAAATCCGTACCCTAAACCATTACGCTATTGGCGCTCTAAAATCTCTAATGTACTCTGATTTTAAAGAGCTACGAATCTAAACATAAAAGTAATTTTGTGTGAACTAAAATGTGCTTGTGGAGAATTAAGTCACATATTTATGAGGATTTTTTTCTTTTTTCTTAAAGTTTTCTAAAGATTAAATATCAATATAGGCGGCCAGCATTTGTACGCAATAACTTCCAAATTAAAGCAATATTAAATAGAAAGATTAATAAATACAAAATAAGACATTTAGACAATTTGTATGATTGCTTCATAAAGCAATTAAAACTTCTAATACGTTGTCAATGAACGGAAAGTTGAAGGAAATATACAATTATACTTCGTAATAATTTAGTGGTAATTATTTTAATTTCTTTGCCAAGTATTCGCAATATCGTCAAATTGGACATCATCAAAATAATGGTTGAATAAAGTTCAATCTATAACTCAGATCCACTTGAATGTACGTTTCAAATAAGTGTCTTCTGGTCAATGACCTCTAGCCATCCACAATAGCAAAAATTTACAGAATTATATAAAAATGCATAATTTCTTTTACTTAGAGATTCAATTTAAAAATTATTATTATTATTTAAAAGTATGTTTTAACGACTCTACTATTCTATTTGACAACTACGATTTAATATAGTCCAACATTTTTGAACAAATTTTACTTTATGTTGGTTAAAGTTTAATGAGAAAGTCATTCCGATTACCTCTTAACAACATAAATCTTCAAACACTGGAATATAATTAAAACACAACCAACTATTAATTACTGGCCAATATGAGAACTCAAATAAAAGTAACAGCCATTTTGAATGTAATGAGTAGCTGTTAAACAAAAAGTTCACATATACTCGTCAAAGCTAACAAATTCATGCAATAAGCCGTTCGGGGACATCAAAAGTGGAAATAAAAATTCGATGCGACGTTTTGTTAAAGCGACTCGTAAAATGAACACTATTGCAATTTTTATCCTCCAACAGATGTCGCTACTTTGTACTGGACACGCATCTCCGATGCCATTTATTATATCATACGGATTTCATTTTTTTATTTTTATTTGTACAAATTGATAAATGATAAATTAAATAAAATTATTTACGATCAAACAAACAATATTGAATCTGAATTGGTTGTTTGTGAATGAAATTTCGTTTGTTATTTATCGGGGGATAATTCTTGTGGAATGGAAAACTTCAAAGGCAATTGATTATTGGAATGGTATGTAAGGATCGCGAATAATGTTAGTCATTACACCAACCCCTCTGTTGACATGAATGTATTTGCTTCTTTGTTTAGATTAAACAAAAAGTAAATCGTCTAATTTTACAAATTTCATTTATTTCATTTAAAACAATTTATTGCATCAAAATTAACCCTTATTTTCATTTTGTATAATATAACATACATACAACTTTACAAAAATATACGATCACTATAAAATAATTTTTTACGTAGTTTTTTTTAACTTTGTTCTTTGCTTTTTTTTTCAAAAAAGAAATCTTGCCACAATAAGGGTTAATCAAAAGAATTTATTTTCCATGCTAACCTTTTTTTGGAAAATTCTAATGTCACATACATGCTACATAAATTATAAGGTTGGAATGCGTTTTAAGATGATCATCATCATCATCACCAGCTCACTATAGGTCCCCACCGAGGGGCTCGGAGCCTACCATAAGTTAAGGGTTTTAAGATATTATTGGTAATTATTTTTACACAATACAGAGTGTGATTTTTTCACAATATTCCAAAATAGATTGTATATAAAGTTTGAGCCTCCTATTACGTTGGTCGCGAAACAATTTATTACCTTTAGTTAGTTTCACTTAGAGTGAAACTATTCGCCGGTCCATAACACAATCACGCGATACGATCTCGAGCGATCCCGTTGTTGTGAATCGATTTCCGTAATACACTTTTCGTTAACGGTTCGTGAGAGGCCTCGTGATAGAAATCCAAAGTAAATTGCACGGAAAATAATTAAGTTTTGTCTTATAAAGACTTTTAAAGTTAAAGTCAAGTAACTAGGTACATTCCAATTTACTTCACGTTAGATTTATTTTGTTATGATTCTACCATATCTCTTTGTGGGTCTTCATTAAAATCAAAAGATTAAGTAATTTTATTTCTACGATAATCTTCTACACAAAGTAAATTAAATCGGCAACTTTTTAAATATAAATTATTATCTATAATAATTTTTAATCCTTCCTAAATAACCAATGAGTTTTCAATGATTATAACTAAATACTTTTAATATCATTTAAAGTTTGGAATTTTTAATTCTCTTTAGTAAACAATACATCCGGACTGAACAAGTCGATCGCTGCAACAGCAAAAACAACTCTCGCGGTGCGCAGAGGAATCTTAATTTTAAATCAGTTTCTCGTATAAGTTAACAGAAGCAATCACTTACAGACAAAAACAATCATGTTTTAAACATTTGATTTACCCATAAATATATACTATTTTTGTAACATTGTTGCGTGTTTGTTTTAATACCAAAACCTGTTCATTGTCTTCGCTAGGCAACATACAACACGTCGTTTTATGTTGTAACAGTGTTGAGCCCGCTTTAATATCTTCGCACGAATTGGCCCGGCTCGCCCGGTGAAGTACCACGACCACACAGAAGACAGGCGTCAAGTGGAAGCAATTCCGCGTTTCATCTGATGACTGTGCGTCCCGGAGGCCTAATTTAGTCCTCTTTCCCTTCCCACCCTTTTTCTTATAAGGAAAGGATGTGGGAAGTGGAAGTGGACTTTCCGGATGAGAGTATGCAAGATATTTTCTCTCTGTGCATTCTCTCCTCCGTCGATTAAAAGTAGGCAACGCATATGCAATTGTATATGTCTATGGGCAACGGTCACTTCGCTATTTCAGCGATTTTAGTTGGCTGCTCGCTTGTTTGCCACCTTATTTTGTAATGTACCCAAAGAACTGAGTCGGTTTTGAAATTTAAGCCAATCATATTTATTTAGTCTTACTTAGCCCCTAAGTCTTAAATACTTTCTTTGTAGTCAACTTCCTACTTCTACTATGACTACGAATCAGTAATTTATCAAGTGAACTACATATGTTGTTGCCTAGCAGTGGCTGTACAGGTTAAATTGCGTCACCTCCTTAAAAAAAAACCTGGACCTATACTTAAAAGTATTATAAAATACTTGAAGTACTTTCACGTCGTGCGACATCCCACCAACAATGGGCGGTCTGCACTAAATCCGAAATTGACGCACAAAAGCTCTCGGAAGCCACTCGATACCCGGCTTCTAATAAAAACCGGATATGCTCGAATACGGATACAATCACCGCAAACTTCGAACAGCCCTTATAACAAAGGCGTTTTACAAAAAACGAATCCCCTTTATAACCGCATGCTGTCAAAAAATCTTTTAACCCCTAATAGTTTTTTAATATCATTGATTTTTACGTATATAACGTGGTTACTGCACGTATATATCACATAGCATAGTTTGAACACAAAAAGATTGACGAAATAAGATCGACGAGGGTTAAAACTATTGCATACTAGCGGTCGCCAGCGACTCCGTTCGCGCTGAATTAAGAAAAAAACATATTTATGCCAAATTTCATCGACATCCGTTCAGCTGTTCTGGAGATACCTTCAAACAAACATCCATCCATCCATCCAAACATTCGCATTTATAATATCAGTAAGATTAAGTCCCGGTAACTAAGATACATAGTCCCTAATGATATAATGTGAATGAAAAAGACAAAACTGACTTCAATACATAGCAACAAAACTGTAAGTTTATTCATAGAAAGTTAAAGGTTGTCCCGAAAACAAACACTAAAGCCTTATGTCGGGGCGATAACCGAACAAGAGAGCGCGATAGAAAACAAATTGACATTTGAATGGAGCACGCCAAGGACCGGCGCATTAGCAATTCAAAGAGCCACTCTTCAATAACACGACAACGTATGGAAATAAGCACGTTTTGAAAAGGTTCTGATTTTGGTGCAGATACGCCTCTCTCAAATGTTTCCCAACAGACAGAAATACGACATATTGTTCAATAGTAATTTAGTAAGAAAAAATTCGTAAGAACCGTTTAAAAAATTATAACAGATTGCTCCTATATATCTTAGTATACCGTAATTATTGCATTCTATTTAAGTAAAACAAGGTAACCGTAATGTGGAATTCCCTGCAAACTACCTAAGATAATGTAAGTGGCTACAGGCAGAATTTATTAGGCTAAGAATAATAGCTTTAGGAATTTTCAAAAAGGACAAATCACATAGTACACATAACAAATAAAAAGAATCAACGCATGGTAATATATCTTACCAAAAAACTTCCCTCTATAAATCCATTATCATACATTTGTATTCAAATTCAATGTAAGACATCTAAAGGCGGTCCCATAACATGTGGAAGAGAATAAGAAAAATATCAAAGCAAAATACGAAATTTTTTAACATCCTTGCAAGTATTGACAACGTTGAAATATTATATTGAGAGGGCTTTTTAGCGAAGTTTGTGTTAAAAAATCATGGCTAGTATAACCAAAGATACTTTTTAACACATATGTAAAAACACATGTAAGAACACTAAGGTTGCGGTACTTCTTACTGTCTTACGAGTACTAATATTGTAAATGCGAATGTTTGGATGGATGGATGGATGTTTGTGTAAAGGTATCTCGAGAACGGCTGTATGGGTTTCGCAAAAATTTGGCATAGATGTAGAACATAGTCTGGAAGAACACATAAGCTACTAATTTTGTATTTAATTCCGGGCGGACGGAGTCGCGGGCGACAGCTAGTATGTTAATAAGTTTAATTTGTTAGACTTCTATCTAGTATAATAGAGCTGTCAAGTAATGGAATAGGTATCGTATTCCAGAAATGTAATAAATAACAAAATTAACAACGTATATTGAGAGAGGATAAGTAAAGGATCGGATTGTAAACGAAACAATACTGTAACAATGTGATGATTTGTAAAACAAAGGAGTTGTATCACCAGTCTCCTAATTGTGTACCAATCAATTCTAATTGGCTTAGGATAATCCTCACTCGCACGTCGCTGACAACGCTTGATTAACTACTGCAAAGGAAATCAAACCTTATGAACATAAAGATGTTTTATAATGAACATTTAATAAATATTTACTAAACAATAAAGATGAGTTTAGCATGTCAATAAACGTCTTAAATAAGTAATATTAGATATATCCGTAACAGGATGATTGATATATAAGAAAAAGATACTGAAATAGGTGCGTGTAGGAAGCCTAATATTCGTCCACGTTCCCTTCCTACGCTTTCTTATAAGGATATGATGGAAACGGGAAGTAGATTTAGCGGAGGAGAGGACAAATCCTCTTTCTGTGCGTCCGCTTCTCCGTTGATTAACGGTAGGCAACGGATCAGTAACTGCAGACGTACAGCAGCGGTTGCGTCGATATTTCGAATTCAGGTGACCGTTTGCTCGCTTGCCACCTTGTAATATAAAAATAGTGATAGTCTGTCGTGTATATGTACTATGTCAATTGTAACATATTTTCAGTAGCCATTGGATCTGTTTACTGTAACGGAACCACCGTAAAATCTTTAGTTTGTCTTACATAATCCTAAATTTGTGACGTATTGCGCCACTGGGTACACGTGTACGAAGCTTCAGTATTGTGGCAGCGGATTTATGTTTGATCGGTTTAAGACAATTACCAGCCGGATTCCGACGGATTGAAACTACAAATGTTGTTACAAACATCAAATTGTGGCTCTTGAACTATTTAAATGTGACAAGGTAATGTTTTAAATCTTTTTAAACGTAGGAATCATATGAAATATAATAGGATGTTATTTTAATTTGATAATAAATTATTTTCAAGTTATATTCTCGCCATAATTTTATCCGCAATCTGATCAAAATCGTATTCTTATTATGTCTTCCATTAATCTTCACTAAGAACTAAATCATAAAATTATTGCTGTATTAAACTAGATCGAAGTGTAACAGATTTAACTTATTGACATAAGCCTATTTGACCAATTTAATTAAGTAATCCAATATTATTTATCGAAATCTATAAAATTTTACACGATAATAATTATTCATTATACAGATTTGTTAAGACTCGCCTGTCCGGAACATTGTAAACAAAGTAAATAAAACAACAGTTGCTCCATTTCGTCGGTCAGTAACATTTCGTAAACATTGCATAATTCATTCTTGAAACTCGAGCGATGAATACTCTCTTCAATCATTTACATAATTCGTTACATGTGCGTAACGATTACGCATTTCTCCGCTCCCGTTCCTCTTCCTGCGAACACCAACTCTTTGTGTTCCAATGACGTAATCCGAGGTGAATTTCAAAAATAGAACTAATAGCCTTTTGTTCATTGAAAAACATGGCGTGCTTCTTTATTTTAACACAAGTCAACACTGCCAGTATTGACAGCCGTCAAAATAAGTAGGTTTACGGGCTATAATTTTAGGGGACGATTTAATTACGTTTATTGCTAGTCACAAAAAGCCGTCCTTTGTTTACGACTCTACATTTTATGAGTTTTACAATAATGAGTATTGTTCTCTGTTATTATGTTTACTATGCCAGGAAATTTTCGATGCGATTTTTTTATTAAAATTGCGTTCTTAATTCGATTTTACTATATGTGATTAAGGCTAAAACAATATGAAAAACGTGGTAAACTCAATTTCTCTATTAATCAATATTGCCTATAATAGTACTATTACCATAATTTAATATTAGTTAACGAAGAAACATTTATAAAAGCAAATTTCTTACTTAATCATTTACAGATGTTAGGTTCAAATAGAATCAGTAATGACTCTTCCTTATCCGGTCCTAAAGACATAAAACACGTGTAACATATACAAGGAAATACTAATTAGGGTTGAGTACTCAATTTGTAATATAAAAATACTTAACATCCAACCGAAACCGGCAATATCCTGTGCATATCACCCATTTGTATACATGTAATGACATATTTATTACTACTTGTTTATATTTAGGTTGTAAAAGGGCCGACCGCTTGATAGACGTGTTAAAAACCAATAAAATTTACGCCTATTTTGTTTATTGGTTTTAGCGCGGAAAATGTTAAATACAGTAGTTTAGTTACTACGAGCAGTTGCTCGTGACTCCATCCGTGCGAATTAAAAAAAACTTAATTAATAGCCTATGTATTACTACAGACTATGTTTTACATCGATGCTAAATTTCATCAAAACCAGTTGAGCCGTTCCGGAGATACCGTCAAACAAACATCCATCCTTCCATCCACCCAGCCAAACATTCGCATTTATAATATGAGTAAGATAAGTAAGAAATCAATAACGTAACCAGAGAAAAAACTACTCCCTACCTAATGGTAGAGTAGGGAAAGGGCATATTACTAGTGCAATGAAACAAAAGAAAATTATTTTAGCGCTAACATAAATATAATCCTAGTAAACTTTGTTATTACCCGAAACAATAAAATTGATAGCATTTAATAGATGGGCGTGATTTCTTATCTCTATATTTGGCTATGCTTAATCCACTAAGTTACAATTAGCACTTACAATAGTTACCATAGGAAATCTCTTCTCGATATCCAACTGAATCTAGAGAGATTTGCGAAGTTTTATTGCGATTTACGGTTGTCGATAAGTCCACCCCACGTACGCCCTACCCAATTACTTCCAGTGTAACAGAGGCCCCGAGTAAACCTTATCTAAATTTCATCTAAAGGAGTCAAAATCAACCCGCGTTCAAACCGATAACATCTATGATTCATGAACTATGTTGGTATACAATTTTATATCACAATAAATGAATGAAATAAACTGAATGAAACATTAATAGGGTACTGACCGAGCCTACAAAAAATTTACATTTTATTTTCCTCTCATATTTTTGATGATGACATTTCTTTGATTGATGATGACTTCAATACATTATTCAAAAGTATCTGGATGACCGAGCTTTGCTCGGTATTTTATTTTTAATTGTGTTTTTTGGAAATTATATTTAAGTACGAATTACTAATAAAATGATGAAATATTAATAATATTTTTCGATCTTACCGATAGAAAAAGTTAAGTTTATGTTAAAGTTGATTATCGATAAAACTCAAATAAAATGACATTTTCTAAAAATGATTCCTAGCTAGATCGATTTATCGCCCCCGAAACCGCCTATATACTAAATTTTATGAAAATCGTTGGAGCCGATTCCGAGATTCCAATTATATACGTATATACAAGAATTGCTCATTTAAAGTTATAACATATTAACAAATGACTGTCAAGTTTTATTTCGTTCGAAAAATGAAAATGAGAATTTAAAAAAATATGTCACGTAAAAAATTCTAAAACATTCTTAAGGAAGGAAATAAAATATCGTTTATTTATTTTTATAATCAGTATTTTCATTTAACAATACAACCGCTGGTATTAAAATACTTTACATAATGAACAAAAGCAGCAAACAAATGGTTAATGGAATCGAAAAACTTCAAAGCATCAATAAATTTCAGCTTCAAACGAACAAACATTTCGACATTTCAAGTGGAGTTAATGAAAGTTGGTTTGGGTAGTCGGGATATTTGTGTATGGCGCAATCTGATATTAATTTAAACAGGTAGATATTTAAATAAACTGATAAAAATGTATTTAATCGAATTAGAAATGTGAAAGTTTTTTTTTTCCTAGTCAAATCGGAACATTTAACGACCCAACTTTTATTGCTTCTTGTTTTCCCCATTTTTTGCAATGCTGCTTCAAAATGATGTATAATTTATATTGGTAAACAAATAGCCCTCATTTCGAGGGCCGCTAAAATCCAATTAAAACGTTAGCTTATCTTTTGGTAACGCGAGACTATTGAAATTTCCTAAGGCTTCTCCATTACCCAAACATTTTTACGAAGCAAATTTTACAAACCTATCTACTGTAACTTTATATTATATTTTTACAACTAAAATACACCTTTATATTTTTAATAAGACTTCTTAGGAATGGCAAAGATGTAATTTAAATACAGGCATACTAATTTTACAAACAGCCAACAAAATAATAATCAAACAATAGTCAAACATTAACCTAGAAACCATTATTGATATAGACTATCGCATAAGAAAACAGATTTAATGAAGGTTATTTTTATGACACGAATATTCTATTCATCTTCTTCAAGTAAATAAGTCAGATTCCAAGTTATTAATAATCTCAGTAATTGCAATTCCAATCATTGACGTCCACAATGCTTGAGAAAATGAAACCTATATTTGTATTATCACCCAGCGTCTCATTTTGGGACAATACACCTAATGTAATACCACAAATGAATACGGAATTCCGGGAGGGGCATTCCCTAAAAATTAGGGTGACGCCACACCGAGGGCTAAGGCGGAAGCGAGTCGAAGTGAATCAACGGACAACGGACATGGCTACATTAATTTGTTAAGATCGACCGCTTTCTAGAAACAAAATGAGAATAGACGGCTCAGTAATCATTTGTCCCAATCGGTAATTTACTTTCACCTATTGTACTAACTGCGCTTTGAAGGCAATATCATTTAAGTCATCTAAGTCATTATTTTGTTTTTTTTCTCATATTTTAATCGCACTTAAATTCATGGTTACGTAAAGCTTATAGATGGATAGATAGGGGAAATCATAATTACATCAAATATCGTCTAAGATTTACTTTCTTTTTATTTAGAACTTTGGTCTTAAAACTGATTTTAAATAGAGATACAATTTGAAATACTAAGTAGTTATTTATACAAAGAATGTGAACAATTACTTGCATTTTGGTTAGATGTTTCAGTATTAGAATCATAAACAGTAGTAGTTGATCAACGTCAATAAAACTGCATTCAAATGCACCACCTATATGTAATAAGTCCTCAATAATTTAACGGATTCGAGCTTATATCTGTTATTTCAGTTAGATTCCCAAATACCTTCCGACATATTAAATACCTTAAATTACCTAGCCACTATTATGCTGTACGGATAACTGATTAAATGGTAAGAATATCTAGTATAACATTACGTTCGCATCGCTATGAATGGCATTTGTGTGAGCAAACTGACGATGATTTTCTTTTTTTCTTTAGGCATCATTTTCTTTATGCGCAGCATTAAATATATTCTGAACATGATCTCCTCGCGGCTGGAAGCGATTCAGAAGGTAAGCACGTGATGTCCATCAATTTTTATAGAATACAAAGAGGCTCGAAAGCGTTTTTCTCAGCAAATTTTCAAACATTTTCTTTTGCGTGCTCTGAAAGCCGAAATTTTCAAAGTCGCACGGATTTTAGATATTATAATACAGAGTATATATACCTTTTAACAATTTCCTACTTATACTATTTTTAAAAAGTACATCTATTTCACGAAATCATGGCCTTATATAGATTAACTTCAACTCTTCGAGAAGTTGAAATCTCAACTATTTTTAATGATTCTGTCCAGTCAAGCATAATCAATGTAGTTATATTACACGTATTTAAAAATTGTGCAACCTAATGAAGCATAATTGCTCACTAAATAAGGAAATATTCTATCCTTGTTTATCCATTAAATAGGCAACCCACGATAATTTAATATGAGAGTTAATGCACTATATTTAAACGGCCTAAACGTGAAATATATTATAATTACAGTTTCAAAACGCGCTCCTGATTTATGGATACAAGTTAATACTGCGTAAGTACTTCACACATGAAGCTTTTAATATAATACACGATCAACTGATACTGTCGGACGAACATTCACCTTATGTCATCAACATAAGATTTATTTTCGTAAGTAAATATTTTAGAGGACACGACTGGCGCCATATTTTGGCAGCTTTCTGTCTTCAGCCGCATGAACATAATATGTGGATGATAAAATTACCATATAAATCACCGTGTCGTAGTATTATGAAGTCCAATTTTGCGAAAAGAAGTCTCACTTATGGAAGACTGACATGTTATGAAATCAGGATAATTTTATTAAATTTCAAGATACAAACTTGATAACAGACCTTTATGACTTGTAGGTTTTATTAAATTACTTATAGAATAGAAGGCCTATTGTAATTAAGTGTAAGGGATGAAAATCCTACCACTAACTAAAGACGGGGATGAAATTATTGTATTGTACGAGTATATCATTTTTTTAATTGTTATAAGATTTTTCAGATTAACTATTAATTTTTACATATGTTTGTTTAAGATCATAGTTCAGACACAAATATTATAATATTTTCAAAAATAAATTCACCTCAAGCTATACTTTAATGTAACAGATCTATACTAATATTATAAAGCAGAAGAGTTTGTTTGTTTAAAAGTGCTAATCTCAGGAACTACTGGTATGTTTTGATTTTTTTTTGTTGTATAGTCCATTTATAGAGGAAGGCTTTAGGCTATATAACATTACGCTGCGACCCATAGTTTCTGTTTTTGTTGTCGCGGGCGACAACAAGTATCAAATAAATATCAAAGAAAACCATAAGATAAAGTGAGATTAAAAAAGAGAGCAGAAAATATAAAATGTGCTGAACAATTGCAGACATTCGATTCAGATATTCAATTTAGTTTCTTATGAAAAGCTTGCGAAAACAAAGGAAGATCTCGAAGTCGAACAAATCTTAATGAAGTGTAATACCGAAGCTGCGGTGGAGGCAGAAGCAGTCTTTAGTTATCATTAAAATTTTATACTATTTCTATAGGTTTCTGTTTCACAGTCATTTTCAATGTAAATGATAATTTTACGCGCAAATATAAGTCAAACGAGATTTATCTTTTAGATATATTAAATCCATTACTCAAACAAAAAGTCGAAGTCTCTAGTGAGTACACTGTTTCGTTAGATGTTTTTAAGTGTCTTATTTGTTTCAAAAAAATTAAATTAACTTTATTAAAATTAATATTATGCCATTACTAGCTGTCGCCCGCAACTTCGTCCGCGCGCTATTAAAAAAAACTTAATTAGTAGCCTATGTGTTCTAATTGGCCGTTCCGGAAATACCTTTAAACAAACATCCATCCATCCAAACATTCGCATTTATAATATTAGTAGGTCAAGATTATATAATAAACAACTTGTTTATCTCTATAAAACAGTTGACGTTAGCACAGCATCAATTTGTAGTGATCAAAATTCAGCGTGTGTCGATGTGAGTCGGAGAGGGTATATCCATGTGGGACAGGAAACACGCGTCTTGTTATGGAAAACCGCTCTGCATTCATTCCGCCACCCAAGAAGTGCAAAGTGGAGTAATATATTATAATTTTATTCAGATCCCTCCACCGGTGCCGCTTTTGTTGGTACAATTGCATTTATTGGTAGTTCGGTTCAATGTACTACATTGTATAAATTACATATATAGATTTTAAACTAAGCGTACCAAGTGTTCTGGTTTTATAAAATATTTATATGTTTTTCAGTGTAAAAAAAAGAGTTTTCACGATTTCTCTTAAAATAAAATACAAAATCAATTATCAAAATCTGTATTCAGCTCGCTCGTTTCCCAAAAATACTTGACCTTTTCCCTTAGCCGAATTTTTAGAAATGCACGGGGATTTAAACTTAGTTACTGCCAGTCAATCTTTGAATAAAGATTTATCTTATTCCGTATAAAGTGTAAAACTTATGATGATTATTTTATATTATTATATTCGATGAAGGCGGAATTAAAAACTATATTGTTTACGATTTATTACTTAAGATCGTCCATTAACTATATAATTTTCAAATTCCATCGCATTCTATTGCAGAGGTCAGGCAAATACGAGTAGTGATGTAACAAACAAATTGATCGCAGCCAACTAGCTTACTTGCTAAATGAACTCGCAGGAGGCGATCGCACGTGAATTTGACGTTGGCCAGTCGAAATAGGATTTGAGAGATGCAATTTCCTCAATCCCAACAAAGGCCGGCCTTTGTGATGTGATGTAACACGAATCACAGATTCCCCGTTATTTTGATGGAAGAGGTGAACGGTGCGCACATTTGTGGGGTTTACTTTACCGCATCGCTAAATCTTTATTCCGTCAGTCGATTTCCAGCTAACTTTATTCACGGTGCACATTTTACATGTGAACTTAGTGATTGCTTGAATAAATAGAAATAGAAAATGTGGGAGTATTTGTACAACTATTTCACACTATTGCTATTGTAATAATAACATTTGTGCATCTATTAAGCTAAAAAATTAAAATCTGTAGTTATAAGTTCCTCAATGCTTTTTGCTGTAATTGGCATAACATTAATGGATTAAAGAAAATTTGAAAGCTCACGTAACAAATACTTTTAAAGATGAGATGGAAAGTAATCTCAGATCTAAATTACAGATGTTGATTAAACTTTATATCTTCAAATAAAGACCGTCAGCCGGTTTCTCAGTAAATACCACGTCGAAAAATTCACTCTATTGTTTCTCACCATCGCCTTTCTTACGCGAAATTAATTTAAGTTATAAATAAAAGAATTAATTTACTATTCATTTTGGGTTGATGAATTTGTTCGTTTTCATGAAGCCAGTCTATGCCGAGTCAATTATTGAGTCGTTTCTATCGTAATGAAAATCCGTTCTATTTGACTGCCGGTTAATTAAACTTCGCTATTTATAATAAACAGTGATGCTGAATATAAATAAATTAACCTGCTTTCTATTGTGATTAAGTTTACTTATTGCTTTGACACGAAATGTACTGGATAATCTTTTCATTTGATAGTGCTTCACTGACTTTGAAAGACATATTATGTTAAAATTTTCTATTTGAATAAGTCTTCTTAATTAAGTTTTGAATTAAGCTAGGTTCTTGTACTATTTATATACAGAATTAACGATTTCTGGTGTCTTTGAAATCTTGACAACAGAGTGAATAAATAGATTTCATCCGAGAAACGAACAAAAGCTACATTTTTAACGGGACTTAGAATTCACTTATCAAGATTGTCGATGTTAAGCTGCGGAACAGAGTCGCCCAGCTAAAGCCACGTTTTCATAGCTCCCTCGCGCACAATGATCGCGACAAATTGATTTTTTAGAGAGTGTAGTAAATGAAAACTTTCTTACCTTCCAAGATAGTATTTATTTTATAGTTAAACGCTTTAATAAAGCTTAAAGCTAAAAGACAAGACAATTGTAAAAACGGACATGTAACTTATTAGAAGTCTACAAATCATCGTGACTCATTTAAAGTAGTAAAAATAAAGTTTTTAGGTAGCTAGGCTTGTTTGTAAAACCACATTAAAAATAAAAAGCAATCCCGACTCTGAATCCATAGGAACGCACGAATTCACAAAGGACTGGGAATTGCTAGGGCTTCTATAGTCACTATCTATAAATGATTTATTACAACTACTGGAACGTATAAATGATGCTATGCGGAAAGCAACGCTTAGTTTTACAACGCTAGGTATATGTTACTGAGACAAATTCCTATGCCAAACCCTTTCGGTGACTGCAACAAAAGAAATGGTTTAGAAGAAATTCTTGCGCATACTGAACTACTGAATCCGTTTCCAATCCATTTACTTTCAATGTTCGATTATTATCAGCGAACTTTGTAAAAGCTTTCACTTTGAGAATATTTATGTCGGTAAAAATTACTGTCCCGACTACCTTGTGTCGTCCCAAAAAAGTTTGACGGCAAACTGAGTTGAGTTTGCATTAGGATTTAGAATATTAAATTTATTTTTGGTTATCCACCAATTTGTGTTTGAAAATTCTTTTCACGAAAAGCGTTTTCAAACAACAATACCATTTAGTGTCGCTAAAACTACAAGAATAGGACTGTAAAATAAAACTACGTCTCTGTCCGGAGCAAATTGGAAAGTTCACCACAATAGCGGCACGTTTACCCTCACACAACTTTTAGGGGACCATCTAAATGCGCATAAATCAAAACTTTCGCGCTCATCGGCGATGCTTTTAAAAAATATACTTTTCAATTTCCCAAATGGCTCGTAGTCGTTAATCCAGTTTGTAGTGAGTCTCGGCGTGCAAAGTTTGTGGAACAATTTTGTACGTGATATTTTACCAGAAAATATCAAAAACAATTAATCAGTCAGATCCCACTTTAATTCATCGTCATGGTGTAAAGGTTAGGATCGTGCTTCGTTGACATTTCCACTTTGTTGGAAAGTAAAAGATGCATATAATTTGTGGACTACATTCTAGTAATACTCCTTTGACCAAAAATAATGGATTTGAAAAACAAAATACAAACTAAGCGTAGCGTGCTTGGTACAAGCCAACACGCGCTAGCATACAGCATGTTCGTCTTATAAAGGCGAAGGTCACAGCTGCTCGTGGAGTCAATTTGTCAATTTTACGATGTCCCAGAACAGCTAAAACGACGTCAAACTATAATATTACATGAACCCTGGCATGTCTTGAAGAAACAAACGAATATTATATTATACATGAATGGAAATACATTACGTAGATCTTAAATAATATTCAAACTTTATATGCAACTTCACTTTAGTTAAACACATTCAGCAGAACTGCGATCTCAACTGGCCCCCGATATTGTAGTTGGGCGAAAATTTATTTCAGCAATTTCAGAATCTTATTGCATGTTTTTACTAACTCGTTCCAAACTCAGCAACGAATTAAAGTCAGCGCATAAATGCAAACTACACAGGCCGGCAATAAAAAACGTGCTCGCGACTGCTTACACCGTAAAACTTGAATGGAGCTAAAGTTCTTCGTGCGGGAAAGAAATGTCTTTGTTCTCAATAGTCAAAACAAAGTCATGTTCGGGTGTTTGTTACAATAACAAACGTTTGTACAAACGTTAGCAGTTAAGAATGAGCGAAAACGTGCTCAATCAAAGCACGGTATTGAAAATATTTTCTCTCCATTACAAAACGTGCGACGCTTAAGGCGTTCAGGATTAAGCGCTCATTGTTAACTGCGAACGCCTTACCTGAGAAATAATAAAATTCTTCGCCTTAATTGCATTTCGGTGTGAAATATTATTCAAGTATTGGTCAACTGCTCGCAGGAAAGTTATGCAGGCAATTTAATTCCAAAGTCGTTATGTATAGCCTAAGTTAACCTCATATGAATCAAACGAAGCAAGTATTTCAAGTGTTTGCAGCAATCCAATCTGAGTTACGTATAAGCAATTGATTTTGATACTCTGTATTGAACTCTCTTAGAATATATTAAGGTCTACAATCGCTATGAGATATCGTACAAAGTTGAATCTGCAATGCTTCTTCCTGCATATTTACGAGCAACAAATTATGGCTGCAGAATATGGAATATTGAAGATATTGCTCCTCGCACTCACACGGTGCTAATAATAAACTTCGATGCGAAGTCCAGTTACATCTTCAATTTAAACAATAACTCTTGCGAACTTGCTTTCAAGAATATTAGAAAATTTTGAATCCAGATTCACATACAACATATTTCGAAGATTTTTATTTATATCTACTTTAAATAAATGGATATAAAAATCGTTCTTAACAATTCCTGCAATGTTCTGTTAAAATCTACATTTCCTAATAAAACTTGTTATTTTTATTAATTTTACTTTACTGGCTACAGCTAATAACTAATTAAATAACATTGCGTCTAGACATGCAGACAAAGTAAGCATTGGATCCCTTGGCCGAGTTCAATTGGTAAAGGATATTTCGCTGACGAGGCATCGAGGCAGGCGAGTTACACGCTAATTGTGCAAACAAAGCAGAACGCTCAACGATTGTTTACGAACATTGCCTTCAACTGAAATTGAACTCTGAACACTGTTTACAACAGTAACCGATATTCCTTTACTGTTACCATTCATAGGAAATCGAAAACGTTGTAAATATGCAACTAAGTGATGCTGCGGAAAGACGTTATTGAAAACTTTCACCTGTTGTTTGAAGAATTTATGTTTCCGGGTTTCAGTTATGAAAGACCAATCAATTTTAAAATTTTGTTTCTGAATATAAATGCATACAAATTTAAATAAATATCAGCTCGTACTTTTGTGTTAATTTTTTCTTTGTTTCACTAAAATAGAGAAAAGCAAAGATGGTGATTGATTTATTCAGTACTATGTGATCTTATTGTACACGTTCATTTATAACAAAAAGACTAATCGAAATGTAAATTTTATAAATTGTTTTCTTTAGTAGCTGGTCTTAAAACAAACAGTTGTAAAGATTACATTTTTGAAACATGTTTCAACTTCGAACAAACTTGGTTAACATTGTAAGCAAATGTTAAAAGTTTGTTTGTAAAATTATATCGTAAAATAATTGACTTGCAAGGACTAACTTTCATTTGTTCAAAAAAAAAATAATTCTAAATCAAAAACATCTGTGTTAACTTTAGCAAGTTCTTTTCGTCTTTGAAACAATAGAACTGGTCAATTGTAATACAGCAATTGTTAGAGATTAACATAAAACTATTCTGATTTACGAGCCGGCATATGTTGGCAGAATGTTTACCACTCATTGTATCACAATTTGAGGTTGCCGAGGCAATGGGAGCAATGAACTATGGATATTTATTAGCAACACTCTCGTGTCATAGACTTCTTTATACTCATTGATAGTTTCCTTTAAATGCCAACCAATTTCTATCTTATACAAGTTTGGAAGCTTGGGATTGATTTTTTATTGTTAAATTTTTTACGTTTAATTTTTCTTTGTGATTTTAAGTGAAGTTTGAGTTCTATCTTTTTTTTTAATACTTTAGTCATTGACCATAGATAACCTAATAACTTTTTGAACCTCTTTGTCTTTCAAAATTTGCAAGCATTCAAGACATTCTTTGGGACATGGATCTCGTATCCTATATAATTAAGTATTGTTTAGTTTAATTGGGTTTTGTAAGATTGTTTTTTGTCTTCATACTATATACTATTAGTTTTTCGTCAGATCGAAATATTTCTGACATTAAAATTTTTGTGTTAGACATTACCTTACATAATTTATCAAATATTGGTTTTATCACCGTTACTCTAGCGGATCCATGGATAAAAGCAATGTACACTTTAGAGAGACAGGTTTAAAATTAATGGTTTAAAAAAAACGATTTGGCAACGCGTGGGAGCAGCCAGCAACAAAGGCGCACGTGTTTTATCTGAACCAGCACAACTTGCCCGAAAAATTATTACCACATGTTGCAAATTGCCCGGCAAAAAACCTTACCTGAACTGCTGTACTCGATTGAGACATTTTGTAACGACCTTTTGTACTACGATTTAAAAATAATATTGTCCATTAATCAGAAAAAGAAAAATTCCACTTATAATGGTAAATTATACTCATCATAAACCTTCGAATAACTTATATGTTAGCTACAAATACAATTGAGTAAGTATTTGTCATCGGTTCAGGTCTATTTAAAAGAAGGATAATGAAAAAGTTAAATAATTATAATAGTAAAATCTACCTGAAAGCTGACTTGTTTGGATTTTGTTAAAGGGAAATCCCTTTATCCAAATATGAATCTCTATCTAACCTCCATCTAACCCAATCTCTGCCCTGGATATAAGCGAGGTGTAATGTTAATTAATTTCACATCAAATAAGTAATCGTCTATCGAAGTAAGTTTGTAAAATGTAGAGTGGATCAAAGTAATATAAAACTAATAAAATATGTCGATGTATCACGTAATTGCCCTGTCGAGTATAAATTGTGATGACAGTGGCGACACACTGGGTGGTCCTGCCGGCGTCGGCAATAACAAGCAAACGTTCTTGTAATTACATCACTACACGTGTCTATGTTCTTACCGCCGACGACGTTTGTAACTATCTATTTATTTATTCATAATACAAAAGTCAACGACAGTGTAATTTCATTGAACGATAGATTTTTTATTCAGCGATCTATTTCAAGTAATTGTTGACGCTTATATATCATAAGTATGGCGTGTAAAGAACTTTTTTAAAAGCAGTAAGTCGGCAAATTAACAACTTAATCATTTACTTAAATAAAATACTTCATTAATTAATAGGACTCTTCAAATAGCACAATTTACAAATAATTATTTGACGTGACTGTAAATTAGAATAATGTATATAAAAAGATATTTCGTATTACTAAAAATTCAAAGGTTAACAAAATTCAGTATTAAATTTGTCGGAAGCGGCGAAACGTAATCCCAATGTAATACTTACCTGGCAACGTACGATTGGCGAAATAAATTGGAACCGAAATACTCGTAAGTAAGGTCTAAGCAAGAAGCCTTCGATAAATTTCGTTCAGAAACCGCTATCACCGCCCCCTCGCGGCGCCGCTTTAAAAGTTTACTTGTTAGAAATTTCCGACTTCGCTTTGCTTTGCCAGAAAGCTCTTTCGGTACAAATTGACCTATCAATTCAAAGCTCCACTCGTATCCGAATATAAGGATTGGCGAGATAATATTTCAGTATTTCATATTACGACATGTTTACGCCTTAAAAGCATGTTTCGGTTCGTTGAGAACGTTTCAAACGAACCGCTCTATAACAGTTACATGATTCACAAGAAAATATTTTTAATTGTATGAAATATTTCTCGTTGAAACAAATGGCTAATGCAATATACTAACAAAGGCATTTTAAAAACTTATTGTGAAACGAGAACTGACATTCATAATGGGAGGATGAGAATAAAAATTATGTATTATATTTACCGAACATCTAAGTACTAACAGAACAGTTTTTTTCTTTTATTTGTAGATATGATTTCCATATTGTAAACTATAGGTTAGTAATTGAATTTTTTTTATCATCAAACATGATCCTTCACACTTACAGATTTCAATCACTACCTTACATTTAACTTTGGCAACAAAATACTACTGATTGATTAAATCGGCCATGTACTTAGACGGTACATAAGCCCGGGCATTCGCCGGTAAATAAAATTAACCAGGTAACATTTAACACTCGAGAAACTAATCCCCACACCAAGATACACTGAAATTACATTAACACGAAGTTTACTGGAGAAATTTCAAGACGCAAATCAAATCTCGTGCAGCACTGAAATTTCTAATTAACCGCCCGAACACTCGAGTTATTAGCAGTTAATTTTAACCTAAATGATATACCTCCATCAACCGCAACTGAGCAAAACTCCGCCGAATTACAATGTTTGATCTGATTACGCAAACCTTTGTTACACAATTAGGGTTAGTAATTATCCCGCACGAAATTAGCAAGTATTCAGTTGATGTGTTGTTTGCTGTTGTTTGATGAATAGGTAATAAACTCGTGTAAATATGCCTGAATCATATTTAGCATAAAATATTAAGTGTTATACATGATTAATTAAATTAAAATGACAAAAAATATTTTCTCGGATATGAAGGCTCTCTTTATTGGGTTTCGAGTAATTACTTCAGGCTAATATTTTAATATTTTTTAAAAGGCTTTTAGGTCACATACACGTAAATGCATATCGTTACGATTAACCAATGATAAAGGATTTGAAATACTCATGTAACATCTTCTAAGTTAAACAAAACAAAAAGAACTTTTAACGAACAGGGCACTACGTGCGTACTTTACACTTCGCTACGAGAATTTATTGAGAAACTTCTTCAAAACGGTTTCAATAAATAAGTACTTGGAACATTAGGCGGGGTAAAGTTAAGCGATACACCGCTTACGCTGACAACGCGACGGAATATATTGCCTCTTATGGACTCCGCGGGACGCTACATTGTTCATTGAGACGCGACTTATATATGCAGTTATTTAATATATTTAAGGAATTTATAATGAGCACACTGATGAATTTACCATGAGCGTCGGTGGCTCAGGGGTCAAGCATTTGACTTGCAATCTGCAGGTCCTGGGTTCGTATCCCGCCATATACCAATATGTTTTTCGATTTACGATTTACATATGTAAATTTATCCGACGTTCTTACGGTGAAGGAAAACATCGTGATGCATCCTGCACATATCTGAGAAGATATTCAAAGATATGTGTGAAGTCAACCAACCCGTACTTGGCCAGCGTGGTTGACTATGGCCTAATCACCCTTAACTTAGGGTAGGCTCCGAGCCCCTCGGTGAGGACCTACAGTGAGCTGATTATGATGATGAATGAGCACACTCTACATAGAAATATTCGTATGTCTTTAACACTGTTGGAGATACCAACTGATCTCGTTTGCTCCTTTTTAATCTTTAATTTAAAGACATCCCTCGACTATAACTTGACTATCATAGAAAAATTAGCTTTAAACAAAAACATTATTAACTAATATACGAGAACGTTAGTGAAGTGCAGAGTATCGATTTCGTTAACTTAGCATCTCATTGTAGGAGCATTGTCCGAATTTCAACACAACACTAAGCATTCTATTAAAAGTGATGTAATGACCTAGTTCCTTACGCTGTTCAGATTTATCGATATTTTAAAAGTATCCGACAAGAGATGGGTATCGCTTGTTCATTGTTGCCGACTAAAGATGATTGACGTAAGCGCCTCGCTGGAGCGAGTTGAAACTCATTCATTTTGTGTCACGGATTTTAACGAATTCTGTTTTAATACGAACGTATTTAACATTTCAAAATGTAACTTCAGTCAGTTTCAGAACTTTTGAGTTGTGTTAAATTTAAGATTTTTTCGAACTCAAATAATATGATCGTAATTATTTCAAACTTCAAATCCTCAAGCAGTACACATAAAGAAAAAAAGTGTAACTTCCAAACTTCAAGTAGCACAAATAACGACCCCAAAGCACTTGTAGCGTCTTAAGTCAAAGATATTTTTAAACAAGCTTATCTTCCTTCTTACAAGTGGCCTGATAACAGGGATAACGGGCGCATGCCGTGTGTATTTACGTACAAGTTTATTCCATATAATGGTGTACTGTTTCTTACAAGAAATTTTATTTATTACTTTTGAGATGAAACTTTGTACAAAGACCATACAATCAGGTTCAATTGAAATCGTTGTCTACAAATAATGTGCGATTGTATCTACCACAAGCAATGTATTAAAATGAAGTCGAATATATAGAGTTTTAATTAACTGTTGCCCGCGACTTCGTCCGTGCGGAACCAAAAAACTTAAGTAAATAAAGCCTATATTACTCAGTGATAATGTAACTTTCTAAGGGCAAAATAATTTATTAAATCGATCCAGTAGATTTTTATGTTGTACGTTACATACAAATATTTCCTCTTCATAATATTAGCATAGATGTTTTTATCATAGAAACATTGAGTCAGTAAGTTTTAAACAGTTAGCATGACACATGTAGGAATGCAATAATCCGATGAAAGTAGACACACCTCTTTTCGCCAGATGTGTTGATACCATTAAAGTAGAATACGAATTAAAAAAACCTTAAGCGATGAAACTCGGGCGAGAAACGCTCGGAATCGACATGCAATCAAAGCCTAATCACAAACATGAGACATGCGTCCGTGTGACTCCGCTGGCTCGGCAAATTGCAGTTAAATTAGTCTTCCGAAGCTGCGACGCTTGCGGAACTGTCTCCAGACTAACATGCACTTCGAGCTTCACACTAACATTAATTGCTAGATAGAAATTATACTAAACTATTGTTTTGAATCTAGAGAGTGCATTATTTACGAGTGGATCCAATTTTGGAAGTCGTTTATTGATTTATATTGTATCAACTCAATTGTATTTCTATCTAGTTCATTTTGTTCATTCATATGAAGACAAACTTTTTGTTCTTCTTGTTTTGTTATCAAGAATAATAACAGTGGTAGATGCCAGCAACAACCACAAGTGATACACGAATGGGCCAGCTCGCCCGGTGGATATCACGAGCACACAGAAGACAGGCGTAAATAAGGAGCAAGTCCGCGTTTCTCATTAATTTGCGTGCTGTAGGACGGGAAGGGATCTTGGATTTGGAAGGGTCGCATGGAAGGTCTAGTTCTGTGCTCTCTTCTTTCGATTAAAGTTAGGCAACGCATCTGTAATTGCCGATGTCTATGGGCACCGGTCACTTCGCTAATTCGGCAAATTCAGCTGGCTGCATGCTCGTTTGCCAACATTTAAAAAAATGATTTATCAAGTATATTGCCATTGTTAGTAAATTACATGGTCTTCGTCTCAAATCACATTTGTATTAACATAAATCGTCGACGTTACATGGAATCGTGCTCACAATGACTACATACTAAGTTGCGCTGAGCTTAATATAGTATTAATTAATGTAACAATGTATTAATAGCGATTAATGACTTACAAGTCGTTATATTTGCTTATCATTGATTTACATACATGTTAAAAGGATCAACTTTCGTGACCTATGACTGTTATCACATGCAAGAAATTAGTATTTTAGTTGTTTTAATTCAGGCGTGTTATTTCTCAACTAATCTTTATCGCTTTCATGCAAATATATTTATATGAATTTAGCTAGATTGTTGTGTTGATGTGTGATAAAAAGTTTTAAAACTAAAAAGAACTTACTGTTGGCTGTTACCTCAATGTTGGTACTGAATAAATTTTGTAACGTTATTACTTTAAAGGTTTAAAATTTCCAGTTTCCAACATTAAATTTCCCAGTAAATATTCGATTCGCAAATTCAAATACAGATTATCAAGAGCTCTGCAGTCTAAGAAAATATCAAGGGGAAACTCGTATACGTGTTCTGCATAATTTAGGATACTAGTGCATGCAGGCTGCCAACTCCGTTCGAACGAATGTACTAACGGATGTTTTCAGCAGATTTTACCCGCAATAGCCTTATACGGAGTGTTGCCTCAGAAGGAAATAAGATCTGCTATCATTACACTTTATACGAAAACAAAGTATATGAGATTAAATCAAGCATATTTATATGTCACGAGATATTAAGGCGCTTTGAAACACATATTTTCCTCTGTTATGGGAAGTTCAGTGGACATAACCTAATCTAAATTAGTAACTTTAATGCTCGATTATAATACACCATGTTGCCATTACATAATATCAGCGCCTAGTGCATTAAAATAATCGACTATTAATTTGCACAAACTTTTCAAATCAATCATTTGCCGTGTACATTAGAGACGCGGTATTAACCACGAACAAGCACAATTACGCTCCCGCCACGAGCACCTGTTATAAGATAACGTCAACTGTCGCGTATACTTTGCAACACCAGCGAACCTAGCGCATGATTTATGAACTACCAGCTAAGATACCGCAGTAAAGTCGGACCGCATGAAAATAAGAAAGGGACCGTATCAAAGGCGGTAAGGCATCCCCGAGGGTAACCTTTATTTATAACCCTCGCCTTTGTTGGAAATATAAATAGTTCTCGCTGAAGCCAATTCGATGCATTTCGGACTGCGATATTGTGAGAATTAATGACGTGGTCAGTTAGAATAGGGAACTGTTGAATGGTTTTGGCGCGAGATGCTAAAAGGATCGGGTGTTTCGTTTTGCGGAACACTAACGTAAATTGGGAAAGTACTCGGGGGCCGAATAAATTACTCTCAAATTTGTACAAATCCTTTTAATACGACTCGAGAGAAAATTTGCGTTATTTTGCCTTAATTTATTTAATGGTATATGTTAGATAATTATTTGCGTGTCTTGTTTTAAATTTGTCTTGGTTTGATGCTAGAATTATAAAAAAAACATACAACATTGATTGTCGCTTAACACTATATCTTGTCCTTTTTACAGTCTACCCCTATTTCGCTTAGAAGTTTGGAAGCTAGTTATACATAAACTTGAACCAAATGCAAGTAGCTGACTCTACTGAATGGCCAGTTTCTTAAATATTTATGTCTTAGTGTCGAGGGAGTAATAACCCTTAAAATGAATTATGTGCATAACTCATAGCGTCGTCTTAGTTCTAGCTTGCTATATGATTTTTTATTTATCAACGGGGAATGCAGTTGTAACACTGTTTAGAGCCACTAAGATTCATTTAAAAAATTGATGTTGGAAATTCTTACGTGTTTTAGTATTTAAGATTTATTTTTAATTATTGTTCAAATTTTTAGGTAGAGTCTTAGGTATTTCAAATCCATATCTAAAATGTAATTACGTTATTTAACCTCTTATTAAAAGAATATTAAATAATAGAAGAAGTACTTTACTATCTAACCATACCTCACACCACTCAGACTTGATATAGCTCGTAACTTTTTAATAAAGCTAAAGTTTTTATTTCACAGGAAAGTATCAAATGAACTTCCTTATAAACAAACCCGCTATAAAACTAATTTTACATCATTAATTATGTACAAAGTTGCAAAGAACTAACAAACGAACAACTTATCAGAAACTTTGTGTTTCAGTTTTTAGCTCATTTATATTTTGTATCCAATGATATCATAGTGTAGTGATGGAGGTACTTGTCGTAATCGTTTAAAATGTATGTTTAATAATAATCATTCTACTAAAGTCATTTGACGATTACATACTGCCGTAATACAGTGGGCCCAGCACGAATATTTGTGACCATCTCCAACGTATCGTCATCGTAAAAATCTGTGCAGCGTGCGTAAAGTACACCAAAAATCTCGTACTAATTTTGACATAATTGACAATGAGGATATAAAGTCGATTGTCACAAATATTCGTACTATGCCCAACAAAAACTGTGACCAAAAAATTTAATAAGTTTTTCTTTATAATTCGAATTTACGACAAATCTTCATCACTACAAAGATAATTGTTAAATATTAGTCGTAAAAATAAGTCTGTCCCCTTTCTAGTAATTACATCGGCATTAATATACGTACTTTAACAGCGTTAGTTGACATATTTTAACCACGGGTCCAATATTTATTTTAATGTGCACTCAATTGTTTTACATTAAGTTGATTATGACAAATGATATGTGTTTGTCCACATTGGAGCGTAAACACAAAACGTTGAATGCGGGTTTATTGTTCGATGGGTGTGCGCTGTTTAAAGGGTTACAACATTTTGACAACACTGTATAATTATAGCTGTCGCTCGGGACTACGTCTGCGGGGAATTTAAAAAAAAATAATTAGTAGCCTATATGTTCTTCTAGACTATGTTCTACATCTAAGCTAAATTAATCGAGATCCGTTAAGCGGTTCTGCAGATACCTTCTAACAAGCATGCATCCATCCAGACATTCGCATTTATATTATTAGTAAGACGAACTACTAGGCTATGCATGGTAATTAAAGAAATTAAACTGCTCACAGAAAAATGTAAACTGAGCAACGGTGGAGCTAAAAATTCGATCTCAACCTTAGAGACAAATCTTTGCTTATCTATGACGCATTTTTACCCCTTAGTAGATTTGACCGATCCAAGGACCACAATAGCAATTGACAAACCCGATCTATCTTCTGGAAGACGAACTATCTATTTTTCTCAAACCATTAGTTATCTTCGGATCGATTAATGGGTTCGACAGTTATTCCGTTTGACTGAAAAACGTGTAAAATTGAAGGAAGACAAAATTCAGCCGAAGATGACTAAACCATCGACTTTCATAGTAAATACTTTGAAAATGGTTGAATTTTCTTGTTGTGATGAAATGTACCTGAAACAAAGTTATATAAAATTATTACACGACATGTTTTCGGTTCTCTTACAAATTGAAAGCTTAATTGAAACGTCAACGCCACCTGCCGTAACGTATGGTTGCATGGTGTTTGATATTTTAGTTTTCGATATTTGGTAATATTTATTTCTATGAACTGTAATTTACTGTGAAAACAATTTCTATGGGAACACACATACGTTTTAAGTGCCGTAATATAAATAGTAAAATATATTTCTCATTTAATTGTATTCTTCTTTTTGTATTTTTATTGTTTTTACTTAGAATATGATAATATTATATTGATACTTAATCCGATATTAGATGTAAGATATTCGTAAGTTTTAAAGTTTTATAATTTTTAATAGAGAATTAAAGAATTCTCCTGCACCGATGGTCCCTGTCCTAAAAACATGTGGGAACTAGTCGGTGGCATAAAAAAAAAGATATATTCTACCCGTTTAATCTAAATTAAAGCATTTATTAATATTGTAATATCAATTTCCACCACAAAGAATTTACTCGGGAAAATAGACAGTTCTCGTTAAACAATAACAAGACAGTCGACTGAGGATCTTTAAAATTAATTCCACTTTATGTTCTACGGACAAATTAGGATTTTATTATAAGCGTTAAAGATGCTCGTTAATTAGATTAATTTACGTCCGCAGTGGGTGTCTTAGGCAATTGCTTCGTAAAGTGCTTCGAATTGCCGGAATTAAACAAGTTTTGGAACTTCGATGAAGGATCGTAAATTAAAATATCAATTATCGAGTTTCCTATAATAAAATATTGGACAAATTATACCGAGTTGTTATTAAATTAAGCTTATTATTTAAATTTGAATGCAACTTAGCTGGAAAATGCAATGTCATATACAAGTTAATATTAAAATTTGTGTAGGGCCACTATACACGCGGCGTAAACCAGCAAATCTCGTACAAAATTTGACATATTTTGTCGATAACGTTACGATGGCACGTGACGCAAATATAGGTACTAGGCTCTCAGAGCTAATAAGTGGTTACCGAAATTCTTCTGTAATAGACTTCACATTTTTTTTTAAATTTTAAATACAGAATGCATAATCTCAAGTAATAAGTAACGAAAGACATAAACCAAAATAGAAAAACAAATACATAATTTACAAACTAAATAAGCAAAATCCCTTATAAGACACAAAGCAGAACTTTCAACTTGTACACGCGTAGACAAACACAAATTTCCCTCAAGGCACTTGACCGCCTTGGCTGACTCCAGTGTTGCAAAGACTCGTCCTGTGGCCATAAAAAACAAAACACTTTGGACTCAAGCCAGCCACCACTTCTGACTCAACCTCATTGAAAGAACCATTTTAAACTTGAAACGGCACTTGAATCCGTTTCGAGTAACGAAAATATCTAAATAAGTCTTTATTAAAAGGTTCGTTTACATTACCCTGCCTTTTTCTCTGGAGATGAAAGACGCTCAGATAAACATTGGTTAATTAATATCCGTTTTTCAACCTCTTCAGCGCCAATAGCAAATATTTTTGCTTTAATAACATAAAGTCAAATAAAAGGGATATTTGAAATCTTTCATTATTTTCAATGGAATCAAATAACTATAAGGGTTATTTCAGCTACACAATGCATAGTAATCCGCTTAAAGACATCATCACGGTCATTCGGTAAGGTACTAAAACTCTTCTGTATGAAGTGTTAGTAAAATTATTAATTTGAGAGACGTTGTAAAAATAAGAGCTTACTGTAATAAACAATATTATACACGCTTTTATAGCGTTCCGCATTGCGAATAACCTCATAACTGCCGTCTAAAAGTTAAATGAAATCAAGGAACTTTTTTATATTCAAGACATCAAAATTACATTTTATAAACAAAGCATCTCTACACCTTTTCCACTGAGTGGGTTTATTAGTTAAGCATATTAGGACTATTAAATCAATTACATCGTAAGTAACTAAAGATGAATTTTACTTAAATATAATATACAATCGCAATCGAATATTTAACCAGATCCGCCATCTTGGTTTTTATTTATATTGTGGTTTATGAGAGCTAATCACTAAAAATAAAACCTAGAAAGTGGTCAGAATAAACATATTTTAATTGCTTATCATCATTTAAGCGAAACAACTTTTTCACCGTCAAAAAATAGAGGGTTTAAATTTCATCCGCATTGTAAACGTCCGCGTTAGATTAATTCCGAAAGGGAAGATTTACGCGGGGCATTCACAAAGTTTTTAATTTTATTAAAAACCCTACTTGTACGGGCGGTGGTTGTCGAGATTGGCCGCGCTGGTCCGGCGAGATACCTGCACTAAAAATAGAATAATACCACTCAGAATAAAGAGCTCTACATTTCATAGCCCACTTTAACATTGTCGTTTTATTGTTTAGAATACGAGAGAGCGCCGCGGACCGCTTTTTCCACACATTCGCATAAATGCTGGTAGAATTTTGAGGTCGAATTTCATTCTCTGACCGTATTATTTTGCTAATTGTGCTCTTAACCGCTCGAACTCAAGAATACACAATCGCGTCTTTCATTAGCATGATTCCGAGTGAGAAGAAACATTGCGTCTTGTTATAAAATATCAAGTTACCGACTGAAGCTCAAGACCACTTGGAATATGATCCAATGATTAATTATTATTAATTTTTAATTATTCCACGATAGCTGAGTGGTTTATACTTTCATCTCTGATGTTTCTTTGGATGAACGATGTAACTTTTTTAGATGCAACGCTATAAAAGATGAATTTAAGCTTTCTTGCAGTTTCTTTGCTTTGTTACAGATTCCCTATTACCCTGGATCATAACAGTTTCTTTGTAACGATGCCTTTATATTCTTTCGTCTTTTGTCTTACTATGACGTAGTAGGACAATATTTTAAAACATAAAATGTAGCATGTATAGTTGGAGTTCTTAAAGTAATTAAAGTAGCCATAACCTTATGTTAATTTTAAATAAATAATTTATGTTTATTACAACTTCACAATCAACTTTTATCAATTTATTTACTTATTTATTTTTTGTCTCTTGCTTTTTTTTCTTTCTATTATGGTCTGAAAAGCCATTTAATCTCTTTTCTTTTTGATTAATAGAAATGTGAAATTTCTAATGTCGTCGGTATTTGTTTTGTGTTGTTGCTGATCTTATAAATTAATTAGCGACAAGTAAGTACGCTTAAACCCTGTGGGTTTTTAGTACTGCTGTCTAACCGATATTAAATTTGTTATGTAAAGTTTTTGTATAATAAAATAAAATAAAAATTACTTTTAAAAGAATAATCGTTATGGACTATTAATTTGCCATTTACATGGAGATAAACATATTAGGTATTACATTATTATATTTAACTCTGGTAAGAAATATGTTTTATATTGGTTAGTTTTTTTTATATAAATGGATATAATTTATTCAATATCCATCTTGTATCCATCTTTTTATCACAAAGGGAATCGAAGTAAAACAATGCACATAATTCATTTTGATGCCCATAACGTAATGGTGGTAGTAAAAGTGAAATAACGTTACATTTATGAGGCAGTCCGGTCAAAATCCCCTTCGTAACTAAGTCTTACGGGACAGCACAATGGCTCTTGAATGATCTTCTATGGAACACCCTCTATATCACGAGCGCCTTTGTTTACTTCCTTTGTTTTTTCTCTTTGTCTTGTTAGTGGTCGTGCGGTTGATAGGTAAGATAAAACCTGATAACGCATAACTATAGTACGGAAATATCATATTACATTAAATGATGTTAATAATCTTATATCTGTTATTTAGTAAAAGTTCGTTTCTAAGACTAAAATTTATAATTCTCAACCTTATCACATTTGACAAAACAGATAACAATATATTTTTACCGGGAATTTTAGTATCAGAAGCCCACGGTTAATTACGGAAGTTATTGATGAATTATTCAGTTTTAAGGTTTATTTATTACTATGTTAAAGAGTCTGCGTGACTCTTATTTGAATCGTAATGACATTACTACAAAATAATTTTAATCTAACAGTTAATTGATATTCGAATGGCAATTTTTTTTTTTTTAAGTTCTTATACAGAATCTTTCATAAAGTGTCAAACTGACAAAGAATTTTATGAATAGCTATTCTTAACAATGTAAATACTTTAGAATCTTATTGAACGCGAAAGAAACTTCAAACATGGAACAAAAAAAAATTATAAGATCCTCCAACTCTCCCCTAACCGCATGAAGCGTGGTGGAAAGCTCAAATCACGTTTGAGGTCACAATAAAAAGTATTAAATAGCTCGGAATGTTGCTTCCTCTTGTCCTTCATAAAAACTGAGACACGCGTCGAATCCCGACGCAGGTATATTGTATAGTCCGCTTAAGAATGCTTTGCTACACTTTTTTAAACGCTAAGATTAATAAATTTTAATGCTATTGAAGATTCTTATAATATTAATTCTGAGTACAGGCAACAAATTTTGTTTTAATGGTAATAGTACCATGCAACTGTATTTATTTTATAAATGGTTTTATGTAAACCTTAAAAATCATCTTAAATGTCTAATTAATATTTTAATTAATAATAACAAAATCATTATTGTACAACGGCTTGAGGTCTTACGGCATACTTTAACATTGTTTCTCATGAAATACAAGGAAAAATATGAATTAATTTTCAACATTTTGAAAGAGCCGTCAAAAACAATAGAGCGGTTCGTAACACGTGTCTACATTGACATCTTTTTTTTCTAACCATCCGTTCGTAACAAAAGACCATCTGTCGGGTTGATACGTAACTAGTGAATTTAGAATACGAGACGATTTATGCCTCATTTAGTCACAAAGCCGGGACGTGAATGCGGCCGTGGCGCATCTGTAATTGTGGCAATTAAGAAAATGTCTCCTTTAATTTACAAGTGACGATGAACCCACGAAACGTTGGAAACAGTAGGATTTGTATCATACACAGTGTTACTGCGAGATTCTCTTCTGTATCACACATGTCTCCCATTTCCTTATACATATCTGTATTGCACGAACTCCCTTTGTTCCACTAATTAAATTAATTGTTTTAGTCATTTTAAGCGGCAGTCGCGGTCTTCAATGCACTATAGCTTACCGTTACATACCTATTATGCTTCATTAAATAAAATAGTAATCTAAATATTTCTGTATTTAGTCGAATTTTTTTCTAATACGTTAAAACACTGTAAGAAAAGTACGTATTTATTTAAAGTAATTTCAGGACTTATAATTCCTTACTAGCCCATTTCTCTGAATCCAATACAAATATCATAAATGAAACGACTATATTGTATTTCAAATTATATCAGCGCATATCCATTAGGCCTAATCAAAATTTCGAGTTCATGTGACCAGCGGGCCCTTGTTGTCCCCTTTATTTGCTGAGTAACATGATACGTCATCCACACCAACCACCAACCACCGGACGTACTCCTCATTAATGTCAATAACGTAACCCAAAGCAGACGACACTTATTAACACATTCACTGCCACCGACTCAGTAGAGTTCACTTTAACAAGTAATAGTAACATTGAACGTGTTACAGTTGACTCATACTAAAGTGAAATGTTAAATTAACAAGCCCAATGAAAGTTTATGAAAATAGAAATTAGGGTGCGATTAGTCTCTCTACTAGATCTAGTAGATCTACTGAATCTTAAGGAGTTATACATAATTAAATTTAATTTTATATTTCGTTATATAATGAATCTCTGAAATGGAACATAGTCAGGTACTAGCGCTTGATTTGGCCCATTTGACAAAATAGTAAATTCGTTATCAATGGACGTGAAAAATCATTCTAGCATTGGTTCAAAAGTATTATAGTTAATGTTGTGTTTTGTTACTACGAGTACATTGTTATATTCTTAGCTAGGAAACGTTAGCATAGGAAAAATAAAAATAAATTATTTTGCCGTAGTAAGTAGTGTGCAAACTGCATCAAGTTTAATTTGAACAGATTGCAATTAATTGAAAATGAAGTTCCGAGTATTTTACTATTTAAATGACTGAATCTGCTTAGCGTTTTTGTTTATAAAGAGAAATAAACGAATTGAAGTTTATTCCAATAGTTTGCTTTCGTCAACAACTGCTTCGGTAATTTTTATTATTGTGAATATTAACTATATTTTTGTTGAAAATAAATACGGAACTTTTCAAGATAGACTGAAATATAGAATAATAATACGGTTTAGTCTGGACTTTTCACTCCTTTGTAAAATATCCAGAGGTCTCTGACTACTAAGTAACAAATAATTCAGACCTTTGAGTGTGATGAGTTTAAAATCTAATCTAGCCCATTGATAACGACTGTTAAAAGTAATTAAATATTTTTCAGGAATAACAAATATGATATGACCTATCTAATGATAGGCGCAATTATTTACAATTCACTAGGCTTGAAGCCAAAACAAATGTTTATACAGGCTATATGTTTGAATTTGTATGTTCTTTGAAAGGTTCAGACTGTGCTCCACATGTTTACACAAGGACGGTGGCCTTTTGTTATATCTCGCTAAAGGGTTACTTACACAAAAGAAATTCAAGTCACTATGCCAAAGGAATATTTTATAAACCCGCTTTGTATTTACAAACGAATAACTATCGCCTAGTATTGTTATATATGCTATGACAATAGTTATAAATTTAAGTGCCCCAATGATAAATGTTGTGGAAAATATTACAGTGACTTTCCATTACATGTACCACCGTAAATAATACGGGTGTTATGACGAAGAAACTTTACTGTAAACTTTGAATAGTAAAGGCGCAGGAAACAAAATAAAAGCGAATAGAGTAGAGGGAGTAATATCGAAAGAACAATACGTTGATGCAATTTAATAAAATATTTCAAGTTAAAACTAAATAACTAATGTTAGGAAGATGCGACACTGTGCCGGTGAGTCGGCAAAGTGTCGCATTTTCTTCCCCTCACTAATCAATCTGACACTTGGTAACGAAAGCGCGCCATTCGCGCCTAAGGATTCCTTACTTATAACGTCTAAAATTAATTGTAGATTAAGACTAAGACACCATACATGGTACACTCAGTGTACTCATCAAAGTATCAGTGTCATGTGTCTCTTAATTCATCCGTACAATTATAAATAGTAGAAATTAATGTAGAAATTTCTGTCGTAGTTTATTCGTATCTTAAAACCATATTATATTGAATTATTTCTATTAACACCACATTGTTTCAAGTACTAAGATGCGAATCAATTTGAGTAACATGGAAACACTTACGAGATATCTGGTAATATGCGGAAACATCGAAAGTTCGTGAACCTTGTTTTGAGGGTGAATTTAGGTTGAGTACACGCTGGCGCATTGCCAACGCGTTTATTCAATGATGATAGAACAATCATGCAACTTGCACTAAATTTTAATAACAATTGTTACTTTTATGCGGAAGAAATAACAAAACGCTTTTGTAGAATAGGCGATAAAAAATATACTTCCAATATATTAAGTAGTTTAATATCATCAACAATTCATTAAAACATATCAATGTAACGAAGTATATTGAAGGATTTTTTACTTCAGATGTTGAATTACAAATTTACACAATCTAGAACAGATAAGAGCATTGTATTCATCATCAGCTCACTATGCGTCCCCACCGAGGGGCTCGGAGCCTTCCCTAAGTTAAGGGTGATTAGGCCATAGACAACCACGCTGACCTGTATTTCAATAACTAATCCAAAACCAGAGATTAAACAATGTTCACTGAATGAATATAGAACAAAACATGAAATAAAAATATTTCCATTAACAAAATAAACAAAATTCCTACTGCATGTTAGTGGATTAATACAGTTAGCTTGAAAAATCCCCTTTGTTCTTATATCCATTCGCCACACTATTTTGTTGCGTTCGAATTCAATAACAACTATCAATAAAAATACTCGGAAAACATGAGAGAGTCGGTGATTTTTTGTATTGGAATTTCGATGAATATATTCTCTACAATTATTGTAATTCTATTATCAATGAATTTAATGTCCTCTTTCGGAGTTTATTGCGAACATTCATATTAACATGATATTTTTTTATATATATTACGTGCCATCCCTGTTCGGGTAATGTTCTAACTCAATTAAAGTGATGGTGCAGTTTAAATTATGTTGTCCGTTGCATTTATCGGACCACTTGTGGGCCAAAATAACCGCAGCCCGGAACGCTAATGAATCATAAAATGTTATTCTTGTAAAATAAGTCGAGAGAGATTGGTTAAAAATTTGTAGTCCTAAATTATTCGGTCTAATGGATTGATGTAATGTAAACTTTTGATTTATTAATTATGAATTTAACTATAATTAATTTTTCAAAGATTTAAAATTAAGCTAAGTGGTTTAATATGCAAAGATCTTTCTTTCTAAAGTTCTTCAATTATCTACGTTGTTATAATAGTTTTTATTTTACACTCTTTAAATATAATACTTGGATAAAAAATAATTTTTACTTATTACATTTCCGTCGATAATTAACAAAACAATACGTTTTGAAAAGAAAATATTTAATGGCATCATAGTCGATATATGATCGTTTAAGTCTCAGATGTTCGCGTATTGTTAAAGGCGAGAACAATGACCGCAAAGCGAAATGCAACGGTGCAGCCCCGGCGACGGAACATCGCAAGAAATCGCAAGCACGAGCAATTACAACGTCCGAAACAATGGTGAGAAATAGTAGAGGCTTAAATATATTCCATCTGTGGGAAAACAAAGCAAATTATCACATTTCTCCTTTAAGTATTGTTTGCTCTCGACTAATTTACTATGTAAAGATATACCTATAAGTAAACATTTTAATACAGTTTTAATAATGGAAGAGGTCCACAACAAGAGCTGGCACATCAATAAAACAGCTGGAAAGGATAAAAAACCAACTTTGGCCTGCTTATTGCAGTTACTTCCAAAAGTCTCGTTTATTGTCGTATAAATCACGCCAATTTATGACGCAACTAGAATACGTATTTGTTCATTTTTGTGTTAAATTTTCATCATAAAATGTGGCAACCCTTATATACTTATGTACAACGTCAAAAAACGAAACGTCAAGGTCCGCGGGTCCGCGGCCAGTGACGGCCAGTCGGTCGTCAGTCCGGTTGGTTCGACACAGTCTGTTTCCGACGCGATGCCAACGCGCTGCGAAACCTGTCTTTAACTGCAACGAGTTTTATGAAACTTAAATAAATAATAGCTACTGTTCTATGACTTACAACAATGTTAAATTACGTATATTTTTCCTCGTACCTCAATTAAATATTTCATTTAACAATATTTTCCTCTGAGATGGAAAGTTAATTAATATTTCTCTAGTAAAATAAACCAAAAGAAATAATCCTGGCATTGTATCAATTAATACAATATTACGTCGCTGGAGTCCCATATTGTTATTGCTACACCATCGACCTCTCAGAGAACTTGCATACTTTTATTCTGAGTCACAGATCCTGTTTAAATTAACAGCATCTAGTACGTACAAACTTAAATTAAGTCTTTCTGGGCATTAAGAAATTACTAGAAATAATGAACTAAATAAGATTCAGGATAAGCTTAATATTTGCCTCCTACCTTATGCAGGGAATTTTTTGACCGTTTAACTAGTAAATGTGTCAATGGTTTTTCAAGAACTTATGTAAAACTTGAAAATTTTCTCACTACTTTTCAAACGATTCATTAAAAATATAAATATTTTAATTAAGGCACAGTAAACGATGGGTGAAGGTGGAAAGAAACTTGAAAAGAAAGGGATGTATAACGTCCTTGTACCAGTGAACCAATAACTTCTTTTTCTTTTTAGAATTACTTTATTAAACCTCATAAGCAGCAACATTCAATTCATAGCAATACGGACTAGTTGTTAACCCGGTGTACTTATCAATGATTCCTAAACGAAAGAAATTGATGAGACATCTTAAGATCATAAAACAATCTAAGCACTTATAAATAATAGCTTAGTAGTCTTTCTAACGACTGGCACGAGTATAATATCATAGTAATAAAACTAACTTCAGTTTATTACTGCGCTCACTTACTAAATTGCACGCTATGTGGGCGCAATTCATAACTATCGTTGTGAGGTTAATAAAATAAACTATAACAATACATATAAATATCTAACCAACGATAATATCAAATAAAATTAATGATTTAACGTAACATAGAAAACGGAGCAGGAAACCCTATTTTACAATTAAAACTACACAAGCAAGAGAAAAACAAGTTAACAAAAGCAAAGAACAAACCGGGGAGCTCTGGGTCCGATTCTAACAACAAAAACTCGACACCTGAGTGAAATTGTCGGGAAAATATTCGCAATGTCCGCGCTTCCCGTCCGCTGCAAACCGGTTGGGACACGATAAAGCCGGTTATCAAGAATTCAGAAGCTGTACGAAAGCGATATTACTCCGAGATGCACTCTGCAGACGGAAATTTACATTATTGAAAACTGGCTAGAGCTGGCTTATTGGCTTAATGTGTCATAATTCAACTATAAATGGAATCAGCACGAGCCAAATTAATTTTATCGTCTGGTTTCAGTGAAAGTAGTCTTTTACTAAAAATTCTGACCGCGTTGTAAATTTAACGGTATTTTTGGCCAATGACATTATATTTGTATTTTCAGACCACTTAGTACAAAGATCTAGCAAGAATAAATTAAAAACCCCCGATTCTCTCTGTTGTTTTAATACTAGCTTTTGTCGACGACTTCGTGCGAGTGGAAATAAGAAAAAAGTTGTAGTAGTAGTAGTATCGACGTAGTCTTATGAATCATAATGACGTCACGACGTAATAAATACAAAACAAGCCATACTGGCAATGAGATATGATAAAATTGTGTAAATAATGACTAATATCTCATAATATGAAAATGTTTAGAAATTTACTACTTTCATTAGATACTGCATCTGCAATAAAAACAAGAGAATAAAGAGAACTACGATGTTGACACGAAAAACATTACCCTCAGAAAGAAATATAAACTCTAGTGTAATGAGATCATATTCCACATTACCATATATACAGAAATTCAGCGCATAAACAAACAGATAATAAGAATTTTTAAATCGAAAAACTTCAAGATAAACTTGGATTTATTCAGTAGAATATTTTCATTGGTTGCGGTAATGCAGTTGGGATGCAAGCGACCGCTTTGCGCAAGAATATTACCTAATCTCATATCGTTAAAAGTAAGCGAATTCTGGATTTTAAACATTTTCCTAAGATTTTTCTACATTCTATTATATTAATAATAGCTATAAACCAAGCAATGTCATTCAAATATTAGCATGTCGAAATAAATTACATCATTTATTAAATTGATTTCTCCAATTTGCTAAGATGTTTATTTCCCTTTTGCCTTTTTAATGTCAGTATTAATAGAGAACATTGTTGATCATTGTAATTTATCATCTTCGCTTTGAGTTTGCTTTTATTAAATACATTCAACCTACAGACCTCGAGCAACCTCAAGCGAAATAATTAAAGACTATTTGATCATGTGATGTCTTTTTATTTATTTTGCCGCATTTCCTAATACTACATGATGATGAACAACATGGTTATCTGCTAGGTAAACCTACATTTTAACCGGTTATATAGTAGTCTTCTTCTTCACCGCTCTGTCCTTGGCTTATCTCATGGCGATCGTACTGTCTAGTACAAGTATTATTGGAATAAGTCCAGAGGGTTAGTGATCGGCCCCGTGATCTTATTCAATAAACATCTCTACTAGTACCATATTGTGAAATTCAGAAATATATTTTCTGTTTCTCTTCGGACATCGTGGCCAAATTACCTGAAGACTCACTGTTAGTAGTTACAGCCATTTTCTTGTTCAGTAAAAAGCAGTAGAGCTATTATATTAAAAGATATTAAAAGTCATATCATTTGATCTCATAGAAATAGCAAAAGAAAATATAATAAGAGTATTAGATAAAATTAGGATTTTTATCTTATATTTTTATAAGGAGCTGTATTTATATAAATTCATGTTGCATAAATATTTGTGCTCATCTTACCACAGCCTTGAAATATATGAGTCATGTCGCGCATGTTATTAGCGCGCAAGGAAACAGTTATTTATCAATTTACATACGGACGAATCGTATTTTGGCGACCCAATAAATATCAACCAATCCACAAACAAGCACTCAGGCCTGCAGTCCCAATATGTAGCTAAGACTGATACTGATTTTCATTTATCGTGGTTATGACATTGGTTTTTGTATTTTTTCTACCTCGTTTGCAAAACTACATGGTTAGGATATTTTTTTTACGTAAGGTGTTTTGATACATGCAATTCAGAAGTGAAACATTGGAGCAACCGTTCTTAGCTCCGAATGTAAAATGTTTTTCTTTTATCAACGCTATTTACACTAAAGATATAACCTCAAAGTGTACAATATTGTTCTAGTTCTATAGTATAAAAACGTGTGCATATAACATAGTTTCGCACAGATAACATATTTCACCTCCGATAAATCGAACAGCATACGTAGGGACTACCTGCTTCACAAGATAACATATCTCTGGATATCAGTCACCAACATAAATAGTAATGCACGACATTCTCTTATTATCGATTTTGATTTAATTTAACTTCACTCAATGTCTAAAAAATAAAGCATGCTTATAAAGTAAAAATTTACGACCTACAATAACCTCAGTAAATTATGGTTTGCCATTTATCTCAATCAAGTCTTGTAACTCTGTACCAAGAGTCGTGTTTGGAATTCTTGTAATATAAAATGTAACATGCCAAGAGTTCTGCTCCCCTGGTACACTGACCCCTGTCACATTCACCTAACAACCGAATAGGAATCACAACCTCTTTTTACAATTCCTCTGAGAGGTGTTGCTATTTTTTATTTAAACGTGTATTGTGTAAATAATTGTAAAGTTAGGTAATCTTTTTTTCATAAAATAAAATGCTTTAGTTAATTAATTTAGAAAGCAAACGTCGGATTATTTTATAGTGGAACACTATATGAAACTGCGGTATATAATTTATGATTTTGTTTTACGTTTGATTTACTGCATTCTGCTTGTAGTTTTACTATGCTATGTACCAGGGCATCATACCACGTGTGCGGTAGTTATGTTGTCACGTAAGTGGCCCGGTACGTGATGAGTGTGATGTGTGTTCGTGTGATTCATCACGGTGACCCACATCACAACTACACCGTTACTATAAAAGTATACTTTGCCATTTTAACGAGGCGCACTCCGACCTTTTTTTTAATTAAAGCCAGCGACGCACTTACGGTTGCATTCTTGGAAACGTAGCACAAACTTGGAATACCTTACCAAATGTACCAAATATCTGCTAGATATAAAACTCCTTACTAATACCAGTTTGTCCTTTTAAGTTCTTTTAGGCTTTTTAGTCACTGCATGTAATACGGCCTGCAGCTAGCCAGCGATAACCATGAACCTCTTGCATCTTTGTTCTCAATGACATGCTAAATTAGAGTTGATATATTACGAAGATTTAATCAATTTCTTAATCTTTCGACGTCAGTTTTTAGAAGTTAATATCCTGTAAAGCACTGTATACTATCGTAATAGAAATTCTTTAAGCAAATCTTACGAGATCTCTTCAACTGTTAACATTGGACTTGGCAAGTTTTATACATTCAGATATCTCTTGAGGAACGATGATGTCTACATAAATAGCTAGCACAGTCATTATGACAGCTTGTGTGCGCGTTAACTGCAAACAGCTAAGGGTAACGACACCACTGATGCGTTCAATTTGCATGTATACCGCATTAGAGCTGGATTCACGCAGTAGCAACATGCTTGATTGGAATACAATATAAATTATTACGACCTTTATTCTTTGTTTTATCTATTTTTTAGAATATTTTAGTGAAATGCAGTTAGAAAACTTTAGTCCCCTTGAACTCAAGTTTGACATTACATAATGACTAGATATCCGAGGTCACAAGACAATGAAGTGCAAGGTTCTTCACTTCACATTGCACATAAAATATAACACAATTCATTTTGTAGGGATTTACTATAAGCGTGACTGTTATTATTCAGTTCTTCCAAGGACTCAATCCAGACGCTGTCCCGCCGTAAATAAAGAACTAAATAGGTACACAGGTGTTTCTAATTATCCAAGTGTCTGTACTTTCGGAGACTAATGAATACAATCATGATTGTAAATCATAAAATGGATAAAATATTTTCGAGCATTTATCTGTTCACAAAATTTGCATGTAAAATTACAAAGCGTTATCATACGCGGAGCAATCATTAGTCCATTATTCAAATTGCTGTTGAACAAAAGAGCGGATGCGATATTTCCATTCGATCGATTCGCTGGCGTTCGGGTGAGAAAGTAACGCATGGACGCGTCCAGAACGAATGTGGCAGAATTCTCAATTGTTCCAGGAAACCTTGTTCTGTGGCCGTGCCGCGTTACTGCCCTGTTGAACGCCTAACGGACGGCAACGGTTTTTGCACAAGTCTCTAAACTGTTGTAGATTAATCTTGTCTATGGTTTTAATTCTGTAGTAGCTTGTATTTAATTATTTGATATTGCGGTTTTTCAGAAGCGCTGATAGCAGTATTACATGATTTTTGTAATATAAGAGAAATATTTTAATGAAGAAGTACATCTATTTATTCGCTGATAAAAAAAATTATCGTGAACCTTATCCGACTTAAGTGTACCTTAATCTTTACTTAATTTTAAGCACAAAAGATTAATAACACAATTATTATTATTTACATATTAAATGGACTTAATAAAAATACTCCCAAAAAGTTTTTTTTTCAATTTATCACTCGCAAAATTTTATTATTTTATAGACTAGGTGGGTTTTACTATACATTCTAACCTCAAAAGAACATGTATGAATCATATATTTCCATGTAATTTAATTTGCAACGTTCAAAATTTACTTATTTTATACTTCTCATTCGTAGTTATCTCCACAATCAAGTAGCGTATTTTGATATTAAATATAAATCTTCAATGAAGTATTTAAAACAATAAGTTACCTGTTATAACTGCCAAGAAGACCGCTAAAGCCGCCACACCTGTCGCTCTTACTCGCGTGGCCCTCATTTTGTCTCTTTTCAACACGATACTAGTTTACGTTCTCATAAACAAGAAAAACAAAAGTAATTTAAACCAGAGTCTTCAACTGCCCTTGTCCTTCGTATAAAAATAATTAAATTATTACACTTGCGATTTGTTACACCTACGCGGAGTATATTGTTTATTTGAGATCAAGTAGATAAAAGGTAATCCACAAAATTACACAACAAATGTTCTTAACTTTTCCAAATTGTCGAAAATAATGTTTTTCTCAATTGTTCACTCAAGTTCATCGTGATGCTTTACTGTGTTTAAAGATTCGAAGGTGGAAAGAATCTCAAACTTGTTTCGTATCGCAGTTTCTGTGTAACGACAGAGCTGCGTACGTCCGTCCTACTCGAGCGCGAAGCCGAACTGTTGCTACACGAGCGACATGCCGCTGTGACGAACGAATGAGGAACTATAGGCGCCGCCGCCGTTGGCTATGCAACTTGTATGGAATACAAAATTTATTGCAAGTTGGAACGTTAATTTCAAATTATATTCTTCAAAAACAGAGAGTAATAAATTAAAACAAGTTAGGTTGAATCTGCACGGCTTATTTATTGAACATTCTATTGTAAGTTATCAGTTTAACAATTGATTAATATTTTAAGTGCTTCTTAAACCGTAATTATCAATAGAGTCTTGAAGAAAAAAAAATAATTTAAAGACAAAACTTTAAAATGTTCAACTTATATACTACTCGGTAGCCACGTGACGAAATGCAATTTTTTGGGATTTGAGAATTTACTTTGACTTGATAAGTTCTCGCACTCCGTAACATGTACCTACTAAAACTAGACTCACAGAATCCTCCGAAAATGATTTATTGCAAGTTTCTGAGATCATCATTCTTTATGACCAATATTATACATACGATAATAATTTTCATCGTTATCCTTCGTTAGGTAAGGCTAAGTATTAAAATAATAATTGTAGATTATACTATGTTTCAACATCATTAAATAGAAAATAAGCAAGTTATTTGTTGCTTACTTACAAAAAACATTCAGCTCTGTAATTTATTATACAAAACCTAAAGTAAGTTTACTGTAGCTAACATAAATCTGTCAAAAAAGTCTGTCGCCGACCGACACGATATGAAACTCACTTAGATTAACCTAAATAGTAATTATAACTAGCCAGTGTTCTAATCCGTTTTTTAACATTTTAATATGCTTGCAATGAAAATTTATTTATATAGATATAATCAATCATATAATCAAGTATATTCGGAGATATATAAAATATGGTGCATAGGTTTAAAAATAAAAAAAAACGCAAACCGAAAAACATACTTTTAATTTATTTAAAAAAGGTTTTTTTAAACGAAATGCATAAAAATACATAAAAATAAACCAACTTATTAGGTAATAATAATGTAGCAACCGCGTCAAAGGCTATTCATTTGATGAAACATAAATTCGAAAAATAATTTAATTTGGTCATCCATTGTCAACTTTGCACAGTCTAGTAGTCAGGACTCAGGGCTGCAATTGCCTAATAGAGCGGTTATTGGAATATGGGGTGTACGTTTTTAATTCTATTTGCCCAGTCAAAACAAGGGCCAGTCCTCATCCCCTTTCAATTAATTTATCCGAGTAACCCACTACGTCACTTCTTTATTTCGTTTCCAATTTCCTAAAATCAAAATAAAAGGCGTTATTGTGTTTCTTATTATAGCAGAAAAAGAGTACACAGGCAAGATAAATAGAATCATAAAATAATTTAATTATATCCGAACAAGTTCGAAAAAACATACTATTCTTGATTCAAAAATGGCAATAAGTAAGCTTATTATACATAATGTCGTGTTAAATTCAATAAAATGAAAATATCGTTAATATATATGATTAGAATAATAATCGTATGTAATTAAAAAAAGTCAAAGTAAAGGTATTATCAACTTAACAGTCGGTTAGCGAATAAACGTAACTGTGTAAATATCCAACATTTCAATCTGTTAGCGATTTGCATTAACCGAACTCCAAACAAAGTGTCGGCGTAGGCTTCGTTTGCTCGCGGCTTCCGTCGACAGCTTCACTTATCGTCAAGTCGTGAAATAAAACCTTTCTCGCTGTGCTTGTGGTTATTTTCCAGCCAGTCGATGACTTGCGTATAAAGCCGTTTTAATTTGTGTGATATTATAACAGATTTTTTTATTGAGTATATTTAAAAATGGAGTGTTGTGATTTCGTCATTAAAAGAAAGAAAATATTACTAAAAACTAACACAGGAAAATCATAGCTAGTAAATTTGCAATGGCCCCGTGGGTTTATGTCATTATTATAAATACGAAAGTTTCAGCATAGCCTGAATGACCTCAAATTTAAAAAAAATATAGCATGCAGTTGCTTCCATTTAATTTAACACATACGAATGTTCTAACTACGATTTAGTTTTGAAGAGCTTTCGTATTCTCAGTGGATCTGCGTTGCATAAATTATAAAACACAAATCAAAGGCACAAACAAACGACTATTTCTCTTTGTTAGAAATTTCATACTGTCCGGGAAATACAATCCACCTATCTAATAGAGGATCCTCTATGCTCTATATGGACGTATTTTCTGCTTCTTTGAAACGTGGACGTAGATAAACTTGAATATTACATGAGCATTTGTTTTTCAAATAAAACAAAAGCATGTTTCAGCGGAAAAATGCTATATGTATATAAAAATGCTAGTATGGACTTTAATAAATATTTGTATTATAGTACTTATAATTGCTTGTTTTTTATGAAAATAATGTGTGAAGGAGTTTAATTTATGTTGATTCAACTGTGAGTTTGTACCGCCAAAAGTATTTACATAAGACTTCATTTATAATTTTGGGAATAAAGATATCACAACATGTGTCATGTTACCGGTGGTAGAGCCCGCTTTAACATCTTCGCACGAATTGGTCCGGGTCGCCTGGTGAAATACCACTACCACACACAAGACAGACGGGAAGTGGAAGCAATTCCGTGTTTCGTCTGAAGAGTGTGCGTCCCGGAGGCCTAATTTATTCCTCTTTCCCTTCCCACCCTTTTGTCTTATAAGGCAAGGATGGGAAGTCGAAGTGGACTATCCGGATGAGAGGATGCATGAGAAGGGTAAATATTTTCTTTCTGTGCATCCTCTCCTCCGTCGATTAAAGATAGGCAAAGCATATGTAATTGCGTATGTCTGTGGTCAACGGTCACCTCGCTATTTCAGCGATTTCAGGTGGCCGCTCGCACGTCTGCCACCTTATGATATAAAAAACCTTTGTGTAAGTCCGTCGCGAAATATGAAGGTCGAAAAAAGTCGATAAATATTTCAGTGGATTAACAGTATTAGTTAAACTTATAACAATAGGCCACAATGTCGTATAAAGGCCTTTAGTGCGGCGTAACTAGAGATATCCCATCTGTATTTTTATCATCATGTAATAGAAAATAACACATAGTTATGTGAAACCTAACAAATATATCTATTGTCGTCATTTGTTTACGTCTAATTATGTAAATGAGAGTTACAGCAGTGGAATTTCACGGTTAATCGGTACATGTATCTTCAGAACGATTGACATTCAGAGGAACATCACTAGTTTAGAATAACCTAAAAAGTATCGATATATCACATCGAATTGGTATCGATAGCAATTTTACACACACATTAGCACGTAATTTATACAAGCGACCTCGTTTAGCCCGAGCCGACGTTAGCGAGGGATGGGCTCAGCCCCATCTGATGTCCCGGCGGATTAGTGACGGCACACTGCCCTCTGAAATCACCAATATCGTTAAGGTGAGGCGGCCAGGATATTACAAAATTCTAAATATAGCAATATGCGGCGCTAGTCGTGCGTGATATTTGCGAAAAGCTAAATTATAAGCTTCCCTGGTTACCGATAACGATATCAAAGATCATTTATAATGTCAATGCAAGTAAATTTAAATTCATGTCATAGAAACAATGATAGGTTAGTGCCCGAGTGGTACGTGAATATGGGATGACTTGCATCAAGGATATTTTGTTTCTGATTAGTAGAATCAACAATAGTATAGTAGTATGCCAAAAATAACGTTTTAATTTCCTATTTAAATTATGGCATATGATATTTTGAAATTACTATCACAGCTTAAAAAGATATGTTAAAACCTGAAGTAATTATTTTCTTTGTATCCTGAAATAAAATAAATTATAAACTAATCAAATAAATCGGCAATAATCCTCGCCTAAACAAATATATTTTAATCTGAACTAATCTGTTTTAATATGCCGCGTTATATGACTTCCAAACTTAATTGAGTACGGAAAGGAATTCACGCTTCAGACGTTCCCCATGAAAGCCACAAGCTTGAGGGCGCGGGACATTCAGAGACTGCATTAGTGAGATCCACGTTATGACTTGGAAAATGCGACACACCGTACCCTAAAAGGGAGTACTGTATTTATGACGTACATTTGATTTATTGCTCAACAGCCCTCGAGTACGTTTTGTTGTTTCTTTGTGTTGATGAGGGCGTCGCACCCCGGAATCTTGAGACAATCGGAGGATGACACTGGGTATCCAACTTTACTTGCGTCGAATACCTTACTGTAATGCGATAAAATTTGTCTAAAATTCTACTATATATGACAAAAATATTTTCTATCATTTACTTCCTACTATCGACGAAATTTAACGAATTACGCTAAGGTAGGTAAATTCAAATCATAGTCACCTTTGCTTAATTTATTCGACGTAAAGAAACATATACGGTTTAATGTGAAGAAAGGTAAAGTTGTTAGTAACTAAAGTAACTATCATTAGATGGCGATTTACAATTCCTCGTGTGTTCGCAGTCCATTATTCACATTTCATTCTTGCGTGACAACATTGAAAGCTACTGCGGGAACAGCTACGTTGCGTAAATCATTTGAATTACACACTGGCGACTACTGCCCTAACATCTTAATGCTCCCGCAGCGTTTTCATTGCTGTCTTACAACTGTAGCATTTTATCTGTACAGTACAAAATGAAACAAGACGGTGAAATAATTTGCTCTTAATAAACAAAACATTTGTTTTTATTACTATTAAATAAGCAATATCCTTACGTGCTTAATTGCTAATATTTTATAGCAGGAACTGTAATAGGAAAGTTTATTATGAAAATAAAACAACCATATTTCATTTTCACACAAGCCTTACAATAAATTAACCTTACTTTTCTCGTTTAAACTATGTTAAACAGTAACAAATAAAGTAGTGTGAAAAAGTTAATGAATTTTTTATGGTTGTTGTCACGCGAGTCTTGGCACGAAATACCAAGACCTACCGTAAAATGTAGATAAGAGCTAAATAATTGGGTCACGGCCGGATTAAAACCTAACGATCGGAAGTATGCATATCGCACATACAACTACATATGTGGATTAAATACTTGACATTAATAAAGCTCCGATCAAATTAATTGAAATGTTTTTATTCTTTTGTTTTTAAACAACTTTAACAAGGAGTTCATTTCGTCTGTATATATATTTTTTAATAGAAAAACTGATCGAATTTTTACTCCCGAGAAATAGGAGGAACATGACGACTTAGAGCACTAAGCGGTATTAAATCATTTTTGCTCAAAATATAAGTCAAAAAAATTCTCAGATACTTAAAGATTGTCTGAAGTAGAAAGCAGTCTGCTAGCATAAGTGTCAAAGCTTGGTAACATCAAACGTTCCACGTTTAAACGAGGTTTTGGAGATGAGCTTGAAAACAAAAGGAGATAGCGGAGATTAATTTCTATTCTGCAGATATGAGAGTGGTTTGCGGGTCGGAAGGCGATTGAAATGAAGTGGGTTAGTTGAATGTGGCACACGTGAACGCCTCAGCGACGATAGCTTTGCAATTAAATAGGTCGTCTGCTCGCCCCGGACTCTTCAATCGATGTTGATATAAAGGTGGCCTGGATCATTTACATTAAGTAAATAGAGTTCTATGTTCTGCATTTTCCCATAAAACAGTAATGTTTAACATGAAGATAATATTTAACAGTAATTGTTTCGTATATACGGAAGTTTAGGTTTACAATTTTTGGTTTGTAACAAAATATAAACTAACTAACAACTACCTAACACTGAAACAGTTAAATAGTTTAGTATATTTGGTACCGAAATAAAACATAGTCTGTAAGGGCGCATTGTCTTTTTTATACCAGAATAATGTTGGGTTCCCATAGCAATTTATTTTTTTCGCGGGAACAATAAACTATAGAATTACTTAAGTAATTTTTGAATGGTTTGACTCTTTTTCTAATCAGTTGCTTTCATCTGTTTGTATCATACCAATCTGAGTTTTATTACTATTCTTACAGCTAAATCTCTTTCCCTTGCGTAAATCCTGTCGTCCTGTTGTCATTCTGACATGACACATGTTGTCATTCACATATCTATTTATCTGACAAGCGCCGACGGGGCCACGTGGCGCGGATTCGCGACATAAGCTACAATTGAAAAAAAGTCGACGTCTAATCTGGAAAGTCAATGATGAGATTATGTGTATTTACTTCTACTTTTTCCTCCGGCTATTGACTGCAAATATAAAGGATGTTCTTTTAATTGTAACTTGATATATCGTAAGCCTATGAAGATTTATATTTCACAAAGACTTAAGGCATTATTTAAGGACACAGAACACAATTATTTTTACTGTGTTAGTATATCGTTAAGAAGACATATTTCTAGTTCTAAAACCTTAGTAGACCAATCTCCAACTTTTCCTTTTAAAATAAGAAGACTTTTTTTTTTATTTTTACTTAACATTTTAACACATATTCCTTTTGGTCTGATTTTGACTTTCTCCAAACCTACTGATACACCTTTAAATGTTGTACTAGTATTGAAAAGGATTTCATTTGACCCGAATTGAATAGTTTCCCCTAATCGATTCGGTACAATAGCAGTTTAAATCGGATGCTAAACACGTGTCAAACGTCGTGACATTGCTAGCAACGAGACTCGAAATAATATAATAGTATGACAAGAGATCAGGAAAGGGGGACACAATAGATAGACGTATGTGCAATGTGCGTAACGAATGGCACGCCCAGGGTTGCCAAAATATCCGGCTAGTGCATAATGGTGCTACGGGTTTTACATCATAGTTTTTGAGTCGATAGTGTGTAACTAGCCTATTGTTTTTTAATTCATTAGTAGAGGTGTCGTCGTCAAGACATTGATTGTCGTTTGTATATTTGACGTCAGTTTTCGCGTCTAGGTTTATAAAAAGTTGACAGCCCTTGGCACACCCTGTATCTGTCGCTATTAGGGCGAAATATCCGATGGCGTAAAAAATAAAAATTAATCGCATCAAGTTTTACTGTAGCGTGAAATATTGAAATATTGTTGAATACTCGTTAGTGTCACTCCTCTTGATTCGTTTTGCGTTTTAACTGGAAATTCGTTGCAGCTTTTTTTTTTTTCAAATTTAATTATTATTTATAAGGATATTTTTAGAAGGATAATTAATAGGAAATCAATTACTTGTTTGCGGTTTCAATTATTTATTGGAATTAAAAACTATTTTTCAAATACAAAGTAATTAATATATTGATTATTATTTTTCTTTTAATTTATAGAAAGTCATGAGAATAAAGTTTAATTATATTACTCCATGCTAAAATGTAAATAAATTATATATGTTTAACTATGTAAATTGTCCTGGAAGATTTACTTTAAGTGCCTTTTTATACCATTTAGTTAACAACCAAGACACGAGTAACAATTTTAGTAACGATGCAATGACATTACTAGTTCGTAAGTTCGATTTGATGTTATTTGTTAGCATGCATCGTGTGTCTGTTTGTGCATTCGATATAAGTTTACGTAGCTCACAAGTCCAGTTCGTCTGTCACTGAATATTCATGAGCTAGAGTCGGTTGGAGTTGCCTTCGCTGCGCCGATATCTTCCTACTCGACAAATTAGTTTAAAACTCTCGTTATAAATGTCAAGACAGGAATTATTAATGCTAGCACTGTTTATGTGCTTATATTACACGTTAATTGCAGTTTAATTTATGATTTGTGTGATAAGAAGTGACTTATTAACGAAATAATTTAATATAAATCGGATATATTTAACTTATCAAAATCTGTGGATTCGGAGGTTGTAGTTGATTGAAAATACAAATATACATGTTAAAACAAATTCCAATCAAGTCAGTCAATAGAGCAATTAACAAGTTAATTAAATAAATATCCTACTCCTATCATATCAAATGTAAAATTAGCGCATTTCTATTCAGGCTACAGTATGTACACTGAGCATTGGTTCAGAAAGCTTAGTCTGTGTTACTTAATGCAAGAGACGTCCCTTTGCTACTTGCATGTACTTTAAGATTCTCTTAGCTTAGTTGCATTTACTTATATTTAATTACTTATTATACTTTACGTATAGTAAAGCCATAACTACAATGTTAAATATTTTTTTATTAAAATATGACCATAGGAATGCGGAGATAGAAAAATTGTTTAATTTTTCTTTGTAGAAAGATCTCACGTCCCTAATTGGTTTTCTCATTTTCCCAGTATGAAGTCAACTTCAAGGACCGATAAGAATACTTGCCTACATTCCTGCGATGCTTGTGTTTAGCAAGAATGTGGGTCAAGAATTGACCTGTTTAAGACAAAAATGGAATATGGATTTCCGTATCGTAGAATAGAGCATAAATTTAGCAAGACAGACCTACCAAAATTCATAAAAATTTCAGTTAGTTTTTAATAGCAAATTTAATAAATAAATTTAAGACTATTATTTTATTACAGGCGCTTTACAGTAAAATTAATACAAATATGTCTATTTTTATTTATTGCAGTTGATAAATATGACAAAAATTAGGATTCAAATTTTTGCACCTATAAAGGCCATACAATTTATTTGCTAATTAATTAATTATTACAATCCAATTGTAATTTTATTTTTCGTAAGTAATTTTAGTCGCTATAGAATTGAAAAGTTTAACAGCAAACGAATTAGATTATGTGGATGTGTGCATTATACCCCTGCTCTATCGACACTAAATCGATTCGAAGTGAACACGAATCCGCCACAGCTACAATGTTTATCCAATGCATATTTTATGAGCGGTGAAACTCTTCCGTAGGGATTAACACCTCCCGAGCTTAACGTATAAGTAGGGGCGAAATTAATAGTTACATTTTTACGTAACGCTACCAAGACCGGTTATTTCGTGGCCCTATGTAAATTATAAATTGGATTACACGTTACCTGGAAATAACACGAATAATGTGAATAAAGAAATACTTAAAAGTCTAGTATTGAAGAGTCCATATTGCATTTACGAACACCGGAACATTTTGGTACAGCCAGCATAAAAATGAATTATTAATTAAGTACACTACAACAGACCAATCTTGCCAACACATTAGAATCGCATCCGATTATTGCACGTTATGCTTAATTGTTTGATAATTTTTATACTTCTGACAAAAATACTATTTAAGAATAATAAATTTTAAAGATGGAATTAATCATTAGTTTAGCTTTCTGGCTGGCCCCAGTAACTATAGATATACGAAGGGGGAGAATGAAACATTTGTTTCCATTATTGCCATGAAATTAAATCTGCGTGCCGAGTGCTCACTCAATTTGTTAATGGATTGCATCGGCTTATAGATGTACTAAAAAAAATAATTGGTACTACAATCTCTTTCTACATAAAACAAATCCGTGGCAAATTACTAAACTACCAAAGCGATTTTGGTGATACGTAACTGCTTACACATAAATACTTCATTTTAAAAGATAGGCTAGATCTCGCAATTTGACATAAATATTTATGAATAAAACCGAGGGCTCGTCACAGGTAAGTAAATAGGATTTTATTTAATTTTTTAACCACAATAAATATATACTGCAGACCAATCAATACCTAGGAAGGAACAGTAAAGTACACAGTTTTGACTTAAAATTACAAATTCTATTTAATATCGTATCTCGTGAGCAGCTTCCGTGTTAGATGTGGATTTAAAATATTAGTACGTTCAAAGGTAAGAAGATTACCTTTAATATTTTAGTAAGAGAACGGCCCGTGAGCTTTGCGTCGACTTCAACAGCATTTGCATGATATTGAAGACAGAATGTCGTTACTATGCAAGTTTGGTGTTAGCAGCTCTTTGTATGAGTGGCGGGAAGATATTTTATGGCTACACCACAGTTGGAATTTGTCACGTATTTAATAAACCTAGCTAAGCTATAAGAGGAACTCAATAAGCGACTGATGTGCCATTTTACGCCAAGCGGTACGACCCTATTGAATTTTTTACTATACATCTTAAGGTTGGGAAATTACAGAAAAATTCAACATGATGTTCATTTATTACTTTATCTCCACATGTCCTAAAATAAGTGGTGTGTCCGGAATCTGCTTTTTGAAATCAATAATGAAAAAAAATCGTCAATCCGCGTTTAGGAGGAGTACGGTAATATTATAACACGATAATTTTATATACAAGTACTTTCGTAATCATCAATCCATTTGTCAGTATAATCGTAACTGTAACAGCTTTAAAAATAACCTAATAGTTTAAGCGATCATTATCATTCGTGACCCTTCAAATCTTTGTCATGTACTGATGTTCCAATTTGGGCAATCCCAACTGCGCTCGTGTGAACTACCTGTTCAGACGGGTTCGGGAAACAATTTGCTTCCGTCCAAATTTTGAGGTGTAGGAGGAGTAGTGAGGAGTAGTGTAGTGTAGGTGAGGTGTGTCCAAAGGTAGTGTGTAGGTTTTTATATTATTGAATTGAAATGGTACAAAGATTTTAAAATGTATAAATACATACGCATATGCACACTATTTCTTTTTTGCTTAGTACTGTTTTTGATAAAAAAAATTATAATTTATTTCATGTTTAATTACATATTCCATCCCACTTTATTACAGTTACTGCATTATAAATTTAACGTATTGTGCAATCAGAAAAAAATACTCAGGATTATGACACAAAGAAGCAAAAAATAAACAAGGGAAATTTCGCACTCTCCCTTGTTTGTCTTCGTCATTGAGGAAAATAGCGTCGCAGGGAAAAAAATCGTTATTGACTAAACGTGTCTTTTGCCTTGTATTGAAAATATTTTCCGTTCCTAGTTCAAAAGCAACAGATTTAAATCTGATATATTTTGTCTCTTCTATGTCGAAAAATCAGGTTATTTATTTAATATGAATATATAAAGGGTGTTTTGATATCTGTACTAATTTGACGATAAGTTTCTGCGCTTTGTACTAAATACCTTATCTCCTTTAGGCGTCCATAGACGGCACAATTATTTTTTATTTACGAAATGCGTAAATAAGTAACACAAATTTTATCGTACAGTTTTTTGTTTAGTTTTAGAATGGAAATAGAAACAATAATGGAATAGAGGCGCCATGTTTCACAACTACCCGCCAGTTGTTGGCCGTTGGTTAGTTTGGTGAAGTTTGGGCGTGTTATAGTAACGCTACAGTGTTCGCTTTCAGAATGAACATTTGTCATTGTTGGATTTGAAACTTGTTTAAGCGAAAACTACTGGTTCTACTTATTTCAGATACAGGTAACTCACTTAATTTACTAACCAAAAGTTTTTGAGATCAAAATCTCTGTAAAAAAAAAAACTTATCGTCATCCCTGTCATTATCTTTAACAAAACAATATGTTATAAATTGATTTTGATGTCAGAAACCCAGGGTTAGTCTTTCAAATAACCTCTAATATCAAATCAATAATTAATATTATACAATAATTGATACAATGAGTTTTTTATTGGCAAATAGATATTCATTTCAAACAAAGGATTATGAAGTTACAAAAGAAAGTCCTAATATTTTTGCAAAATTAACAATTAATTTTAACAGTTTCTCACTACTTCAATAGAATTATCTCACAGTAAGACACTATTTTTGTAATTTGTTTACAAACAAATAATATTGCAATGTTCAATATCCTCACAATTATAATTCGATATCTACTAAACTAATTAATTTACTTCTAACACAAGAGAGTAAATGTTTTCACAAGACGAAGTCCATTAAGGCTTCCACCACTTAATGGCTATTGTTACATTAAGTTTATTTAAAGACGAACGCCTCAGGAGTTACTGTTGCACTAACTTCTCGTAGTTTGGACGTTGCCTCTGTCTAATTGTAAGGTTACTCGTCTCTACTCTCCGTCATTTGTTTAGCTAAGCTTTTATTAATTCACTAATTCAAAACTAGTAGAATTAAAACAATTGGTCCTTTTCGACACCTACGACACATAACTTTGTAAAACCTAGCTTCCGACCAATTGGAAAAAAAGTTAAATTTGTTCGCGAAACACGTTTATTGTTTTTTTAAGTAACAAATTAAAAACTATTATCTATACTAAATATTTTCTTTTATTGTCATTTTACAATTAATACTAATATTATGTTGATAACAAACTTTCAAAAATATCTGACTTGGTTTAAAGAATTCATGTAATTGTTCACAACAACGCAAAAGTAAATGAACACGGCTGAAAAATTATAATATAAAGGTCATGAAATTAATTGAAAAAAAAATGTTAAATCTATAATCCAATACATACCTTCATAAACGAATCCAACAAAAATGGTAACAACTGCTGGAGCATACATATTTTGTAAGAAACATACAACAGATCTTGCGATATAGAGTATTCCATATACTATCAGGATTGAGAGATGCGATACGTACCACAATGAACATAAAAATATACTGTTGTTAACCTACAAAATATAAAAACTATGATATACATGCAATTAGAGTCTCCGTAAACGATTACTTGACAAGATCTAACGATAGAAGGTTTATATTTGGCCTCTATGTATTACAATATACTACAGGTCCTGGGTTCGAATCCCATATCCCACATATGTACATTTATCCGACGTTCTTATGGTGAAGGAAAAGATCGTGATGCAACCTGCACATATCTGAGTAGAAATTTAAAAGATATGTGTGAAGTCAACCAACCCGCACTGGGCCAGCGAGGTTGTCTATGGCCTAACACCCCTAACTCAGGGTAGGCACCGAGCCCCTCGGTGGGGACGTATAGTGAGCTGATGATGATGTATTACAATTACAGTCAACCAGGATAAACAAGAGTCCAAGGCAACTCGATATTTTCTTCGCTTATAAAGATTTTTATCTAACCCAAATTATCACTTATATAGGTCGTCTGTAGGGACCAAGAAATGTCTCTCACTTAAAGACGTTTCTCGCGTACCTAGGTTCGATTGTAAAACCCACAAAACTGTCATAGTTCTAATCTGTACAAGCCTTACGAAATCCTGCGATCCTCGATTTTTTTTTGTACCAAAAGTGTGATCTTTTTGTAATATTTCGATCTTAGAAGAATACTTTCTAAATTATATAATAATATATCCAAAAAATCGGCTTACCCAAAAAGTTTGAAGAAAGAGCAAGAAAGATATAACAATCTGATAGATTGATAAACTTGTGGAGACCAGGGAGAATATTAAATTGACAGCTGATATTGGCTTTTTGCTAAAGCCATCCAAGTACGTCGTGTTGAGAAGATACGTCACTGAACATAGCAGTATTACTAAAGATACTACCTGCAATTAAAAGGAAAAATCTAGACTATATTTACGCAAGAAACTTGCTATTGACTGGAAGAAATTATGCGCTATATTTTAATTGTAGAAGATTTAACTTCACGAGCTTAATTATACAGTTTGAGGCAGTCTGTTGCTAACTTATAGCTTTCATGTATATATGTTTATCTCGCTTCGAACAAAATAATTACTTTTTCCTTGGCTACCTTTAGATATATGACGTACTAGTTATCGCCCGCGTGTTAAAAAAACATAATTAGTACCCTATGTGTTCTTCCAGACTATGTTTTATAAATATGCCAAATTTCAGTGAGATCCGTTCAGACGTTCTGGAGATACCTTCAAACAAATATCCATCCATACAAACATTTGCATTTATAATATTAGCATGATTGGTAAGATTATTATGAACCATATTTTACCATCCCTGTAATTCCGACAAACATCACACTTCTGCGAGGGTGTCGACCACACAATGACGACAGGTCGAAGCATTTGAATTTAAATTTTCCCTCCGTGTTTTGTGAATACGTTTCCGATTTCATTTCTAATAGAAACGTCAAACAAACGTCTATGCTATTGACATATATATCAAAAATTATAATTTGAAAGTTAAAATGACATTAGTTTGTACAGATAATATTATAATATAAAAGACTATAAAATCACAAACATTTAATTATTTATTATCGAAAATTATCAGCACTTTTTATTTCGAAAAATTTATACAGTAATAATTTATAATTACATATTTTATGTAAAATAAAATAAATAAGGCAAAATATAAAATAATTTTCAACTCCAACCTAAATTTCTAACAACCAGAGAAAATGGAACTCATAAAATAAAGAAGCGTAAAGTTAAATGGATCGTATAAAAGATATTACTCTACAATTCCTAATTTTTAACCGTATGTAAAACATTTTTATTTTTGTTTAGTAAATTCAATATTATAAAATTACTAGCTGTCGACCGCGACTCCGTCCGCCCGATATATAAAAAAATAAAAAAATATACCTTCGAGCTTCATACAACCACCATCCATCTAAAAATTCGCATTTATCGGCGGTATTTCCAAACCGCTCCGACTTGGGGTCCTTCAAGAAGTGAGCTTATCACTACCTCAAAGGCCGGCAACGCATCTGCGGTTCCTCTGGTATTGCTGATGTCCATGGGCGTCGTTGAACACCTCGGTGTTCCCGCTGCTCGTTTGCCCCCTTCTGTTATAAAAAAAAATTATAATATTAGTAGGATTATTTATTAAAAGATAAAAAAAAAAATTTAAGGTAATATCAGTATATGTTTATCTTATCAATGATACTATGAAATGTAATTTTTTCAGTTATTAAAGTAAATATTCTTCCGGTCTCAGAGTCGTCATAGAGTCGGAGTGATAAAATATAACTAGTGTAGATTTCTCATATAAAATCCATACAAAGACACTTTTATAATAACCACTAAGAGACTTTAAGTGTAGCAGTTTATGTATTAAAATTTCACTCATATATTTAAGTTACTCGAATTTTATATTCAACTAAGCTTTAGGGAGAAGCAAAGCCACAAATTCGTAGACTCTGACAATGCTAATCCGGTCGCAACTCCTTTGGGAAATCTTACATTTTATAAATTTTAAGAACATTCTTAAAAATTCAAAATAGTATTAAATAATATGAATTTTTTGATGAATTTCAAATCAATGTAAGTAAAATATAAATCTCAGGATTATAGAACTAATTATTAAGTTATTACAAAATATGTATAATAACAATAGAGATTAATAAAGTCTTTTCTTTTTTACTATTTCCTCGCTTAATTTGTCGCGAAATTAATATAAAACATTAAATTCACTAAATAGCTTTCATTTGAAATAACTGCACAGTTTATTATCATGTTAAAATTATAAATTAACTATTAGTTTTACGGTTGATATCGTTGAAAACTAATTGCCATTTCGTTAACTTTAATGAGGCAATTTAATTATGTTTGTTGCCAGTTGTAGTATGCGTAGTTACCTTATTTATATACTAGCTATTACCCGGGCCTTCGTCCGCGCGGAACTAAAAAAAATAATAAGTAGTCTAATGTTTTCTTTCAGACTATTTTCTATATCTATGCCAAATTTCAGCACGATCTCCTTTCATTCATTCATTTTTTATATCATAAGGTGACAAACGACCGATCAGCCACCTGAAATCAGTGAAAGCTATTTCAGGTGGCCGCTCGGTCTTTTGCCGTCACGCGTCATCGTACGCACGGTCACTTTGCTAAAAGTGACCGTTGCCCATAGACATACGCAATTGCATATGCGTTGCCTACCTTTAATCGATGGAGGAGAGGATGCGTAGAAAGAAAATATTTTCCCTTTCCATGCATCCTTTCATCCGGAAAGTCCACTTCCAATTCTCCAACATTCCTGTTTATAATATTAGTAAGAAGTAAGAAGTATACATAACAGCTAAAAACATCACACATCCATGAAGAATAAAACAACCTTCTTTGTCTTGCGTACTTTTAAGATGAATTTTAGAGTTAATAAATTAGCTATCTTGTAATCATACTTTTAATCTACTCTCACAATCTTAATAAGAAAATTAATTGCTATTTCTAATTTGTATGTAAATTAATTTAACGATAGGTTTCCAATTTCAGTTTCAGTATCTGATAAGCAATGAAGAGGGACGTAATTTCACTTTTATTAGATAAAATCCCGTCATAAATTTTACGTCTTTTAAATGTATTACACGTTTTAAGAGAAGATAATGCTCAATTAATATTCAATCTGTATTCATAAATTCAAGATTAAACTTTTTTTAATTTACTTTTGGTATTTAGCGTTACTACTAGCGTATTACAAAGAAATAGTTTCTTAAAGTTGTCGTCAATCAAAACAGTAAAATACAAGTGCTCAATTGGAGGTGAATAAATTTTAAAACAATGAATTAACGTAAAACTCAAAACTATTTGTCGACGAGGTACTACGAGGTGCTACGAGATTTTGCTACGGTGTAGTAGTTGATGGAAATTTTTGAGGGTTTAGTTTATTTATCTAACTTTACTCATATTTTAAAAAAATTTATAAAAAAAATATAACAATAACAAAAACTTTACGTTAGTTTTAACCTACATCCAGCATTATTTATACGTGTAACACAAGGCGCGTATATTACAAAAGTTTAGTTTTAATATGCAAACTAGTACAATATACCTGCACTTGTTTTTACAACATAGTTTTTTTAAATAAAAAAAAAATCAGACTTGTGACAAGTAAAATAAAAATTAATATATTTTAATATTACTCGGGTGTCGTCGATTTATTAATGTTTTCAGAATAATCATTTTTTTATTTATTTAAAAATCGCTGCGATGCGAAATCGATTTATTTCATCAAGAGGTAAATGACAACAATTCAATGTAATAGATTTAATCAAAACAAACTTATCACCTTAGTACAAAGCCTTTGTCTAATTCTCAGTGAACCGTCACACTTAGCACTAAGTTAATATGCTGGTAGTAGTACATGTTTACATTATACAAACAAGATGTTATGATACAAGTACTGTTTGCTTTCAAATGTCTTTGATACAAGAACAATATGTTTTTCTAAATCAATAGACAATATTATCTTTTTAATCTTGGTTTTTATATTGTCTACGTTAAATTTTTCTTTTCAACCTTCAGTTTTTTTATTGTTAGAATTTACGATATCAGAATAAGATTTATTGACAAAAAACAGTTAATATTTTATGACCTGTCAATACAAATATAATAATAATACATTTGTTTGCTTTCCTTGAGTGTTTTAAGTTGAGAGTGCGGTTAAAAAGCGACTCAACTTACGTTTGCTAGAAGTTTTATCGTTGTTAAAACTACGTATATAAGGTTTCCAGTATGGTGCCTTAAGTGTCTTTGTTAAACCTTTTCGGTGGATTTTTTTTTTAATATATTTTCTAGGTTTCCAGTATGGTGCCTTAAGTGTCTTTGTTAAACCTTTTCGGTGGAGTTTCTTTTTAATATATTTTCTATGTTGGTTAGTATATTTATAGTTCTTAATTAAATCAACAGTAGGAACAATGAACATTATATTATATTTTAAAAAAAGTCAGCATCACCGCAAACCACCAACGATAAGAAACGTGACATAGAATGTTAAATTATTTTTAAGACAGTGGAAGTGAACTTTAAATACAAAAATGTTAAATTTCCCAGCGGAGTGGCAACTGAATTAGTATTGTCACAGCCTACACTCCCGCGCTCCCTAAAGCACTACGCTGCATAAAACGTTTACAACTATAATGCAATTTATCTAGAATAATTACAAACTTAGGCAAAACATGAGAGCGTCGGTGGCTCAGGGGTCAAGCACTTGACTTGCAATATGCAGGTCCTGGGTTCGAATCCCTCCATGCACCAATGTGTTTTTCGATTTCCGATTTACATATGTATATTTATCCGACGTTCTTACAGTGAAGGAAAACATAGTGATGCAACCTGCACATATTTGAGAAGAAATTAAAAGATATGTGTGAAGTCAACCAACCCGCAGTTCGCCAGCGTGGTTGACTATGGCCTAATCACCTTTAACTTACGGTAGGCTCCGAGCCCCTCAGTGGGGACGTATAGTGAGCTGATGATGATGAGACAGAACATGAACAAAAAACTGGTCCAAAATTAAAAAAATCAATAAACCCGACTGAGACGCTGTGAGCATAAGAATCGAATGACTTTTCTTTAGTCAAAATCGATTCTGTTGTTAGGCTAGAGCCTAAATCTGAGCTAAAGCCTAATTGGAATTTACATACGTAAAAATTCACAAAAAAAAACTTACACGAATAACAAAGCCTGCGTCATTCGGGTAAAAAATCGTAATTATGGTTATTCATTTAGTCACAATTCAAGAAAGCATAAAGTAATTTTAGTCGGGAAAAACATGTAGCATCCAATATTAACATATTGCTTGTTAGTTCTTGTTAGATTGACTTGTTAGATCACTATGAACCATTAACCGTGGGTTTCTAAGACCAAAATCCTCGTTTAAAACATATTGCTATATCTATTTTGTCAAAGATAATGACCGGGATGACGAACTGTTTTAACAAAGATTTTATTCTCAGAAACGAAAGGTAAGTCATATGAAGATAATAAAAAGGACACTGCCGTGCACAATAACTATCTTTATATATGCATTAAATAATCCTATATATAAATAATGCATCCTAACCTCAAAAACTTTTAGACGTTATTCTACTATGAAGCTGCCTTGTTTTACAAGTTGTAGGTTGTAGGTATTTTGCACAGAGTTAGTTTCACAAACTGCACGCAGAAGTTGTATTCAGGTGGCTTGTGCCACGGTTATAGAGCATTTGTCATTGTTCCAATTTATACTGTAAAGTTGCATTGAGTCAATCTTGTATACATATGGAGGCGATTATTACAAGTGTGGTAGTTATCTATTAATTTGTACGATCGGATCAGATATAGTTAAATTGCAATTTGAACAGCTTATATCCACATGCCAGTTCTACGCCGCTCGTTGATGAATAGAGCTATTTGTTATAATCCAAATGGCCCCAGTTGCGAACCTATCTCAATAAAACTGCAATAGATGACTCAACCCGTTTAGAGTAATTGCCATACTTCATGTCATGTTATGTAAATATTTTATGATTTGAGTAATTAATATTTATTATCTTGTTTCAGATTATTTGCAGAAAATAACAGAAGAATAAAGCACTACACTCATATGAATTAAAGATGAAAAGGTAATAAAATACGTTTGATTTTTTCCGTTAAAAAAATAATTTTGCCGAAATTCTGATAAGTAGAAGTTAATTAAACTGATTAGCGAAAACTATGATTTTTTATAATATGATTATAATATAAATAATTTTCCCATTTTTATTAGTATAAATCTTACTTATATGGTAATGTTTGGATTTGAATTGGATGTTTGTTAAAAGGTATCTCCAGACCGGCTGCATGCATCTCGATGTATTTTGGCAGAGATTGTAGAACGCAATCTGGAAGGCGTAGACGTGTTAAATTTTATTTTAATTCCGCGCGGACAGAGCCGCGTACGATAGCTAGTACAAGCTATAAATTAATGCTTGCTACAAAAAGTTTGAATGTTGTATCTACGTTTTAAACTTGTGCTGTCATGGAATACCTTAAAATTTATGTTTCGAACGTTCGCGAACTAAAAGCTTCAAAAACTTTATTCAACGTCTAATTTGATATCGTTGCAAACTTTGAACTTTGCTGGGATAAATTTTCAGACATTTTAAACTTGCTTACATCAATTAAATGTCAGTTTTGTTACGATTGGGATTTGTTACCGCGTCATATTTGACGTCAACTTTCTTACGTATTTATTAAGAAAGATAACAAATAAATCCTCTCTATCGTCTTAGAATGTTTCACTTTTGATGAGGATTAATCTGTTTGAAAATTGATACGATCGTATCATTAATAATATACAAAATTTAGGTGAGACCTTTGAAGTTCAACGCACTATTTTGTTTCTTATTAAAACTCTACTCCATACATAGCGAAAATATTCTGCTTAAAATTGTTCCCTTTCTTATTTAATTTCTAACTACTCTTAATACAAAAATAAATATGCTTCAAAGTTTTATAACATTTAACAATATACATATTATGCAAAAATGTATTATTGTAATATTTAAACTTCATGGGAAGGTCGTGAATTAACTGCATCAACAACATAACTCACGCCAGTAACCCAAAGAGGTAGACAGATACCGCGGACCTCCATTTGGCGCGGTCCCGACACACCTCTTTCGCTTCTTCTAGATTCATACATTGAACTTACTGTTAGTTTAAATTAAATAGTTTTCAGTAGATAGTAATATTCGTAGCAATTGAATAACATTTGTAATTAAAGTGATTGCTTTCGACTAGTCACGTAGATTCAGCAACGTGATATCTGAAATTTGTATTGTTAAAACTTTTGGGCAAGCAATTCTGTAAAGTTTAATTGGCGCTCCCATTCTAATCTAACGTGTGTCCGTTATTCTCACTTTATATCGCACATTACTACGAAACTTGTTCACGCGCTAAATATCATTTTGATATAAACTTTGCCCTTTGAAAATTAAAAATATAACAAGCGTTCGTATAATTTTAAAGGTTAATCATACAAGCATTATATACTTATTTCTATAAAATATTATTAGAAATCTTCTTTGTTTTTAGCAAATTGGTTTTTTATAGTGTTAAGAAGAAAACTGACACGGGCCGGTGTATCGGGCAACACTAGACCTACTAACATATCGATGCTAAGTCCCCAAACTACATTTGACACCTGATTTTTGTATAAAAAGCGTCATTCACTCCAACCATTTTAATATTATTGTCTAAAATAGAAAACCATTAAAGTTGTCAGATAAAAAAAATACGCTAATCAAAGAGTATTTATACAAATTCAATGTTAAATCACTTTAAGGGCTTGTTTTATTTTTAATTAGTTTCGTTTTTGTAAGATAAGTGGAATGAGCTTAGCTGCGAGTGGTTTAAATCGGCGTCAGCTGACGGAAATTGTTTTAGAGGAGCTCATCCCGACTTAATAAAGATAATGGCTCGGCGCACTCCCATCGCTCTACTAAATACATTATTCAATAAATAAAACTGTTTAAAATATATTCTTAACGTAAATTGATTGTGTTTTTTTATATAATATGGTGGCAAGCGAGCGAGCGGCCACCTGAAATCGCTGAAATAGCAAAGTGACCGTTACCCATTGACATACGCAATTGCATATGCATTGCCTACCTTTAATCGACGGAGGAGAGGATGCTCAGAAAGAAAATATTATCGTGTTAAAGCGGGCTCTACCACTGTTAACTTCCAGAAAGTCGAAGATTTACCGTAGAATTCCACTGCCGTGACACATTAATCGAAACATATTGTCTTTCATTCTCTTTGATAAAACAAAGAAAACCATATCCAAGCAAGTGTCGTAGCCAATTCACCAAGGAGTTTGGAGTCCCAAGTTCTTTATCGATATGTGCAGTTTGCATCACGATGTTATCCTTAACTATAAGAACGTCGAATAAATGTGCATTGAATTATCGAAAAACACATTGGTTTATGGCGAAGATCAAACCAAGGCCTTATAAGTCAAGATAAGGTCAAGCGCTTAATCCCTGAGCCACTGAAGCTCTCATGCAAATGTCGCGTTAGTCAAATTCTACGGTTAGAAATTTTAAACATATATTCTTTCAATTTGGATATAAATGTTTATTACAAGTAATATATTGGCTAAAAAATAATTAATTTTATGACAACATTTTTAATTAGAAATTCTTTTGTTTCCATGTTTTTAATTCACCTCGCTAAACACACTTTTAACAAGTTTACTCGACTCGTTACAAATGCAAATACTTCTTTGCAAATTTAAGCACTTTAAATTAAACACTGATTTTGTACAAAACTTTCGTAATTTAGAACAAAGGGAAACTTACCTGTTCCCTCTTTAAATACTGTTATTTTCCGTAAATGAGTTAACATGAAATTTTACACATACAGACAAAAATGAAGATGAAATAAAATCATTTTGTTTGTAAAATCGCAAATACATACTCATGTTGGCGATATGTGACTTTTTTATATTTTATATATAATACATTCTATTTTTAAATAAGAAAAATTAAATACTTGGGTAGACTATAGTCATGTCAGAGACCATCACTTTGATAGTCATTTGTTACTCTAAATATTTGTAACAGATATATAATTAACAGGTTAACCCAATTACGATAAAATTGAAAGTAATTATTTTCTATTTTCAGTTCTATCTTGGCCTCAATATTATTTCAATTTAATTTGTCCATTTTGTTATCAAGTACCAGAATTCGACTAGTATTTTGGTATTTTGCAAGATACATTTTAGCGAGTGCGGGCATGAAATTTCATAATTTGATTTTCCACTCAGCGTCCAGCTTGTATACTACAGTTGCTTGTTACAAAATATATAGAAGTGGTATTATTGTATAGAACGATGGTGGCTCGGTAATTAAGAAGTGGTCTTGTTAACTTCGGATTCGAACTCCAATAATTGGTTTTATGATTTTAGAATTTATATGTAAATTAATCCATTTTTTTTTTAAGCTGAACAACGTAATGTAACCTGAACATATCTGCAAAGATGTCTATGAAATCAATGACGTACTGAGTCAGCATTGTTAATTAAGGCGAACTATAGTTAACCCTAACTTGGAGTCTTATAACTAAGGGTTTGGAAGACTCCAAGATGACCTTTATCGTCATGAATCGTGTCTGAACTACGAGGGACTGTACTTGTGCGTGTTATAATTTTACTAAGTACGATGTTATTCCTACTGTACGGCAAGTCTTATTGTGGTCGGTGGTATTAAATTGTGCTTAAAACGTTTTTTTTAAATAAATTAAAGTTAGCGTCAATGTTGAGCGCAGGCTTTCATTAGAAGTTGCTTCGATGCGAGTTAGTTCACTTAAAAAGCCTTTGAAATATTTTTTCTCGGTAAAACATTATTTTTTCACCCCACTTTCTTTAAGCCCGGGCACCTCATTTGCTTACTGCACTTTATTTAACCAGTTGCTAAGAGTTGACCCCATAATTTAATGTTTCATTTTGAACTAACTATCGCTCTCGACTCCGTCCACGCTAAATTAAAAAAAAAATCTTATTAGAATCCCATGTATTCTTCAAGACTATGTTCTATATGTATGCCAAAATTCATCGAAATCCGTTTAGCCGTTGTCGAGATACCTTCAAACAAACATCAATCCATCCAAACCTTGTCTATCAGGTCAGTTCGCTATTTTGGCGACCGTTATTAATATAATAATTATACATGATCCACAGCTGAAATAAACGGTGTTATGAAAATTACTATAAATGAAAGAATTGTGTATTTTCATACTAGTTTGCGTTTTGTGTCGTATTCCAACGTTTCAATTCGCTTAAGCCCAACTGCACCAATTGTGTGAACTACGCGCAGTCGCATAACAAACAAGTTGCATTGTTCACAATTCTCCGAATAGTATTTGGCACAAAATTATTAGATACGAGGAATTTAAACATATATTATAACTTTTTCAACTAGTAAAATTTTTTATTGAAAAAACCTCATTAAATATGAAAAAAAAATTCTGCATGAAATGGTAAAAATATAATATATTAAAATATGAAATGATAAGTGTATGAAGACTCGAACAGGCGCTAATGGGGTCAAGGAAAAAGTTAAGTGCAATCGAATGCTGCCGCGCTAAATGCAGACACTACTTATCTTAATGAAAGTGGATCGCGACTGTGACGTCATATGCTAAACACTGTGAATAAATAAAATCGACTGCCCTTCAATACTTTATAGATGTTACAAAGCTCACTACAAAACAAAACAAATTTCTAAGGAACATATTTCCGCGGTAAAGCTCTTTGTATTATAAAGAAAAAGCTCTTTGCAGCTTTGTTCAGTCATTGCAGAGTTATCTGGTAATATCCATAAATCCAAGAAAACTTTTGCTTTTACTAAATTGAATTACTAATCTTACTTCTTACTAATATTATAAATACGAAAGTTTATATGTATGGATGGGTCTTTGTATCCTTGAGGTATCTTCAGAACCGCTGCACGGATCTCGATAAAATTTGGCATGAATGTAGAACATAGCCTAGAATCCCTAGGCTACATATTAAGTTTTTTATAATGTCGAACGGAGTTGCAGGCGACAGCTAATACAAACATGATAACATACATGGTTCATGATATAAAACATTAAATTTAAAATCATATAAATAGAAGAAAACATCAGAGTTGTACTAATGATACGGTATGATCATAATTTCACCATAATATTCAGTTAATGCTCCATTTAGTTTTCCAGTAGAGTGGGCACAGCGCGAGCGCTCTTGTAATTATCTAGTCACCGGGAACTCTGCGGGTTTGAACCTATCTATACATATTATATTCATGCTACATCCCAATGACGCTGATGTTGATATATCGTCTTTTGTCTTTCCTTTTTGTTATCAAGCTTCAAGCATACTTCAAACTGCAAAAGCGAAACATAGTGAAGCAAGTTAAAGCCTAAAGCGATTTACAAATTCAGTCCGCATTTGTAGTCAAATTATCTCATGATAATAACAATCATCAGCTAAATTACGTTAATCAACTTTTAATTATTATAAATTATTTATTACGGTATTTTAAATTGACTTCAAAAACCGGGCGTATATAATAATATATTAGTATAGTATTCTATTGATTTATAACCGTTCAAATATTTCCCATTCTGTGTAGTATCCAAGCATACAAGTTGAAGCAACTACATCCAATCGAGAACTAACATAACATTTGTCATCGTTGTAACATTAATTTTGCTTTCTCTCTAGTTCTGGCAATGTCGATACAACTATCTACTGTGCTGTTCAACAAATAATATTAAAATTTAATTTTACAAATATCTTAAAAATTATAAAACATATTGTTCATAAGAATTTAGCGAAAACATCTAACTGTTCTTACCGTTGGTCTCCGAGACTAATATCTCGGTATAAAACATAACGTAATTCATTTATCTTTGACAAAACAGAAAAAACCTTATGTTAAAAAGTAACGGAGGATTCGTTCTCAGAATCCCACGGTTACTCTGTTAGTCTGTTTTTAAATTTTCGTAAATTTCGTATTGTGAAAAATCTGTAATAATTAGGCAGTGTAACATATATTTTTTCCATTATATTAAAAAGGCTAAAAACTGTGAAGACATTATTTATGAAATTTTCTTGTATTTTCTTGTTGTAAGGCATCAGTTTGTTAATATAAATAAAATGTGTGCAATGCTGAACAAGTTTTAAAGCTTCTAACTTAACGTGAAGTTGACGGAAGTTGTGCCGTAAATATTTTAAGATAGTATTTTCAACATGAAGTTACTAATGACTTAAATAACATGGAACGAGAGCTAAGTATTACCTACCTTTGGTATCTAATTAAAATTTAACTTGAATGCCTAAATTATTTTACAGATTTTACATTTAATTCGGACATTTGATTGATTTTAGATTTTAAAAAATTGTACAAAGAATTTCTAAATTAAATTGGAACAAGAGAATTACACATTAACAATATCAGTACAAAGTAGTTTTTTTTTTATAATTTAATGTAGACTATATTAGAATACAAACATAAGAAATATACATGAATGAGAACAATTAGTAATTGAATAAAAAGATAAATAACAAAAAAAGTAACACAGCTTTAGTTAAAAAAAAAATTATAGGGCTTTAAACATGTCTGTATTCGAATTCAATGGATATGAGAAATTATAGCAAACCTATCTAAATAACTTTACCTTTATAAGGCTGTAAACACAGACATGTTACATCCATTTAAAATTGGAACGTTCCAGAACAAATTCATATGATTTAATAAATGCCATTATCAGCCAGTGATATATTTAAAAATAAATTCTCATTTCCATTGAAATCAACTATGCGTAACACATTATTGGAAAAAAATCATTATATACCATTGTCTTTTATTCAATTTAAATTTAACAGAGAATGTTCAATACAAAGTGAATATGTTAATTAATTATTATCATTTACTGTAATTAACGTTTCGAGCTAAAAATGTTACGAGCAGATTTCACTAACAAAGAACGTTCAAAATTAAAACAGATAAAACATACTCAATGAATATTATATGCATCTGCTAGTTTTACGCTTTAAAAGCTTTCCATTTGTGTTACATTCAATTTGGCTTTGGATAATTCGTACGTACGAATGACTAGTATTTGCTTACCAATCAGTTTTGATTCCATTTTCGTATACATTGTTTTTAGTTATTGAAAAATCAAAACTGCGCTTATGTTTTCAGTATATTTACCTATTCAATAATCTATCGGTCTAAAAGTGTACCTACTATTTTGTTATGAGTTCAAAGATCACCTGTTCTCTTCTAAATATTACGAAATAACAGTGTATTAATTCACATTGTATTGTCTTACATTCTTTCATAATTACTTACTACTAGCAGTCGCCCGCGACTTCTTCCGCGCGGTATTAAAAAAAACTTAAGAAGTATCCTATGTATTCTTACAGACTATGTTCTACATCTATGCAAAATTTCATCAAGTTCAGCCGTTCTGGAGATACATTCAAATAAATATCCATCCATCCAAACATTCGCATTTATAATATTACTAGCTGTCGCTCGCGACTCCGTCCGCGTGTTTGTCTAAAAAATAAAAAATAAAAAATTAGGAGTGGACTACCCTTAATATTTAGGGGGATGAAAAATATATGTTGGCCGATACTCAGACCTACTCAATATACTCACAAAATTTCATGAGAATCGGCCAAGCCATTTCGGAGGAGTATGGGAACGAAAATTGTGACACGAGATTTTTATATATAAGATATACGAATGTACTAATGCAGATTATTTATTAAAGTTTAATAAGTTTTACGGCATCATTACGAAGTGTTTACTTAGCTCTAACAAGCACTCGCATGCCGTGTTAAGTGCACATGTGACAAGGGAACGGCAATTTACAAGGTTACAGCATTATAACTTTCCTAGGATACGCTATTACTTGAAGCTGTGTTAGCTTTTTAGCATTTAAAGCTGTATATTTCTTTTAGTAAAGAGACTAAGTTAGACGTACATTACTTTGGTAAAATATTTTAATTAATATCGATCTTTGGTTAAGAGTCATCGATCACAAAAATTTGTTTCATCAGACACGTGTTGGGACTGTCGTTCCTTACCCTCTTATGCATCTATAACAAGTTTTGACAGCATGCACAAACAGTAAGATATACCCGTAACAACAATGTTGTTAGCTTAATTACTAATTCACAGTTCCAATATTTTTTAATCCCTAAAATGCATACGCAATTTATAATAGGTGTTCTATTCCTATAAATGTAAATTCTAACCAAAAAATGTTTGATTAACCATGGGTTTTTAGTATAAAATCTTCGTTTAAAACATGTTGTTTTAGTTATTTAGTTTATTTCTTATTTGTATATGGTTGTTAAGTATATAAATAAATAAATTAGTATTGTTATCTCTGTGTTTTCAGAGATTTTGTTATCCCAAATGAAATGAAACCGACGTTTAATATAAAATTAATTTATCAAACTTAAATTATAATGCGTTACCATATTCCAAGTGAACTGTTTTGTATAAACTACGGTGTGTGAAGAACGCTTTGTGTGTAGTTGAGGTTGTTGAAATTGTACACATTTAATAGTAATTGTGCATAATTTGGTCGTAACTTTTGTAACTCCAGCGCAAGTCCGGGAAGCAATTCTGCCACTTCGTGTGTGAATATGATTTAGCTACGTTAAACATTATTTTATATTAATACTATGCTGTCGCCCGCGACTCTGTCCGCGCGGACTTAAAAAAAACTTAATAAATAGCCTATATGTTCTTTCAGGCTATGTCTACATCGTTGAGAAATTTCTGTGAGATCCTTTCTGCCGTTCTGGAGATACCTTCAAACATCCATCCAAACGTTAGCATTTATAATATTAGTAAGAAGTAACATTTCTTATAGAATATCAGTGAGAATAAATTTATAAAACCTTTAATTATCTCATCACTTACAAAACTATGTAGTACAAGAGTCATATAGGAAAATCGATACAAATTTATAACATAACAATAAAAAAAATTGTTTGATGTTCTTCAAGGCTGTCTAATTACTACAACTCGGTACAACATTTTGACAAAACCTTATATAACCGAAAGGAAAATCATTACAAATAATACAGTAGATAAAAAGTGATTTATTTTTATGTATTTTATTTATGAAAAACATTAAAGCATCAAATGTGATATTAAACTCGATAAAATGTGAAAGTATACAAACAATTCAATGTGACAGATGCAAATATTATTCATAGATTATGTTTAAATGACTTCAGTTTCTTCAGAGAAATCTTCAGTTAGGAAATATAACGTTAATTAGAACACTAAATCGCGTTAAGTAAGGCAGAGAGCTGCACTTAAAGTACAACTGGCGGCGCCGCGTGTGCTTAATTGATTCCGCGGGTATATTTAAAATTAAGTGTGTTAGTACGCCAAGCTTTTGTTGTTATTACATTTTGTTATCTTTGTTTACTTTCGTAGAATAATTTTTTTTTGTTTACTTTAGTAGCATAATGATGTAATGTGTGTAATTTTTATTCAACCTTACAGTACACTTCTGTGCTTGTTTTAAATATTGCACATTTTGCTACAAAAATAATAGAAGAAAATTGTTTATTGATGTTTCTGGATTTAATATATTACTACATTTGTCGAAAAAGAACATATTGGCGATATTTTTTAAGGTTCAGTAAAGTTTTATGTGAAAATTAATTGGACATTTTTTTATTGTCAAGTTTTGATTATTTCTTCATCAATTCTAAAAGGTTTTTAATCATTATGACTATAAAGGCAACTATTTGCTAACATATTTATATACAGTGAGTGTATAGAAAAGAAACGGTTTATTTCGGGATTAAAAATGTATAATTCAAGTCTCTCACTGTTTCCTGTGTATTTGACTGGTCTAGTTTACTTACGGTCAACATTACCCCGTTGTGTATAAAATACACATAACAAACAATTTGAGTTACCCGTAATTCTCAAATGAGTACTACGAATAACGCTATTTTAATACAGAGGCTTTTGAAATAAGTGGTTCATTTTCATCCATCCATCAAGTCCAAACATTTTCATATACGCATCTGAAAAAGGTTATGACATTTACTACATTAGGCCATTAAGTTTCAATGTTTTTACGTGGATTATTACTTTTAGAAATGCGTTACTTCATTCGCATTTCGATAGCTATATTTCGTCGATATTTTCATTAGCTTTCCGTTTTTTTTTTGTTTATTACAAAGGTTGACAAATGAGCAAGCCAATTCTTCGAGGTTGAAGTTCGTTAAAGTTGCGGATGACGATGGCAGCGAAGTAACTGCTGACATAGACATTCGCAATTGGAGATGCGTTGACTACCGATGGAGAAGGGGACAGACAGATTTCCCCTTCCTACATGTCCCCTCCTACGTCATATCCATTTCTAATATATACTTATACTCACAAACATGCATTCATTATTATTTATTATTGAACTAATACACTTAAATATGGTGAATTTTTAATTAAAAATAAAGTTTGATTGAATTTTCTTTCCTGTAATAAAGACGTCCTTTAAAGTCGTTTAGAAAGCTTTCGATAAGGCTCCGAGTTTATGAAAAACTCATATTGAAGCTATAGCGGAAGTGAACTACATTTTAAAGGCTTTTATGAGAGAAATAAGCTCTTTGTGTAACCTCACAATATTGTAATGACAAATTTGTTGAAATGAAAATATTTTTAATTTAATAAAGTTTAAACTTATTCTTTTTTACTATTTCTTAACTTTACTACTTTTATAATTTTACTATACTTTTGCTATTTATGTCTCAATTATTAACTAGCCACTATTACCGAAAGATAATTTCAGTAAAATATGTTTTCCATCGGTTCTATAACGTTCATATCTGTTACATACACAAACATAACCCAAATTTTCTTTTTGAACTTGTAGTATGTTTCTAAATTCGCTATGGAGTTTAATGAAGTAAGAAATCTTGAACAATTTCTGTTTTCTTTCAAGTTATAATAGCCGTAGTGTATACAAGATGTTGCAGTGACATAATAATTGTCCCATAATACTCACTTAATGCACCATTTATCTTTCCGACAGAGAGAACACGGAGCCTTCTTGTAATTGTCTAGTCAAAGGCAAGTGCTCTTGGACAATAATGTCTATTTATTAATATGTAAACAAGTTCTATATTCAGAATCTCTTCAAGAATATTACGCACACAAATATGTAAGATTTAATATAGTTAATGTCACGCTAATTGCAAAAAATGCGGAAGTAACTTGGGCTATTTTTTATTTATTTCACGCTGATTAAATCACAGTCAACAGTTACTATATGCGTTTCTAAAGTAAAAAAAAAACTCTATTTTAAACATAGTGCTATCTCTGTTTTGTTAAAGATAATGACAGGGATGACGATATGTTTTACAATTGCTAAGCAATGATTAGTCGTATTACTTCTGAAGTAGGACACATAATATCTTAAGATATGTCTCAAATTAAAGCCGCAAATTACTAAAATAAACCTGATATAAAACTAAATTAAAAAGGAAATGTAAGCAAAGCTTTCGAGTTACTTGAAGTGTTTATTTTGCAAGATAAAGCCTTACTGAGAGCTAGAGATTTTTATCAGTGTAAAATATTAACTTTTCATTAAGAAGTTTAATGGTTATAAAGGAGTAAGGGACCGCTGATTACGTTGTTTAATTGAATTTACTTAAAATGTTTTTTTTATTTTACTAAAATAAATAATATCAGGCCTGTAATTAAATTTTTATTTGGCATATTCTCTATCGTTACATAGAAAGTGGCAAAAGATCAAACAGTAACCAGATTTCGCTATAAAGGCGAAGTAGCCTGCCTGAATCCATCAGCAACAAGTTGCGTTACCTACTTTTGATGGACACGGAAGTGGACGTAAAACGGAAGGTCTTTTCTGCGTGTCCACTTCCCCGACAATACTATTTAATATTCTACTAGAAACAATATGCCCGATGATTTATGAAATGTAATGACGTGTTAACTCGTATAGACAAAACTAATGGTTGAATTTGAATATGAATATTATTCAAATTGACGGTAGCTCGTCGGCTCGTCATTGAAACAGTTGTAATCAATTTTGATGTTCTGTTGCTAAATTACTTCGCGTTATTATGAATCCATTCACGTTTAAAATTATCAAATCTAAACAATTTTTAAGTTCATTATAGTTTAAAAATTAAATATGTCAAAGAAACAATTTATCACTTTGTAGTTTTTATTTCATTCTACTCTTTATGTACTTCTTTAACGCTATTTCCCAACTTCTGCTTCGATGATTTCTTAACATAGTTTTATATTTGTTTAGTTTATATTCTATTAATACAAGTACAATTGTTGGTGTATTTTTTAATTTACCTATAATTTATAATTACTAACATATTTTTGTTTTTTGCTTTACAGGCAACATGCTGTACAATATTAAGCCGAAATAATAAGATTTATAAAACCTGGAGCGCTGACCCCACGTGACTCGGACAAAGAGATGATGCTGTATAAACTAACACTAAGGACATTATGTCTTCATCCTCTAAACGACATGTAAGTAAATTGATATATTTATTGTATAAAAATGAGACGGGGTAAAGTTCTAAATTTTTTACGTTACTTTGTTAAAACATTCGGTTCTCCATTAAGTATGCACGGAGCTAACACGCTGATGCCGCAGCTACGCTGCTGGCGCGTGGCTGCAGTCAACTAAATTAAGATCGATGTGAGCTTCAACAAACATTCATCACCCAAAAGATAAAAAAGACAAACTAAATTATACAACTAAAGTTGTATCAAGTATTTTTTACTGTTTGCCATGAGAGCCATACGAGGGGCGACTTTGATTTTAATTGCAATTTGGTAGTCTTTTTTTTTACCAAAAAAAAACACACCTCGGTATTCCCGCTGCTCGTTTGCCCCCTTCTGTTATAAAAAATTACCTTTTGTGAAAAAATACCTTTTGACTGATAGAAGCACTAGAACACTAATAACTGAAACTGTGTGTTGTCTTCCTTTTCAAGTTAGGTTTTAAGGTAGGTTTATACAAAAATGCACTCAGTTTGAGAATTAAATAATAAAGTACTTAAAAGATTTTTTACTAACACAAGCACAAAGGATTAAGATCTGTTCCAGTCTAGTTGCCTTAAGTCGAAAATTCTATCTGGGAATTGCTTCAAGAAATTTAAGTCCCGTTAACATGAAACATAAAAGTACTTAGTGCTCTTTATTCCCGCACAGAATTACGTTAATTAGATTTACTGCTTAAACTCTATATACCAACTTTACATCTTAATTTACATAGTCTTTGAATTCAAAAATAACGTAAACTATCAAAATCTTCGTTCAATTCAACTTCGATTAGCAAAGCTACTACATTCCGAAAGCTTTCATGTGAGGAACGATTGAAAACCGCAACCTATTTCATGTTGCACAAAGTCAAAGCGCATTTACTTACGAAAACAGCGGGGAAATTTCATTTGATTCCAAACATGCAAGGGGAAAATAACCCCGCTGAAATTAGGACTTCAAAGAGCGATAAATAGACTATCGTTTTTTATTGTCATGTTTTGCTTTACTTGTATTTTTTTACAAAAATGTCTTGAATATCATTAGATTTTTTTTTTGGAATAAATATTTTATAAGGTACATTAGGTACATATTTCTATACATATTATTAAAGTTGGAGTATTTGTATGTAATATTGAAAAAAAATCGAAACGAAAAAGCCCATTTTTTTTTATCTGTCTGCCCATCCTCCGCAAGGCTATGTTTGTTTCGTGTAATCTACAGAACGATTGTACTGTTTTTGACTTTGACGTGAAGGTAAGTCATGGGGCATGAGTTACTATTAATTCTGCATTGACGAAGTCGTGGGCGATTGCTAGTATACTAATAAAAAAATAGTTATCAAGATTAAGAGATTAATTTTGTTTAAATTCACCAAAATTTACGAATGGTCTTGATTGTTTTAACACGTATTTTACTGTGAATAGATTTTATTACAACTTTTCTACTGTACTTATTAAACTATGCAGAGTACTTTTCGGTCATCCTTATTAAGTACAGTTGAGCTCTTTTAAACCGTTCCCAGCTCGGGACGCTGAATTAATCCTTTTGAAAATAAAACAATGTGCAAAGTTCAAACAAACACTTTTACCGGAATAATTTTTACTGTTTTAGACCTTATCTCCATGTTTCATATTGGATGTCACAGAAAAGGTTTATTTTCTATAGGAATCTGCATGTTATAGTAAATAATTCCTAAGATTTTTGCGACATAATTTGATATATAATTAAAAAACAAAGTTCTCCAATTTCTTTTGTAAACAAGAACAATGACTTTTATTATGATATTTTTTTGTATTGAAATTTGTATTTTATATTAAATTATTTCTCAGATTTTTGCAAAATAATTTAATATATTTATTAATAAAAAAATATAAACTTGTCCAATAGTGTTTTGTTTAGTTATTTTATTTATATAAAGACGTATTCTATTAATATCGAGAAAGATCCAATATAAATCCAGAGTAGAGTCATTGTTCACGCGACATAGAATAGTGTACAGTTGTAACAGCCGTAACCTGGTTTATATTTAGAATTGCTACTGTAAATAGACTGCAAAGTTATTTACTTTTTATTTTACATTACCTTTGAATGTAGTTTTTAAAATAATGTTAAAATACAGTTTAAGCTCTCCCATGTCTTTTAAGCTATGTACAATACAAGCTATTGCTTGTGACTTTGGTCGCGTGGAATTAGAAAAAAAGTTAATTAGTAGCTTATGAGTTCTTCGAAACCGTGTTCTACATGTACTATTATAGGATTCATTAAGATCCGATCAGCCGTTCTGCAGATCTGAAAAACATCTATCCATTCAACGGGCGGAATGGACGGATGACTATATAATATTTATTTTTATATAACATTAGACAAAATATATAATAGTTTTTTTTATAAAATTGTTATAAAAAGAGTCAATAATAACAAAGAAACTATATGTTATAGTTATAATATTTTAAATTTTTTGTTGTTCGCGTTCGGGATTTTTGGTTATAATTTCCTTTGACAATAAAATCTTGTGTATAAATTTAAATAAAATGTTATTAGTGACATATATCTTTATTAATAATTGTATCTTTGTATTTTGTTTTGTTTTATTCAAACAAAATAAAGTATAATATAATAATTATTAAAAGCTATAACAAAACTCTCAATACGTAATCGTGATTTCTCTCCTACTTCATTATTCCGCGTTCTTAAACTGTTTGTTCGGAACGAGAAAACTGTAGAGAGCGACACAAACAACGGACGTGACGTCATTACAGAAACAAGGATCGAAAAAGAATTTCACTGAGAATACGTGCCGACTATAAAATGATTTGCAGGCAATGAACCAGTAAAGGATTATTGATTTGATCGGAGCAGCTACGTGAGCCGTCAGGTGATGAGGTCCTGGTGAAGAAAAGAAACTATTTTAGCATCGCTAAATGTTTTGTAACTTTTGGTCTTTTAAACCAATTTCTAAAAGGAGATAATCAATTCTGTATTTTTTTTTTCAACAATAAAGACTGTTTCCTTTGTATTTTAATTGTTTATTTTTGCCATTACCGTTTCGTTGTAAAAGAAAGTGTTTTTTGTATATCTGTGATATATTTAGTGCCATTATTACATGACCATGCCAAAATCTATAATAAGCAAAAGGTAGTTTTCTCCCATTAGAATCATTCTTTACAGAAAGTGGCAGATTTTGTAACTTAATAAAAGGTAAAACTTACCTACATATTTTTGGCATTTAGTATAATGTTTCTATTGTATAAATATGCCAAAAACAATTTGATATATGTCCGTAATTTATTATACTTAAAAGTAAAAAGCAAATTCTATTGCAATTAAACTCACAAAATCATATTTCGCGACGATAAAATCATTCAAACTTCAGTTTAAGAAGATTGAAGTTAAGGGAGGTAAATAAACTTTCCGGACTTGAGTCTTTGGTAAGTTCCGAATTGTAAATAAGTTAACGCAAACGTCAAAGCATGAGACGTAAAGTTTGCAAAAGCGCTGCATCTTGAAGAGGCTAAAGTCAAATTCTTTAACGCCTAACAAATTTCCACTCAAAAAAGTGGACAAGTTTGCTCAAGATTTAATAAGTTTACTACAAAAACTTTTGCTTGAGAAAATCAATCAAACTTCTATTTATTAAAATAATTTACTGGGTAAAATCTTGTACCTATAAAATTCTCGTGTAACAATGTTACTTACCATATTCCTCCGAAACGGCTTGAACGAATTTTATTAAATTTTATATGCAAATTCAGTAGGTCAGAGATTAATCCCACGCGGACGGAGTCGTGGGCGACAGCCAGTATTTTTAAAAAAATTTTCACAAGTAACTAATATATACTATTAATGGTATATAATATTTATAAAGAAATAACTAAATGCTGGCAGTTTTATCGCATGAAAAAAATAGTTTCAAAATTGTATCAGAATAATATCAATATAGTCGTATGTATATAATCCTTTAGTTTAATATAGAACAATAGTAATGATCGGGGGCATTGTTATGCTAACGAAGACATGTATTTAGCTACAAACAAGCTCTTGTGATCCGAGCCGGATCTAATACGTACAAAGATGTTTGCTTAAACCATACACGAATACATGCGCTTATTGTATACTAGCTGTCGCCTGCGACATGCATATAGAATTAAAAAACTTATTTGAATGAATGGAATTATTGTGTGAAAACATTTTGCGTGATCAAAAGATCCATGCATATGTTCTCCGATATTTGTGACTGCCAGTCGTCGAAGATGTGGCGGACAAAACGAAGTAGAAGAACTAATTAAGAAAGCTGATCCCACTTCCATATGGGATACAAGCTAGACAGAGAAAGAAAGGATCAATGCAGATTCGTTTACTCGTTTTGAAGTTAAGACCATAGAACAAGCAATCATCACCAATCCTTACTTCCTTACTAATAAAATATTAGAAATGCGAAAGTAACTCTGTCTGTCTTTCAAGCAAAAAGTACTGGACTGATTTAAATGAAATTTGGTACACAGATAGCCTAAAGCCTTAGAAAGGTTATAGGTTACTTTGTAACGCGAAAAAGAAGTTGTTAGGGGAACAGAACAGAACAGAACTGCAGCAATGTCCAAGAACTGTCCAGTACCGCGCGCAGCTCGACGACGCGTTCACGCGGACGAAGTCGTGGTTAGTGTTTTCTAAAAGTGAAGAAAAATAAGATTTTGTACTTGTGTTACGTTTCGCCTCTCCAACTAAATTTTACAAAAAATGCAACATAATATAAAACCACATATCTAGTCCAATGTGAAGGAAAATTATAGATATTATAATTTAGCATTTCACGCAAAATCATGGCTCAAATTCAGTATTGCGGTTTACATTGTATAAGCGAATTGAATAGCTCGTAACGTAGAACCGAATGCGAACAACTATTAATAGCAGTTTCAGTTATTTCCGAACGTTTTCAAAGTTAAATTTAAAAACAGTGCGAGTGTATTTTGTTTTAAAGGCGATTGCCAACGAATTTGTATACCATTTTTAGGTTCCGCATTGAATTGTAAGCTTTTTATTCAACTCGTAATAATGTACTCTATATGTAGCAATCCACGTCATATTAAAACTAATTTCCACACCATTATCATTCAATCAGTTAGAAATGAAAATTAAAAAACAAAATTATTCACTTTAGGACTGCTATCAAACGTCTTCAGAGCCATGCTGCAGTAAAACAAAAAAAAATTAAGGGAGATTTTGTAATTCACGAATTCGTTTTTATTTGTAATGTTTTTTTTATTTAAATTTGATTCGTAACGCTTTTTTACAGTAATAAGAATCAAGATTAAAAATAAATATTTGTTTTCTATGGCCTATAGGTTTAGTTTTTATACGTTTAAATTATTTAACACAGATTTGTTTACGCTTGACGGTAACTCTAAAATATGAGTGAGATTAAAGCGAGCTAGGCAACCATTAGCTCACCTGTGAGCGCTGCGACGTCAGCCCTTGAGCTATCTCACCTTGTTTAAATAATTTGATAAACAACGTAATTCCGAAGCTTTTGAATTTTAACGACGACCTGCTTCTATTTTATAAGTGTAAAGATTCCATTAAAAATTTTAATTATTATACTAAAAATTATGTGTTAAATTAAACTTTTATTACTGTACTGTCCTGTACTGTGCCTCTCTTTATGAAACTGTTGTCTTAAAAGTTATAGACAATGTATACGAAGCTTGACCGAAGCGTCGACGTAACGAAGGCTGCGAGGCAAAGAGACCGCAAGCCTTGCGACAAGCCAATTAGAGCGGGAATTCGTGTTCAATGCCATATATAGGTGAATGCTTTAGGAAAATGTTTCTTATTCTATCTTATTTAATATAACTTCGTCTACGTGAAATTAAAAAAAAAACGGTACGAATAGTTTAACAGATAATATTAATTCAATTTTAATTATTTTTAATAGTTGGAAATTTAATAGAGGTTAGATGACAAGGCGATTTGTTTGATTACTAAATTTATTTGTGTAAAATGGAGCAAATGTTGTAAAAAAGTAACTCTAAAAAATTAGAGCACCTCATAGTTGTAACATTTTCAGAACTGTTTAGTTTCCCCAGTTTCCTAACGTACTCTAAGTACTGCGCTGGGAACTGGGAACTGGGAACGCAACAAAGCGCAACGCTACCCGTCCACCGTAACAGTTTCCAGTTTAATAGCCTCTTTTTTACTCTTATAAAACCTAGTGCTTAACCACAATACCACTTCATGTTAAATGGCTAGGTAACCTTTTTTTATATCTTTATGTTCACTTACTACATGTCACTAACATGCGTCACTATGGCGCTCAAAGTCTATGTCAGAATAGTCAATGAATAGCGCAAAAAATTACAAACGAAAAACACATTAGAATAGTTTATGTAATTCTGATATTTTTAAAACTTACAATTGCAACTTTAAGGTCCACTGCTGATATTATTCTAGTATATTATAGTAACTACATATCAACCAAACAAAACAGTATCTAGGTTTTTGTCCAAAATGCAATCTTACTAATATTATAAATGTGAATGTTTCAATGGATGGATGGACGTTTGTTTGAAGTTATTTCCAGAACTGCTCAACATATCTTGATTAAATTTGACAGATGTAGAACATACTCTTGAAGAACAAATAGGCTACTTATTAAGATTCTTAACAATTCCGCTAGGACGGAATCGCGGGCGAAGGCTAGTTTGAATATAAATGTTAAATATATTAGAAGCATGAGCTTGCACTAAAATTACTCTTATTAAGCTATATGAAGACAAAGCGGTGGAAAAGTTAATAATTGCGAAGCTTGTGTCGTTCACCGCTAAAAATTGCTTTCGCTTAGCTCGTTATGGGTTAATTACTTTGACGGAGGACTGCGCTCGCCTCATTATATTCCATGCTGTTACAAACTAATTTACTAATACGTTTTATACGTTTAGAAATTTGTTCATAATATTACAATGTAATAAATAACATATTTCAAGAAAAATACAGATGTAACAACTTTTTTTAGTAATAGGGACTTATTTTATTTATTTGAGAGCTTTAATGAAGCCTAAGATAAATGTTATTTAAATAATAAAGCGCTTCAAGCGACGAACGCTTAAAAATAACTCTTGTTCCTTTCGCCCTGCACTCAAAATGAAACTACGCACGTTAAAAAATCGTTGTTTTTTAAAGCGCTACTATATGATCGGATATACATAGAAATATATACGTTCCATTGTATACAGTATGTTATACAAATATTAACTTTAATGTAGTAAATTCTTACGTAACATAAAACGTAGTGATGTGTGACAAACTAATAATTTGAATAGTTTATCACGAAGCGCACCTGTATCCCGCGCCGCCGAGTCCGACAAACTGATATATGGAGTCATTTATTATAATTTAGGAGCTTCGGAAGTTCAGCTTCCTATGTAAGTACTCCGAAGTTTCTCCTTAACTACTTTATTAGCACTTTAATATATTCTTCAATCATTAATGAAGATATTGTTTGAAGCTCTACAAATCTGAATCTGCAACTGATATCAAGTATTTGGCAAACACTTTCCTATTTTTGAAGATCGTCGGATCACAAATAGTGGCATGAATATAATGCTTATGACATAGTATTTTGTACTATTTTGTTTTTAAAAACATCGTGCGAATAGGGACTTAACGCAGTATACGATGCGTGTGTAAAGTCGTCATCAGTAGATGTCGTAGGCAACTTACCAACTCAAATCATTTGAAAGTCGACTGTACGCCAAAAGTAATTTGTCTATCCAATATACAAGTTAACGAGTCTTATCTTCAAGAATAACGTGTAATCATGTCAGAACAAAATAAACTTGAATCAGAGGAATATCCTTTATACCTTCATTAAGATAAAAGAATTGTGAATTCACTTCTTTTTTACTTCAAAAGTTTTGTGCGTCGTACAAAGAGAATTTTATCAAAGAATGAAGAATGTATTAAGACGTGGACCCCGCAGACAGTTACTCGACGCCTTAACGAACTTGCAGGAAAGAAAATAGAAAGACGATTGTACCGCGGTGTTAAAAAATACAATTCCATTTTGCTACCGTTGTCGCTAGTACAGTTTGAAACGTAATTCAAACATTAAATTGAATAAAAATTCTATATTACACGGACAAATGTTTACAATTTAAAAGTTATTTTTTCGTCGAGATCGAGAACAATAAAAGTAACCGAACTTGGTATAAGGGTTAATAGTTAGGATAACATTAATACATGTTGCTAAATATAGCTATGATGATAAATTAATAGTAACTAGATTGTTCTTGTCCTCAAATTAAGATAGAACTAACTTTGTTATGATGAATATTTATTCCCGTTAAAAAGTACTATCTCGTCGTAATTGAGGTCATGGATGAACGAATTGTAAACATACGATAATTTGCAAATTAGAAAACTTACGCTGCGTAATAACTTAATCAATTCAATACGGTCAGCAAAACAAATAACAAAAATACATATCAAATATATCGAATAATTTTTATTTCCATTCTAAAAATTTTGTCGACATTTTTTAAAAGAGATTGAAGGATTTAATTTTTTTTGTAGATTACTTTCTGAAAATTGCATTAAACTTGAAAAGTCTAGAACACTAACGAATCCAATGCTACAATGTTTTCTATATGGTAACACAATACTATACAACTACAATTGTATATACAACTATTAGAAACCAATAAATACATTTTATCTGCATACTATACTTTACAAAAAATAATCGCAGTTATAGTCAGTGAATGACCGTAAATTGCCGTCACACGAAGTAGCCGACACATAACGCACGCCGATCGCAAATAACTAAAATTGTCGGAGAATAATAGAAGAGTTAACAGCGCGCGAAATCATTGAAAATAACCCGATAATTGTTGCACTCGTTGCACTTGTCGCAACATCCTGCCCTTTAACTTTTGCCCCAGTAAATATATGAACCGCGCGCATTTCCAGAGCCAACTAGCACAAAACACGACGTTTCATAATGTTGACTAAACTATTCATTTTCTATTTTACATTCAAAGTGATCGTAGCTCAGATAAATGGAGAATTCTGGTGGTTAAATGATAAATTGTTAAAATTGTATAAAGTAGAGCCGCCTCAACCTAAATTTGAAGATATCGGGGAATTCGAAACAGACGAAAGTGCTAAAATTGTGTTTAGAGATGACCAGTTTGAAGTTACACAAAAAGAAGACACATTAAGTGATACAACAGTAAAGACGAAAGACAATGAAGCGATTATTCATTTCAGAGATGAAAGTAAATTGATAAACCCAGTTGAAGTCGTAAATAAAACAGAAGCTTTTGAAACTCAGAATAGAATTGACACAGTCGGTGATACTAAAAAACAAAATGAAGATAAAGAAGATGTTTTTAATTTTGTATTCCCAGATGATGTGGCGACTTTAAAAAGTGTCAAAAATAAAAACAATACGAATATTGTAAACGTTTATAGATCAGAAAGTTTTGTAAATAATGGTAATAAAAGTGAAACTTTTAATAATATAATATTTAATAATACAGAAGACTCATTGTCGGAAAACATTTGTACTTATATGAAGAAATCTGAATGTAATCGCTGCAATGGATTTCCGTATTTAACAGAAAAGCAGTAAGTCATATTGTTCACATCAATTTATTTAGTACTATATCCTTTATTTAAATATTATTTTGTTTTAGATCGAACCTTTTAAAACCTGCAATGAATATCCAAAATGTTTGCTGCATCCTCCCACTAACCAAATCAAAATCCTCAAAAATAAAATTCCCCAGTAATGATTATAATCGAATAAAACGTTCTAACAATGACGATAATATAAATCCAGCTCTAAAACAGAGACAAAATCTAATAGAAAGGAAATATGGAATACAAACAACTGCATCTACAGTAGCTCAGAAAATTGTAACACCGGACGAAGAATATATTGACCCATATTTAAATATAAAAAATAATAATTTTAAACAAAAAGTTAATGAATTTAAAAGTTCTCAAGAAGACAATGATTACATTTACAATGATTACTATGCGGCAGAATTACCTAAACCAAGTTTAGTGGGACTGTATTCAGACCATAGTCCGCCAAATTGGTCGTTTGTATATCCAAAGAAAGAATCTTCATATTATAATGATGATAGTGTGGAAGAAGAAATTCCAACATTTGGTTATTCAACTATTGATCCTAGACAAGGTGAGATAAAATATTTGTAAATAAGCAAAGTTTAGTGTAAAGTTTCATTTGAAGATTAATTATTAGAAGTATTTAAAGTATTCTTAAATATTTCGTCGGCAGTCTAAGATAAATATTTTTAGTTTCTTATACATACTTATTAGTCACGTTTCTCTTAGCAGGTTCTTCATCGACCGCTGCAAACTTAAAACCTAGACTTTTAAAACTTACTTCTGCCTCAGACAGAATGCTTAATTCAGAAAGACATACCGTTAGTTATCATTCGAATCCTGATTTTCAAGTTCTGCAAGGATTTAAACTGTTGAATTTAAAGAATAAATTACAACCTCATACTATACGTACTTTAAGAAGACCTACAACTGCAGAAAGTCTTACAGATAGTGGCGAGAAAATGTTCCAATCGGAATCCAGTACAGGAGAAGATTACGACGATTATACGGAGTTGACAGATCCATTGTACAAGAATTGTGGAAGAACAAATGAGGACAACGAACATATTTTTAACTGTGGTAAATTTTATTTTCTTGCATGTTAAAGCTAATAAGTAAACATTGAAACACTTAATTTTAAGCGAAACCCACTAATTAATACATATAACATATTTATAATATACTAGCTGTCGTCCGCGACTTCGCCCGCGCGGAACCAAAAAAAAATACTATATTTTATGTGTTTTTCTACACTATCTTTTACATGTATGCAAATTTCAGCGAGATTCAAGCAGCCGCTCTGGAGATAATTTCTAACAAACATACATCCATTCATGAAAAGATTCCCATTTATAATGTTAAGTTGTAAGATATGGATTGCTAACACTGGATGGAAAGACGTAATTTTAAAAAGCCAATATCTTTGAAATAAGGATGAAATACATAAATGTTATTTTCAGATAGTACAATGGGCGAATCACCGAGAGGGGCACATCCCTGGCTGCTGCTCGTCACACTCAGCAAGCGACGACAGAGCATACTCTGCTATGCGACTTTGGTACATCCTCGCGCTGCCATCACCACAGCTGACTGTACTTATGAGTAAGTAAACTTTAAATTATTAACGTATCATTACTCTAACATCTGTACAATTACATGACAAAGTTACTTATACTAATCTTATTTCACCACGAATTTAAGTTTTTTTTTTGACGCGAATAAAGCCACAAAGACCTGCCTACGCAATTACCGTTATGAATATCTTACACCTTTAAACACGTTCTCCCATTTCATGTAAGGCCGGCACAACAGGTTTCGTTTTTATTTTATCCTAACCATTGAAAAAAAAATTGTTAATTTTATATTATCCGTAGAATGAATGATGAAATCACTATAGTGGCCGGAGCATGGGATCTGAAGGAGGAGAAACGTGGACACTTGCAGTACCGCAAACCGTCAGTCCGCGCACATCAGCAATATACACCAGGAAAACTAGCCTACAATATTGCATTGCTCGTTAGTAACACTTAATTATTATAAATATCCTTTTAAGTACTAAAGATTCTATTTTTATATTTTATGTCTAGTACACAAAAATCTACAGAAGCCTTTGAAACGTGGCAACGGCTTCCACTGTCTTTCTGAGCATAAACAAATTATTGCCGTCAGATTATCAAAAATATATGTATATGGTATTTCAGTACTGGAGACGTCCATTACGATTGGATTTCCACGTGCAACCGGTGTGCTTGTCAGATGATACTAGTAACGAATGTATCTTCGTTGGTTGGGGCGGGTACGATCAAGGTATGTCCTTACGACTCCTGAATATTTCAAATAGCAAAATTTTAAGAACACGTTTGAAAATGTTTACTGAGCCATTTTAATTTAAATTAACTTCAATGGTCCTGTACTGTTTCGGAAATTAGGAGAGATTTTTGTTCTAGGTGTAAAACAGCGTCCACGTTGGCAACGAGCATCTATTTTGTCTTCTCAAAATTGTGCTGAAAATATGTCAAATGAACAGGAATTCGATCTTCCAATTGATACATTTTGTGCTTCCGTTGATTCCAAGACTACCGTTGTAAGTGTTAATAAATTATTTAATATTATTTCTATTAGTTTTCGTTTTATCATCAAATAATGTTACTGTTTCGTTTGTTTCTAAATAATAAATTTATTTGTATTGCAGACGGGGCCCGGCGGACCTTTACTGTGTAGAACGAACGATGTGTACTCCGTAGCGGGGTTGTCTGTATGGCGTAATCACGTTGTAGTACTGATGCGGCCGCAGGAATGGACGATACGCGCTATGGCTGCTTTGAGAATTAACTAAATAACAAAGGTATGGTTACAGTTGAATTTATCCTTATCTTAAGGAATAAATTAAGTGAATTATGGTATAAATTACTACAAGAAAATCGAACAAAATAAGTAAAATAGTGTCTAAAATTGATGTCAAACTTGTCTCGTACAAATATGTATTAATAGAAAAATCAAAAAGATGAACTAAAATTTACATGCATAGATATAAATTATATGAATTTAGATTTAAAATAAAACAACATTTATTTAATGTACTTTATTCATTCACAAACGGTTACACCTGCGACCAACGTCAGAATCATCTAAAATATTACAATAATTTAATTTTTTTATACCAACTCTTATTTTTTATTTAGTCGTATTATATATAACCATACTAAATCAGAAACGTAGCTAAATTTATTAAATTAATTTTCTAAACTAATAAATCATAACAAATGCAGCACAAATATATTTTAGGAACTAATCATTATAAAAAAAATACTAAAATGGGGAATGTTGTCTACGGGTCACGATATAAAATAGTTCAACACAATTACATTTATAATAAAATGAACTAATATTGTACTTTTGGTTGTGTACAAAATAGATCTTTGGTGTCGAACTTGAGTTTAATGAGATAGCTACGGTCACATACACTTAATAGTATTTCCACTGTGATAAAATATTTATAAAATTATTGTTATCTCTCTCACTCTCTTTGAAAAAAACAGAGATAACAATAATTGACAAAAAACATTTGGAACAAAAGACAGTTGGAATTCACAGTTACTATCATTTTAAAGAACAAAACGTAAACTTAATGTTTTTATACGTAACACAAACAAGTCTTACAATTTTACAGCCCTTTTGTATTTGATTTGTCCAGATCTAACGCGTAATTCCTTTTTTTTATGAATGACCAAATTTAAAGTTTCGGTTTTTCGATTTTTTTTTATGTTGCTCTAATAATTTTTTCTTTGGTTATCATATAGCCAGGTTTTTAATTAAAATGGTTGTAAATAATTCATTTAAAACTAACGTTAGTATTTTTTTTTAATCTTTTCACGCTATCCGGACAAATCCTTAACTTAAACTTCACACAAAAATATTATCTAAGATTTTTCATTCAGTGAGCAATGTTTTGAAGCAAAATAATTTTACTAAATTTTTCGTAATATAATACGTTTAGTTTTCCTCTATTGTGTTCAAAAACTATAAAATATTGATGACGAGAAAACGTTTTTTTTTTGTCGTTGTTACTTTATACAAGAGATCAATATTTGTCCAAGTTATAATTGAACATAAACTATTTATTCAAATAAAATAATGAACGCAACTGTCATCGCGAAATGACAAGCTGTCAAAACACGTTGACAGTTCAGTTCTAAAAGTGACAGAAGACGTCATTGATCAACTAATCGGTGTCATTTTTTTACAGTGCGACCAAGTCATCTGTAAAGTGACCATAATTAGCCGTAGCTTTGAAATGTCAGTAAGCCTGTTAGCCAATGAGATGTCTTTATTTTCGATAGTGGCGACACCTAACAGATAGCTTGGTCGACCTAACATACAACCATTACATAAAATGAATTTAAATCTTTCTACATATAATTTTAACATAAATAAATATAAAAATACTAATAATGACAAGATTTCGTTACATCACAAGGTGGCGCGCTCACGCGATCACGAGGGGCTCATCGTCCGAGAACCCTTGTATAGGAGGCACGTCGTCGTCATCTGCAAAAAAGACTTTTACATTTATGATGTTTATACACAAATGACATAATAATTTAGTTACAAATAAAATTATCAATTTTATTAATGTGTTTTATTTATCTTCGGATAGAAATATTCAATGATAACATCACTGGTATATGACAATATATACATACTTCCCACTATGTCAGGCAGTAAACCTCCCACAAAATAGTTTTTAAAAAAATTCAATCAGCAAAATGGTAGGTTACTGACCGTGCTCGATGGTGGCCTGTCCGCGGCGGCTGTCGTAGCGCGGCGTGTGTGCGGAGAGGCGCAGGAAGCTGCGCGCGAGTCTGCGCTGGCGCACCACTGAGTAGAGCAGCGCCGCGCCCAGCGCCGCCACGCCCACCACCGCCGCCCCGCAGCCCCACCACACCGTGCTCGCCGTGCTCATCTCCTCCACAGAATCTATCACACATTCCCCTTCTTCACACAAAATGCACCAAGTGCAACACCAGAGGCACAAGAAATAATAAATAAAACTAAAAACAAATATAAATTATTTATTTCGTCAACATCTTATACCAAAAGTAGAACATGTATGAGACCTCCATTTAAGTAAATTTTGAATGTCCCAAGTACCAACATAAAAATAATATAACAGAACTAACTACATTAAATGCACATAGAAAAAAGCTATAATACAATAAAAAGCAACAAATAAAAAGAAAAAAAAATAGTAGCAAAAAGGAAACAATATAAAAATAAATTACTGGTTAGTTTTCGTTAGAAATTAAGAATAAAAATATACACAACATTCACTTTAGTTATTTGATGTACGTAGTTGCAGTGAGTGTATGTGTGTAAAGAGAATGTCAGTATGAGTATGCGTGAGTGTTTGTATGAGAATCTGTGTGTATGACAACGTGTGCGTAGTATATTAATAGTTAAGTCTATACATATTTTAGTATTCGATCGAATCAATCTAATTGGTTAATAAGTATTAAAGAAAACATAGGCAGTGATGTGAATTGTTATTACAGAAGCAAGCGCGTATAAATTTACAAAAGAGGTAAGTAATAGCCTAATAAGAAAGACACTGCGATAAAGCTTAATAAATCTGGCACTTTAAATTCATGAGACTATTCACTGGAATTTCACTGTTATTATTATAACTGGTGAGTGCTCATCTCTCTGGATGTATCTCCTGTAGGTAGTGCAGCATTGTACTGGTTGATGTTTAGCAGATAGCGAGCAAGGTAATATAGCGGTGCATCTTGTGCCATCAGTTATCAGATGTGAAGGTTGGAGTTTACCCGTTGTTTGGAATGCCTTAGTGATTTGCACACAACTTTCTTTGTGGTGAGGCACAGACACAAGATCAGTGGTGTATGTTGTTATTTTTTAAGTAGTCCAAGTTTTGAATAGAAGATAGATTTCCACCATGATGAAGAAGAGGACGAAGAAGAAGAGGATGAAGAAGACGAAGAGGATGACGAAGAAGAAGAAGAGGAAGAAGAAGAGGAAGAAGAAGAAGAGGAAGAAGAAGAAGAGGAAGAAGAAGAAGAAGATGATGAAGAAGAAGAGGATGACGAAGAAGATGACGAAGAAGATGACGAAGAAGACGAAGATGAAGACGAAGAAGAAGACGAAGACGAAGAAGACGAAGAAGAAGATGAAGACGAAGAAGATGAAGAAGACGAAGAGGACGAAGACGAAGAAGACGAAGAGGACGAAGAAGACGAAGAGGACGAAGAAGATGAAGAGGAAGACGAAGACGACGACGAAGAAGAAGACGAAGAAGAGGATGAAGAAGAAGACGAAGAAGAAGACGAAGAAGACGATGAAGAAGAAGACAATGATGAAGAAGAAGGAGGGCAGCGAAACCGGTAGCGCGCCGACGTATATGAGGTCGTACCTTCCATAGTAAGGGTGTTGACCTCGCTGAGCTCGCTGTAGTAGCCATCGTGCGTGACTGCGCGCACGCTAACGTATAGAGGGCGCGCGGCCGCAGGCGCAGTCACTGCCAGCAGCAGCGGTGAACGCTCCGCCTCTTCCACACGCATGTCCGCACTAGGCTGGACCAGGTCATCTGGTATCTCCTTCTCCGACACTATGACCTGGTACTTGTGCCTGGAAATAACACCTCAGTATATAGTACCCAGTATTTGATTAGAAAAATTACGAGTATATTTGTCTTACCACAGAACTCCAATGCCCTAACACTGACTTATTATCCCTTACGTTAAAACATAGTCTACAATATGTATTATTGCAATAAAAACCTACGGTTTTAATAATATTTAGGTTAACTTACTTAGGTGTGTCGGGTCCTTCAACATGTTGCCAGTTGAGCACGAGGTGTCCATTGGGTGCGAGCCAGGCGACCAGGCCGCGCGGCGCCGGCAGTGCTCCCGTGCGCACGTCGATGCAACGCTTTGATGCGCCTTCCACGTGCGCCTGTCAATATAAATTAGCATTTAATGCATAAAAATTGCTATTTTTATTTTAAAGGTATTTTGTGGAAACTATAATATCAAAAAGTTACGTTAGAGTTTTGCAAATATAATGTTCAAAACATGCTTAGAAAGGTATATAATTTAAAGTACAGTAATTTTACTTACAGCAACACAAATATTGAATCTGCCGCCGACGGGTACGTTTTCTATGATGTGCTCTAGAGACGAGTTGCGCGTCGCATTTAGTGCATACCGACTCACTTTGTTATGTGTCAATTCCGTTATTTCCAGCTGAAACAATAATTTTAAACTGTTAAAATGGAAAAAAAACAAAAATTTCAGTTAATACGTATTTGTTGGCACCAATAGCAAAATTTGCATTTAAAAATAGGTAAATAAATAAATTAGTTTACCCTATAAGGTACAGCTTCACTGAGCGCGTTACAATTGATGTGCCATTTGATCTTAAGCTCTGACTTCTCTTTGTTGTATTCATAATCCAAGTCCTTTATGGGCGCTCTGAAAAAAAAAATCTTTTTTAAGCAAAAACTTCGCAAAAATTTACATAAAAGATCATTTAAAAATGTAAACGGTATGCGACTTGAATTGGAACGTCGGGCAGAAGAAAACTTTAGTTCATAGCGTGCCAAATCTAATGGCGTGTACTTACTTGGGGTTCTCTCTGGTGACAATCTCCTTGTATTTGGTGACGGGTCCGCCGAGCAGACTGACAGTGAACACATAAGTCTCGCAAGCGTGCAACCCGTCGATAACTACGCTCGTATTCGTTGTTATTATTTTCTTCTCTGTAAACATATTGAGTAGTTGTTAATTCATCTAATTAATATTTTAAATGTAAATGTTTAGATGGATGTTTGTTTGAAGATATCTCCAGAACGGCTGTAAGGATCTCGCTGAAATTTAGCATAGATATAGAACATAGGATTCTATTTTTTTTTAATTCGCTGCGGACAGAATCGCGGGCAACAGCTAGTAAATTTATAAAAATGAGCATAATAAATTTAATTATTTTATTATCAGACAAAAAGTTAGTGTAGGGGACTGGGTAGTAAATTTAACATACTATAAATTACTATAACGTACCATGATCCTCCTTCAAGTCAGTCGGTATTCTCCAATGCGCGGCGTCAGTGTAAATAACTTGGTACTTCAACTCCTTGCCATTGTACCTATCAGCCAGTGGTGGTGACCAGCTCAGGAGTACGGCGGTCCTCTTCTCCTTTAGCAGTATAGCTGTCATATTAAGCATCTCGTCGCGTTCACCCTCCGTGATTATCACCTCGGTGACAGGTTCACCGATCATCGAACCTTTGTAAGCCATCACGTGGATGAAGATTTTCACACCAGGTGGTAGGTTTTTCACTGGGAACAAAATAAATTACATTTTAAAATTATTTGTGTTGACTTATGTATAAATTTGCTAAATTTTGTATAAGTTGCAAGAGTCAAATAAGAAAAAAAAAATTAGGAAAGATGTTTTTATCCACGCGTTTATGGCTTTCTCTTTTTCCGTCCTTCAATTACTCTCTGACATTTATATTTGCTCTATGACTTTATATTTTCGTCTATGGTTTGCTCTATGTGCTTACGTGTGACATTATTCTCCTTGGTACGTATTGGCTGGAGTCTGGAGTAGAGCAGAGGCAGCTGCGTACTGACGATGTATCCGTCGACGCTGCGAATCTTGTCCCATTTGACAGACACTGAGTTGTTGGCGAGTCGCGTCACACTGATGTTCTTTAGGTCATCCACGTCACCTACTTCATCGAATGTCAAGTACATCACTTCTGATGAATTTGATGTGTAGGCGTTGTTCGTTGCCGTCACCTGCAAAAATAATATGTTTATAGGTATTTGTGATATTTTGAAAGAAAAGAAAAAACTATATTTTTGAATTGTAGAGAATGTGTTGTAGATTCACAAATTCTCACATAGAACGCAGGTGTTACAGAAAGATAGTGAATTGTAACCAGACTGTAATTTCTTTACAGATTTAAATGTAAAGTGCACTATTTAAAAAAAAAACAAAGAATATGTAAATATAAATTAGCATTTAACACATAAAAATTGCTATTTTTATTTTAAAGGTATTTTGTGGAAACTATAATATGAAAAAGTAACGTTAAAGTTATGCAAATATAATGTTCAAAACATGCTTCAAAAGGCATGTAATTTGAAGTACAGTAATATTACTTACAGCAACACAAATATTGTATCTAGTAAAGTGCACAATTTAAAAAAAAAACAAACAAAGAATATGTGAATTATACATACCCAGAATGAATAATTAGTGTTAGGTTTGAAGTAGCCCCTGACTGTAAGACTGACGGGCTCATGATGGGTGACAAATACAACTTTCTGTGCGGGTGGTAGAGGCGGGGCGTAGTACAACGTATAGCGGCGCAGACGACCACGCGGAGATGCCGGCGGGTCCCAGATCACGTTCACACGACTGCCGATCATCTGACGTACACTTACACGTAATGGTGGAGACGGTACTGCAGACAGAAACATTCGTATATTATTCTCTTTTTTTTTAGACATTTTTAGATAAAAAATCCGCGACCCCAAATAGAGTTCTATTGATCTATTGGCTAATCCAAGATGTAGGTTGGTGCTTAAATCATAATATAACAAAGTATAAGATGTAAAGTTGGGTTACCTCCTTCACCAGTGGTAGTATTGACATATTTCATGGAAGGGTAAGTCTTGTTGGATTTGCTGTCTCTGATGTAGAACGTCACGTTGTAATTTGTGTACGGCTCAAGGCCTGTGAATCTGAAAATGACAATTTTTTTTTATTTTAATCACTTCTATGTCTATATTTAAATTAAAACAAAAATTAGTTATATACTAACCGCTCCTCTAACTCTATAGAGGAACATTATTTAATACATATTACATACATACCCTATTATCCCTCTCCCTCTGTCCTTAACAGTCAAGCAAAAAACTTATTATTATTATGTACTAAATATACATAAAGTGTATGTACCGGTATACGCTGTCAGTGGTCCATGTCATGTTGCGCCAGATGCCATCACTGACTTTGGCAATGGATGGCAGGAAGCTGTACAGCACGCGCTGCTGCTGCGCCAGCCAGCACGACACCAGGAAACTGGTAGAGTTGATGGAGGATTGGTCTACGCCCAGGCTCACGTACTGCAACATATGTTTACTGTTACACAAAATATAAATTTTTCACAATATAAAGTGACAAAGAGACATACGGTTAGGTTATTTCGCTAAAATAGCGAAGTGACCGCTGCCCATAGACATCTTCGATGTGTAATATTCTCTAGCGGCTTTTATTCAACAGATTCAGTTCATTGGTAGTTTTCGCTTTATCATAATTTTACTTTTGTAATATTATAAATGCGAAAGTTTAGATGGATGGATGTTTGTTACTGCGTATCTCCAGAACGGGTTAATCTCAATGAATTTTGACACAGATCTAGAACATTCTCTGAAAGATCACATTGTCTACTTACTTAGTTTTAATACCATGCATATTAAATCGCGGCCAAAAATGAGTAAGTTATAAAAGTTGTAAAATGAAACCTCGTACACACAACTTAAGATTCATTTTATATCCTTCTATATTAACAATCTAGTGTTTAATTTTAGTATTTATTGTAATGATAGTAATTACGTGGTAATTATGTTCGTGACTGGAGCAGTTGGTCTCGTCTGAGCCATCGTAGCAGTCCTGGCGGCCATCACACAGCGCGCCGCGCCACACGCATCGAGTGCCCTCATCGCATTCAAACTGGTCGCCCGGACATGCGCCTGATGGTTTGCTGGACTTCTACACAACATATTTATTTATTTTAAAACGTGCATACAAACAGAAAACAATTACATATATAAAAAGGTTTGGTTATACCAGCGAGCTTAACTCAAGAGTTATTGGAAATAACAGCTTTTGTATTGTCCAACTTAAATACGCCTATTAAAGTTCCTGACAGTTAGTACCAGCGCTATCGACAGCAACCTTCAGCGCCAACATGGCGAAGAGCAAATCGGCACAAAACACCATGGTTTATGGCCTGTCCATTTAATAGTGTTCAGTGGTGTGCTTACCATGGTGCAATGAGTCTCGTCACTGTGGTCAACGCAGTCGGGTACACCGTCACAGATCTTAGCAGTGAGCACGCAGCCGCCGTCACGGCAGGTCGTCTCCAGCGCTCCGCACGACGGCAACGGCAAGGGCGTTGCGGTCGCCCACGCGCGGCAACTGTGCTCGTCGGACCCGTCCACACAGTCCTCCTGGGAGTCGCACACCCACGATAACGGGATGCACACACCTGGAAATAATATCTCATCAAAACAGTCCTCAACAATCAGTTAAAATGAACAAATACTGAATTATTTGTTAGAAATACAACGAATATTACAAATTAGTTTGAAATGTGCCATTTACGAATGCAATCTTACTTATTATAAATGCGAATGTTTAGATGGATAGATGTGTGTTTGTTTGAAGCTATCTCCGAAATGGCTCAATGGATCTTGGTGAAATTTGGTACAGGTATAGATTATTGTCTGGAAGAACACATAGATATTAATTATGTTTTTTTTATAATTCCGTGCGGACGGAGTCGCGGGCTACATCCAGTTTCTAAATAAAAACAACTTACCAGGAGAACATGTAAATCTGGTCTTTCCACACTTCTGTCTCACACTATCAGCTCGGTTTATCGTCTTGGGCTCAACAAAGTGCACTCCGCAGGCGACCTCATCAGAATTATCCCCACAGTCGTTGATACCATCGCACCGCCACCAGTACGGCAAGCAGTTGCCATTGTCGCACTGGATCATCCAGTCTAAACATGAGCTATTCGCTGGAAAGCTGAATGGACTCTCTGTGGTAGGCCGAGGCAGCAGTTTAGAATGGCCGATATGCGTACAATTCTTCTCATCTGAAGATTCCACGTCGCTACAGTCGTTTTCACCATCGCATACCTGATTGAAATTATTTTACTTTACAACTTCGTCCTGGCAATCATCTTGTTTATTATACACCACGATTTGAGAAGACGTTACATGTGATGACGATGATGATGCAACTTACCCAGGACTTGTAGATGCACTTGCCGCTGGGGCAGCGGAACATGTAGGGTGCGCAGGTGGAGTTCCTGCAGCGTTCGTCGCGCTCGTCCTCTCCTCCGGGGCAGTCAGTCTCGTTGTCGCAGACCCAGGAGTTGGGTATGCACATGCCGCTGCTGTCGTTGCACGCGAAGCTGTGCACTGAGCAGTTCACTTGTGTGTTCGGTCGCTTTACTTGACTCTGCAAATATTACACATTTATGAAATTACCATTAAATATGTAACAGCGCCTTTAATAATAACGCCGCGTTTAATCTTCAAAATTCCATTTAAATATCGACATCTGACAGATCAGTATCGGCCGTCAGCTAATACTTAATAACTCTTTATTTTGATAAAAATAAACCTTATTTTTATCTAAAAAGAACTATTTAGATTTGATAAATGTTTTAAAAACCTAGGCATGTAAATATTTCGTTAAAAAACTAAAACTGTTTAACTCTAAAAGTCCCTCAATATATTCAATGAGATAATTTTTTATAGTGACCGTGCAGTTGCGTTCATCGGAGTCATCCTTGCAGTCATTGTCACCGTCGCAGACCCAGCGTTTGTCCACGCAGTTGCCGTTACCGCACTGGAACTCGTTCTCACTGCAGTTATGTTTGCCGCAATCTGCACAATACAGTAGATAAATTACCGGTACCTATATTTTTTTACAACTTAAAAGGTAAAGTACAAAAATCATGTCCTTTCATAACACAAATCCCCTCAATCCCACAATCCCCTCCCCCACAAAATGGCTTCCCCATTCTTTCCTTATAATAAAGTTAGTATGATAGTGCGACGTGGCAAAGTTCATAGTGACCTTTCTCGTCTGTCATGTCGGAGCAATCGATGTCGCCGTCGCATCGCCACTGCGGCAGGTAGCAGCTACCGTTGTCGCAGGCGACGCGCGGCGGAGCGCACACACACCCCGCCTCGTCAGACCCGTCGCCGCAATCGTCGTTACCGTCGCAGCGCCACGACTGAGCTATACACATGTCGTTCTTGCACGAAAATTGATCCTGCCAAAGAAATAACAACACACATTGATAATGACCAAGAGGGTTAATCTTACTAATATTATGAATGAGAATGTTTAGATGATGGATGTTTGTTAGAAGGTATCTACAGATCCTCTGTATGGATCTCGCTGAAATTTGGCAATAATGTAAAACATAGTCTGGAAGAACACATCGGCTATAAATTATGTTTTTTTTTAATTCGCGCGGACGAAATCGCTAGCGACAGAGCGAATATATTTTTAAAATTTATTGAATATTTAACACAATAAAGTGATATAAATTAGTTACTTACCGAAGCGCAGGTAGCTCCAGGCTTCTTGGGGCATGTCAGATTAGCGTAAGGCTCGACGAGGTTGGGACACAAACATTTGCCGTGAGACTTGACGAAGCCGTCGGGACAGAGACAGCTGAAGGAGTTGCCGGGTCCGCCCAGACACAGCGCGTCGCAGCTCGTGTTCTTGTATGAGCACGCGTTGCTGCCGTGCTGGATGAAGTGCGCGAACACCTTCAGACCCATCAGACCGGAGAACGAACCGTTAATCGTGATCACGTTTTGACCGTTGTCCTTGTCGGCTATAAATATAGATTTGGCTTTCCAATCATCCCAGTACATCTTATCCTTTAATACCGCGACCGCGAATGGATGCGATACTTTTTCGTCGTTCACTAAAATTTTCTTGAAATACTGTCCATTCAAATCGGCACTCGCTATGTAATCTTCCATAGCGTCAACCCAGTATATTCTCTCTGACATTTGATCTATTGTTATGCCGTTCGGCCATTGCACGATTGGCTTCTCGAACAGTCTCACGATATGCGATCCATCGAGATTGGATCGAGAGACTGAAGGGTTGTTTCTATCCCAATCCGTCCAGAATAGATAGCCAGCTTTAGGATGCACCACTATACCCCGAGGTTTAGACAATACATCGGGGCCTAAAATGGTAACCCTCATTCTTCCTTCACTGGACAGATCTGTTCGTACGGCTTCAATTTTCTTTCTCATACCGTCGACAAAGAATAAAACGTTAGATATCCAGTCGAGAGCCATGCCTTCGATACTGGCGAGATCGGTGTCCACGACTACCTCTTGAACGAATCCAGTCTCGAAGCACTGTCGACTGATTTTATCTACTTCGATATCTGCCCAGTAAATGCAATTATTTTTCATGTCAAATTCAATAGCAACGATGTTCTGTTGATCTTTGATGGGGAAAATGGTAGTATTATCCGATAAATCAATGCGGGCGATTTTATCTCTCAGCGCAACTAATAGGAATTCAGTGGGCTCGTCGAGAGGACAGGGAATCACATCTGGATTGTACGGCAAGTATCCAGAAGTTGTGCAAACATCGCCGTCGATCTTTCTATAGCCTTTCGTACGTTCATAGTAGTCGCCCGGTCGACAAGACGGTGGAATCGAATACGGATCGTATTTCGAACTCTTATTGTGTACGCATACGTTACGAGAAAGAACGAAACCGAAGTCGCATTCAAAATCTCTTCTACCGCACTCGCACACTTCTTTCCTGATAGGTCCATCGTAGTCGATGCCGTTGTAACAATTAGTGTGAGCGAGTCTACGTTGGAATACATCCCTGGTGCCCAACACACAAGTTGCTGTAGTATCCGGTGGTGAAGGAGACCAATCTTTATAGTCATCCGAGGTACAATTACGTGGGAAAGCTTTCTGAAGATCTATGGTTATAATTATCCACTGATGTTGTTCGTTTGCCGAACCGAACATTGTAAAAACAGTTGTATTTTCTCCTGGTTCGGTCATGAGGCCGTAGATACGAAGATCGTTGGCGTTAAATCTACAAAAAAAAATGAACTATGATATAAACTCGCATCGTAAGTATTTATACAAAGAATCTTAATATTTAAATATAACAATCGAGCCATTTGTTAAAAAAATACAAACTTACTGGTAAGAATTCCATTCTATGCCCTCATTCGTGGAATAGAGTATCTCTCTGGTTTCACTCAACATTTTGAAGTACTTCACAGCTACCAGCACACCGCCGTGGTCTCCATAATTAAAGAAGTAAAAGTCTTTGAGGATTCTCTTCCAGGTGAGGCCAGCATCACGGCTCAAGTAAACACCAGGAATCCCTTTCAAGGAACGACCCACTACTCCAGTCGCCATTATGATTCCAGGAGCAGATTTCGAACTCATTATACTTGCGGACCTGGAAACAAATAATATATATATCTCTCTCTCTCTCCCTAGCTTGCATCCCACAAGGTGGTGGGGTCAGCTTTCAAATCATATCTATCTAGACTATTATACTATCATCATCAGCTCACTATACGACCCAACCGAGGAGACCGAAGCCTACCCTAAGTAAGGGTGATTAGGCCATAGTCAACCACGCTGGCCAAGTGCGGTTTGGTTGACTTCACACATATCTTTGAATTTCGTCTCAGATATGTGCAGATTGCATCAAGATGTTTTCCTTCACCGTAAGAACGTCGGATAAATGTACATATGTAAATCGGAAATCTTAAAAACACATTGGTACATGGCGGGATTCGAACCCAGGACCTGCAGATCAGAGGTCAAGCACCTAACTTGTAGTTAGGTGCTTGACCTCTGAGCCACCGACGCTCTACACAGTAGCCTAAATACAGTACAAAAAAGGACTAATAACTACTTACTACTTTACATAGTAAAAAAGAAAACATGGAGGTGTAAAACTAAAATAACATTAGCGTGATATTTCTCATCAAAAAAATACATAAATACTCCCATCCTTACAATGATTTATTTACAATATATTAACTAAAAAAATGCAACTCAAATCAAACAACGTGCAATACAAAATGGTTACTTTGTTATTCAATTCATTCACCGCTAAAGTTTTTACCTCATAGCATTGCTTATCACATTTCCAGGCGGGCTGTAAATAAGGTAAATGCATAGATATCAAAAGCGTGGTCAAAACTGTGAAACAAATAAATGAAGATCTATTATCATCGATTTTGTTTGTACACTGGTACAGTCGAAGACATTAATTTCCTACCCATTGTGGTAAAATATTACTTAACGCTTATGCAATTAGTTAGAAAATATTTTCATAGCTAAAGTAACAGTTTGCTATGCGATATTTGATCTTAAGTGGAAGACGAATGTAATTTGAATGTACATAACTCATGTATATACCATTATATACTATATTTATGTCTATAATAGAATGAACAACGTATACTAACACATCAACGTTCCTGTTAACGGAAAGTGAACATATTCACGACCTCGAGACAAGTTCAAGATGATAACATTGCTTTGTGAATGATAATCTCATTATTACCACAGAGTATATACACTATGCATAATAGGTTTGATGACCGATGTATTTATTTACTAATTTTTTTATTTATTTTTTTATTGAAAATATTAGAAGATTTTTTTTTGTAAATTTACTAATATTTCTTTAACCATTCCAACTAAGCTCTAGGCTTGTGCTAGGATATGGTTTACGACAATAGTCGAAAGGCGGGATTCGAACCACCGACCTCGTGGTCACAAATCCGTACCCTTAACTTAGACTATTGACGCTTTTTAATTTTTTAATTATTTTATACAATTTTGTTTAAGAAACCTTCTTTATCGGGTATATTTATACACGTATCGGGTATCATCATCAGCTCACTATAGTTCCCCAATTAGGGGCTCAGAGCCTATCCTAAGTTAGGGGTGAGAAGGCCATAGGTAACCATGCTGGCCCAGTGCGGGTTGACTTCACGCATAACTTTGAATTTTTTCGCCGATATGTGCAAGTTGCATCAAGATGTTTTCTTTAGACGTAAATACGTCGAATAAATGTACATATGAAAATCGAACATTAAATTGGTACATTGCAGGTTTCGAACCTAGGACCTGCAGATAGCAAGTCAAATACTTAACCGCTGAGCCACTGAGGCTCTATTTATTGGGTATTTGTTTATTACATAAGCTCTTAAAGTAATTATTGTTAAGAAAACAAAGCTGTATTCATTTCTCATTAGTGTTATCTATATAAAAATAGCAAGAGACAAGATATCAATGCAATGAATTTTGTTTTCTGACCTTCGGTTAAAAAACATATCAGTTACGGCTCATATAAGATATAAGAGTTAAAAACAAACGCACTTTTAATAGCATAGCAATAGCATTATAAAAAAAATCCAGCTTGATATTCACGCGTTTTTGAGAAAAAGGGTCTTGATAGACGAACGGACGGACAAAAAGGGATCCTATAAGGTTTCCGTTTTTTTTTCCTATGTGGTACGGAACCCTAAAAATTAACTCAATATGCCTTTGTCGATAAAATTTTGTAATTAAATTAAAGTAAATTAATAACTTATTAATATACATACAAAATAACAATATTAAATCAATTTGCTAAAGATTTATCGCTCGTCTAATCGGTGTTATTAATTTTATAGTTTACAAAGCAATTTAGAATGTCGCTGTGAAGGAAACAAATAGAACAGTAACGATAAGGCAATGACACGCATTGCTAAGTCGACAATTATTGACTAACATAATTCTAAGTTGGCAAAAAATGCAAAGAAATTATAATACGTTTCAAACAAGACCTCAATCGCTATAAGTGCAGATTCTAATTAGAAGTAATAATATTATTATTAAAGTTAATCGACATCACAGGGGACTGAAGAGCTGGCAGTTACCTCGGACAAAGAGTTAGTATAGCTATACAAAGGGGGAAAGCTGCCAGTATCTTCGGAACCTTACCTATAGGGACTCCTTCTAATAATATAATATATTTCAGTTAATTATTCTTTTTTAATATTTTATTTAATAGAAAAAGATTTAAGACCTTTTTGTAATGAAGATTGCAACAAATTTATACCAGAAAGGGAAACAAACTTTACTTTGACGTTTTTATAATATTATTTCTAACTGAAGACAATATAATTAAAAATAAATTTAATAAAAAATTGTTTTACTGACCCTATCTTGTTAGATTTGATAACTATGACGTTACAATGTGGATACTAGAATTTATCTTTTCTTAATTATTGCCTATTATCTTAACTATCATTCCTAAATTATTATAATTTTTATATTTATTCCTAAATGAATAAAAAAAAGATATAAAAATAGAGTTAACTAACCTCGTGACTGGATACAGCTGGCTAAATTTCTGACACAGGTGTAGACTACAAGATTTCTCGCTGTCATTCGAGTCAATACAGCTGAGTGGCTTTCCTAGAAAAATATTGAATTTTTTTTATTACCATGATTTCTTAAAACCACTTATAATATACATCTCTCGAAGGTAATAGAAATAATCGGTTTTTAGGTAGGTATACTAGCGGTTGTCCGCGACTTGGTCAGGAATTAAAAAACTTAAAAAGTAGCATGTGTTCTTCTAAACTATGTTCTATATCTATGCCAAATTTCATCAAAATCCTTTGAATCTTTCTGGACATACCTTCTACCAAACATCCATCCATCTAAACTTTCACATTTATAATATTAGTAAGATTAATTCAAGATATTTAAATTGACATCCGATTATCATTGTTAAAGGGTCTGTTTGTCTGTATGTCTGTTAGTATAGTCTGGAATATATAATATCTCTTTGACTCAAAGCAATTATGATAGCACGCAATAAAAATGTCAATTATCTGGAGTGAAAATTCCTCCTCTCATACATAATAGGGGCGTATTCACAATTATTGATAAACATGATAGAATTTAATATTTCCTTGAAACATAATCACTGTTGACTGTATTTTTTTAAACAACGATCGTTTAATAACGTAACGTAACGTTTAACATAAATATAGAATACTAGCTATCGCCTGTGACTATATTCGCGAGGATTTAAAACAATCGTAATTAGTAGGCTTCTATGGAAAAAAAGATCAATGGACCTGTTCTAGAAATACGTTCTAATTCTAACAAACATCCATCCGTCCATCCATCCAAACATTCATATTTATAATATCAGTAAGATTTTGGACGAGGCAGTACTTCACAAGTATTTAGGTGTGATTTAATTAGATTAGATTAGGATTAAAAAATACCATTTTCGTCTTCCGCCGGTGGTTTAATCGGTGACCAGGTGACTCCGTGATCAAATGTGATGAGGGAGACAAGATGTTCGGGCTCTATGTCGGCGATCAGCGACTTTGAGTTGACCTTGGAAGCTATATAGATGCCTTTCAGACCTTCTACCCTGTACAGATCCGTGAAAGCATCGTCCGTTACGTCTCTAAAAGAAAAAAAAATATGTTAAAAACCTTAGCCTTGTTTTTCAAAACTACTGGAAATAATATTTCCCCGCAAGCGAAGTTATTATTGGATATCTTAATTAGATGAAACTTTTTTGATCATAATTCAATGAACTGGCCAATAAACATTTCTCAGTAATGCCAATCGCTTCCATGCGAGATTATTCCTCGAAACATAACACACTGTCCGTCTAAATTCGATTCATAAAACTTGTTATTAAGTTTGAATGATTGCATGAACCTCGAAACAGTTGATATGAATAACGAATATTAATTAAAGACACATTAAAAATAGTATTTAACCAAATCAATTTACGATGTTAAGTTTTAGCGATATTATGAAATGACTTGCAAGAATCAAATATTTATTCAATGCTACTGGGATTAGGACAAGATTATCCGATCCTCCGATGTTCGCATTTGTTGAAGCCATCAGTCAATGTTACTACGTTACTGCAAATGAGAATAAAAATTTAACTTACTCCAACCAACTATCCTTCCAGTTGCCCTGAGGGAAGTAGCACAGAACTTGCTCCAAGCTCAGCACGAAGTTGTACTGTGTGAAATTGTTGCTTATCTCTGACACGTACAAATTAGTTAAGTTTTCAGTGTGCATAACAGAGATGAAGATACGTTTGTCCGTCACATCCGCTATATGGAACTTCCTCCTGTCTAATTCCGTTTGGAACTCTGCCTTGTAGAATGGGCCTCGTTGATGAGAAATGTAGAGGTCGAACGTGTTATTCTGAAACAAAAAACAATCAATGAATTTGGAACTTGTACTAACAGATCGTCGCGGCGGTGGCGCAGGAGTTTATGCATTTGAATATTAATCTACAGGTCCTGGGTTCGAATTCCACCATGTACCAATGTATTTTTGGATTTTCGATTTACATATGGACATTTATCTGACGTTCTTACGGTGGAGGCAAACATCGTGATGCAACCTGCGCATATCTGAGAAGAAATTCAAAGATATGTGCGAAGTCAACCAACCCGCCCTAAGCCAACGTAGCTGATTATGGCTTAGGCACCCCTAACTTAGGGTAGGCTCCAAGCTCATCGATGGGGACGTATAGTGAGCTGATGATGATGACTAACACATATTATCATCCCTTATATTCACATGAAAAATTGCAATATTTGCATGTATCACGTTAAAGTATCGTGGCACTCGAGTTCTATGGTCAGCCATTGTTAAAAAAAATGGTAAGAATAATACAAAATGCGTTGTATAAAATTAATACCGCTCACGTCTGCCCTTGAATTCGACAAAAATCAAAACAGCGATGCTTTAATAAAAATACAGGACAGTAAAAATTATTATTCCACATCAAGAAAAGAATACAGACGAAAAGTTTTTTTTTCCTACTCCGATACTGATTTATGTAATAACCGTTTCAAATACATAATAAATACATATATAATCGTTAAAGAAACCTGCTGATGCAAAGGTTACTTACACTTATGTCTAAAGATTCACATTACACGTGTAACCAATACCTAAGAATATATTAATTAATAATTTATAGTAAAAGGAAAAATGCGGTGTAAAGCTTTAATGCGTTTAATATTATGGGAGTGTTAGTAATTATAAAATACTCAACATTCTCTAATCAAGAATACAACTTATAAGAATCCTGTTTGATAATACGACGTCAGTCATCGTCGTGGTCAGTCGTCAGTCGTCATCATACAGAGTCAGACGAATTTGACAAACAACGCAACATTTTGCCTTTTGTAAACGAAACACTAGTCTGTACAAAATCTATAAAAGACTAGCTGTTGCTCGCGACTCCTTCCGAGCGAAATTTAAAAAAAACTAATTAGTAGTAGTAGCAGTAGTTCTTCAAGATCGTGATAGATCTATGCCTTTTAGCGAGAGCAGCAGTTCTAGAGATACCTTTTAACATCCATCCATATAAACTTTCGCATTTATAATATTAGTAAGAAATAAGATTGTCACTATACAATTACAATGACTTATAAGTAGTTCGTTATCAGAAATCGTATATGTCCTTTGCTTCCACAAATTAGAACAAAAGCTCTATAGTTACACCTTAGATAGTCATGTGACCAGTATGTTCACACTTAGACGGTTAGCATTGATTTAACAAGGTGTTAATTTTAATTTAACGATTCCTATAACAGTATTTTATTCTTGTTTCATACAAATATGATCTTAAGATAAGGTTGAAGTCACTCAAGAGTACATAAATTGAATCTACATTGATCAATGGATAGAAAAACAACGGATAAGGTCTTCCTGGATAGAAACAGTCATTGTTCTATACATATCATTTAATTTATAACAGGGGAGCATAAAATTGAAAAGAGCATATTCGGGAATTCCCCGCTTGTTGTGTAACGATTTAACAACCAATGAGAATGCGCCTTTAAAGTTGCTAGCACGAAATGCGTTCATATTACTCTGTCCATTATTCCTAAAGATAAAAATATGAGAGTGTCGCAGAAGCACTTCTATGGGTAAAAATGTGTAACAACTTTCGAAAATGTTACGCAATGTTTTTGGCATTCTATCCTTTGTGCTTTAAAGAACATAATAATATTCTAGATTGCTTATCAAAATTTAAAATTTGAAAACGAGGTTATAGCTGTTTATATGCAAAAAGATTCAAGTCATGGTCAAATTGCAACATAAAATCATTTATACATAAACTAACTGACGCCCGCGACTTCGTCCGCGCGGAATTTAAAAAAAAACTATTGCTCGCGTAATGTTATATAGCATAAAGCCTTCCTCTATAATGGACTATACATCAAAAAAAGAATTCTCCAAATCCGACCTTTTTTTTTCAGAGGGGAATGCTTTATGCATACTCCGCGCCCCGGGGGGGACGCGGTAGTTATGTGGGATTCTCCTCCATAGCGGAGGCATACCCACTAAACCCCTCTGTTCCTCCAACGCATCTGGACGGGACCACGGGCACGCTTTCGCTCTCGTCCGCGGCCCCTCCAAATCCGACCAGTAGTTCCTGAGATTAGCGCGTTTAAACAAACAAACAAACAAACTCTTCCGATTTATAATAATAATTTATGCATAAATTTCAATTATCCTTGTAACTAGTAACCATGCATTCAATATAAAAAAGATAAAGTATTTATTTTTAAAGTATTCATCAAAGAAACAATGACGCATACCAATGATTAATGAATGTATTTCCTTTATTTCAACTGTTGGGTACAATAACATTTTCAATTTTATACATTTAATATATTTATACTAATATTATAAAAAGAAAAGATTTCATTGTTTGTGTTGAATATGCTCCGAATCTACTAAACCGAATTGAAAAATTATTTCAATGTTGGAAAGTTATACTATTCCCAGGTGACATCCCCATATTTTTTAACACGCGCTGACGAAGGCACCTACTAATAATTTATAAGGAAAACCACATTCCTTTACAAAGGCTCGCGTGACAACCTATTTTGTTACATTGTGTTTATCCATTTACTCAAAAAAAAAAAACTTAAACCAACGACAATATCACTTTCTTTTTTACATAATACCCTTATTCATAACTGTGTTACACTTTCTCCACGTCATTATTATAATACAGAAAGAAATATCGATAATTATACAACAGTCAGACATTATTTCCTGCGTCAAGTACGATAGTTGTTTGTAAAAAATAAAAGATAACACGTAATTAACGAGAAAAAATATCGCGTGATCTTAGAATATAAAGAATCGTTATTGATACGCCTCACGGAAATAATTTTATTTGGCCAAACAACCATTAACTAAATTAGGTCTTTGGTAAGGTACAAAACATATCTTTTTTACCCTAGAATTCCATTGCTACACTTGTATGTATTATACATATTACTATCCCTTTTATTCTCTTCGACAAAAGAGAGACTACAATATATTTTAATACAAGGGTCACTTCAGTTTAAATCTAGAGTTAAATTACAGACATACAGTTTATCACCATCGTCTTTTCCCAACGAGACCAAAAAAAACTTTTTTTTAACTTAGCAGTATTTAAATAAAAGAAATATTATTACTACAACTGATCACAACAAAGCTACAGTTGTTACGATATAGTAGGCTAAGAATTAAAAACGACCTTTGTTTTTAACGTTCGATAAAAGACGGGAAGTATGTGAAGGTTCTTTAACGTCTTGTAGAAAAGAAGAAACTTACAAAACTAATAAAAAATGAACTTTAAAATAGTAAACTGAAATAAAAACGGCTAAACACTCACGTATATTCGTCCGGTGAGTGTTTAGCCGTTTTTATATCAGTTTAGTATAATGTCTCACGAAAGTTTAAATAATTTAATAGCAAACCTTTCAAATAGCTTACGTTTTAGTACGTCATATTCGAATGTTTACTATTTAAAAAAAACGTATACCTATACTAAAAGCTACGGTACGTCATGCCGCAGTGGCGTCGCCACCCCAACGCGTCACAAATTTACATTGTAATTAAAATAATTTTAATATTTTTAATAACTATCTCTTATAAAATATATAAATTCATACATTTATGACGTAAAAAGTTGCGACCGTATTTATAATTAGCGATTGGAAATTCTATGACCTTGTTTACATTCGTGTTTGTACTTGACTAAAAATAATTATGTGTTTTTTTTAGATACCTATAATGCTCAAACACTTTGTGACCAGACGGTGGTACATACTAAATAATACGGAAAAAATAAATATTAAGGTTAAGGAAAAATTCGATTGAAATCGTACTAATATTATAAATGCGAATGTTTAGATGGATGGATGGTTGAAGGTATCAGCAGAACGGCTGATCGAATCTCGATAAATTTGGCATAGATCTAAAACATAGTCTGGAAGGTCACATAAGCAACAGGTAGTAAATAATAATTATGTAATTTAAAACATAGACTATAACGTCACAACACAGAACTTGAGCTTCAAACGACTCTGTCAGTAATTGTATCAGCAGTCCTGTTAGCGAAATTAGCATTGAGAGTGACGCCTGTCTTGTACTCATCTGCTGGTATTTTAACCAATTTACACTGAATTCTTTATACCTACGTACATTAACCAGCTGTGAATCACACTTTAACCACAAATATTAGCCATTATAATCGTAGAGTTCCACTGGACTCCAACTTGTATTATTACATATTGTTATCCCTTTCATTCTTGTTAACAAAACAGAGATGATAATATGTTTCAATTTAAGTATCACGGTCGTAGAATTCTACTGTATTACATTATCTTTTACTCAGATATTTATAAATATTACATTTTAAATTGTCTAAATTCTACGCTTCTTGTTTATTTTGTTTACCAAAAATCTACTTAGCGATTCAACTTACCGTCTAAAGGTCAATTGTGTTAAGCCAATGTCAGTTCTTAATGAGTTTTGAATGAGTTTCTGTTTGGCCAGTAATTAGTAACAAAAGTAAAAGTGCAACTTCTTAAATTTCACAATATCAAATAAAGGGTGTTAGAGATATTTTATTGATTGTATCGCTCTTTTTTACTATCGTAATATTCTTTCTAATCTAATAGAATAATTAAAAAGGGTCTTGACAGACGGACGGACGGACAACAAAGTGATCCTATAGGGGTTTAGTTTTTTTACTATGAGGTACGGAACCCTAAAAACTTTCACCATACATTTCCATACATTTACTTTTACTTAAAACCATAACTATGTGAAGGCAGGAAGTGTACATAGGTATAAACTTATCAAACTACAATTAAGCAGCAACTGTACCCGTAACTAGAGTTACTATTTACATTACCATAAACAATGTTTGTCATAACACTGAGTGTCAGATGTGGGTCGTTATATTTGCTTTTCGCCGAACTTAATTAAGTTCTCAAACACACACACCCGCCAAAGCGAAACGGAAGCAAGACAAAACAAAACTTTTGTGGTACCGACAAGAGGGAACAAAGAGCGCTACGAAAATTTCTTGCAGAGTAGGGGTAAACGAATACTGTTTTTTTTTATAATCAGACTCGTATATGTGGTCTAGTCAATCTGGTGTGGTCTAGATAGTCAACAGCAAAGATGTCCCCCACACAAACTAAATGCATCGGTCCCTCACTGCATATATAGGACACGCAATGACTCGAGATCAAATCCGGTGTATCACACGCATTGAGCGACACTAAAATGTGTTTTAAAAGACTTGCTATCGCCCGCGATTCCGTCCACGAGTTATTGAAAAAACCTTAATTGGCAGTCAATATGTTCTACAGCTATGGCAAATTTGAGCGAGGTCCATACAGTCATTTTAGAGATACCTTCAACATCTATCCGTCCATTCAAACATTCGCATTTATAATATTAGTAAGAAGTAAAATAACAAAAGATAAATTCATATAGAATGTATTAATCATTGTTTGCCTACCGTGATTTGAGTTGTCGATGTCGAGTAATACATTTATATTATTAAGTTTTAATGACATTAATAGAAGCGCCAAAAACCTAATAGTTTAGGTTATGGACCTCTGATCACGTGGTCCTCGGTTCCCCTCTCGGCTAGTGTCGTAAACTACGCCCTAACACAAGTTTAATTCGGAGTGGTTTACAATAATAAATTACAAATAATCAGATCATATTTTTTACTATAATAAGTTTATAAAATGATCGCGCAATATTGTTTTTGTATGGATAGCCTACAATAACCTCTAATATAATTAAGGCCAAATGTTTTTACCTTTAATGACGTGTGATAATTTGTTACTTCGCGATAAAACATAATTAATCAATCGCTATCACGAAGTCTTAATTTATAACGTTAATATTAAACGTAAGCTTACATCAAAATTAAATTTTGAATGCTTACTTTTTATAATTATTTTTGTATAGAATTACAGCGTTAGTTTAGAGCCCTAACTTAGGGCCAGGTTGGACAATAAGCCTAGGGCGCTGGACAGAAAGGTTTGCGAGTTACAGTCTCACATAACCCTGTTAGCCCCACCCGTACCATCGCCACGGTAAAATAAGAGGGAGCCGTACTCACAATCTGATAAATTAATTTACAAACCGGTATATTTGCTTTTATTTAATTTTAGTACATTATTAATCATCCTGTAGCATGGATAACATATACGAAATTTATACTCAACAAAATGATAACGCTACCACTTTCGTATATAACATCAAAACAATAACAAAGAAAGTATCCTGAGTCACATGGACGTTATCGGACAAGTATAGTAGATAATAATAAAATAAAAAAATCTCCCTTTCCAAAGTGTACGAACGTCAGACGATTTGATAACGAAATAAGATTACGCGCGTGTTTGTTCACCTATGTACGGCTTCATAGCAAATAGAACTACAAACATGTTGGTTTATTTATTATTTTGTATATAAAAAATTTATGTGGCGTACAAGGAACATAAAGCCATTTACATATACCGCACATGACTAACCTTTATCCTTAATCTAATTTCAACCTTTTTTTTAAATTACGAAAAATCGTTTTAGTACAATTCTAATCTAACAATAAATATTCATAGCTTATGCTATCATTGATCTTTGCGTTACAATCCAATGTTTCACAAGGAACACCTCAAGCCAACAATGAACTGGTTTTAGTCATAAAAAAGGTTAACCCATAAAATAATTCCAAGGAATTATAAAAAATAGTCAACCTAACCTACCAATAAAACATCTGTATTGTATCTTACTAAAATATTATATATACGAATATTTGGATGGATCGATCGATGGATGTTTATTTGAAGATATCTCGTGAAAGGTTGTATGGATCTCGCTGAACTTAGATGTAGAACATAATCTGGAAGACCCCGTATACTAAGTTTTTTTTAATTCCGAGCGGACGGAGTCACGGGCGACAGCTAGTAATAAAATACATATGAGTACACTCTTGGATAGTTGTACAGCCGTACTAAATCCACTTGCAGCGAGGAAGTGCTTTGTCAAGTGAATAATGCGGAGCGAGATTGCCCCACTCTTGACATGCATGCTCCTTTTAAGTGCTTGCTACATACGGATCATTGTTCGACGTCCTTTTGAATTATTTCAACGTTGTTATTTAATGGACTATTGATATAAGATAACTAAGTTTACTTTCGTCTGCGTAAACAACCCGTTATAAGAAATTAATTAATTTTTCGGTCGGAACAGTCAATGTACATTTAACATTGAATTAAATTTTTATACTTTTTTGAATATGCATAATATCTTAGTATAAAAAATAAATGCAAATGTTTAAATGTATGGATAGATAGATAAATCGAAGTTTGTTTGAAGGTATCTTCAGAACGGCTTTATGGATCTCGCTGAAATTTGGCATAGATGTAGAACATATCTGAAAGAACACAACATAGGCTACTAATTGACTTTTTAATTTTGCGCGGACAGAGTCGCGGGCGACAGCTAGTGTGTTATAAAAATAAAGATAACAAAAACAAAAAAATACTTACATCTTTTTGCCGCATAGCAAACATATAATCTCCTTTGATCTGGAACTCCTTGGCATCGGCAAATAAGACTTTAGCATTGATCATATCCTCAGGGTCACTGACACTGAGTACAGTACTGCTGCGATTTGGTTCCCAGCGCTCTAAGTAGAACATCTTTGGAAAACCAGGTCCAGAAGACCAGTAGAATGTTTTCACATAGCTCTGGATGAGAGTGAATGTCTTGCCACCATTGAAAGTCATGTATAGCTAAAATATATAATAAATAATTAATATTGAACATATTATATCAAATTAGTAAAATACTGACGAAGGGCAATATTAAGAGCATCTGAAATTGATTTGCCTGTATGTGTAAGTTGGGGGAAATGTGCAAGGATCACTCTAGCCGTTGGTTTCTAAGACCAAAAACTGTATAAAACTTATAATCATTCTTGTCATATCTATGACAAAAAAAAAGTAAACAATAAACTTTAAACAAAAGATTTCAGTCTTGGAAACCCACAGCAAATGAGTCATAGTTGGATGATCACAAGTTGTATTGTTGTTGTAATATTGAAAATAAATGAAAGTATACATTAAGCTATTGTGAATGGAAAGTTTTTTGTATATAATGTACAAAACACCAACATTATAATGATACTAACCATACGATTACGGCCAACTTTATCCAAAACAACAAATCTTTTGGGATTATCTTCATCGAATAACAACTCGCTGGGATGAAATGTTAGCTCCGATCTGTGTATATTTTGACCATTATCATCTGTATAGTATAATCTCTTATTGATTGAATCAACAAAAACACACTGGAACAAAGGAAATTAAATCATTATATTGTAAAATTATTAATAAAAACTAGTAACATATAATAAAGTCTAGGGAAGGTTTAAAAGGTGAGAAAAATTCAAATAATTGCCGGGAATTAATTAAGTTTTTTTTTAATCCACACGGATGGAGTCGCAGGTGACAGCTAGTTTGTAACAAAAATATCAAAGCTTTGTGTTACATTTTCTCTTACATAAAAACACACATTAAAAAAGTGATAACTTAATTTTTGAATTGAATATCTGTATAACTTCAGCACAACACTAAAGAATACATATCAAGTACCAAGGCTACTAAAAATAGAGCACTCAGATTTAATTGGCTTTAGTCAGCTGTTCAGAGGTCATTGAACTACTTAACTTAGTATTGATAAGTATAATTCTATTATTAAGTTAAGAATCTATAAAAAAAACATCTTTATTCTATAAATAATTTAAACTATTAACTTACAAACTCTGGATGTTTTGGATGGTTGTAGAACCTGTCAAGCTGTGCATATCCACTATTTGGTGTATCATCCAATCTGAAGCTCTCGGTCTTATTAACAATTGTCTGGCCATAATTGTAAGAGATGAAGAGAGCTGATGGTGACAATGTTCCATTACTCCTTGGACTAGAGTCTCTTGCTAAGCAAATAATGACCTTAGACCCTTCGCCTACCCAGTGTACCATCAACTGCTGGTGACTGTCATTTAGATGGGTTGTCTGTTACAAAAAATATGCTCAAGTTATAAATCAATTTAATAATGTAAAAATAATATGTTGAGAGTGATTTAAACTTTTTATTCACTAATTTAGACTTTTATTATTGTTTTATACAGATGAAGTGAACCCTTTGACTCTGTGACACTTGGGGCAAGAAGATGAATCAAATGACACTACTGTCCAAAATAGGCATAGTAATTCAGACTATCACATAAAAATTTACAAACTTATTAACATACATGAATAAGAAAAAACTTAAATATTATATACGCGTGAAAAACATAATTCTCTTGCCAGTCTGGTATAATAAGAAAGAAACAAAGTTTATCTTTGTTATTCAACAAAGACATATACTGCTTAATCATTATGAATCAAAAATAGAAGAAAGGGAACAATTTACCTACGAAACGTCAAAAGACATTTATAGTTTAGAATGAAACAAATCGTAGTCACGATTGAGGCGACAAGACGAAATAACAAAGGGGAGAATGATTCTCGGCAGTTAATAAGGAAATGGTGCATTACCCATGTACTTATATTTTTCTCGAGAGCCGGTGCCGGGGTCGTTGGCGCTTCGCGTTTTTTCCTTTCAAAATGTGAACCATCTCCGACTGTATCGAATTTATTTATTATGAATAATTTCCCGGAACCCTCAAACGGTTCTTGTGCCACGTATAATGATTTTTCCCAAGTTTCATATTCGTGTGAAGACACAACACACGGAATGAAATACAGCAATGCTACGAAACTGATTCGACGTCTTATGACTGTAAACATTTTGTCATCACTGCAATGAATTCACAAACCCATCCGATCATACACGTAAACTGAATAAAACTGCGCTGTAATTTTTAAAACATCTTTGACTTTGACAGCTTGACACTGACAAATGTCAAAAAAATTACAGATTATGTAAACATGAAGGTTAAACACAAATACAATATTCCAAATATGGAAATAAAACTATATTTATTTATTTATATCTTTGAAATAACTTGTTATTTAAAAACCTGTAACATCATGCTTACATTATCATAACTTCTAGATACTCGAGAAATCACAAGTCTCATAAAACTGCTATGCAATGATTTCTAAATAAATAGGATTTACGAACCTAACAAAAATTTAAAATCAACTCACGGTTTAGAAGCAGATTAATAAGATGTAGGTATAAGGTATAAATGAAAAATAACAACAAATCAATAAAAAAATGCCTTTAGACTAATATCAAAATAAGGCCTAAAATTCAATAAAAGGTAATGTAACCGTCCAGCGTTAGGAAAAAATACATAATTCATCCATTATTTCGAATTTTCCTAATTTTTTCATGTTTTTGCATTGTTGTTTGATTATCTGGATTAGTACTTGCTTTCAATACAACTTGTCATTGCTTCTTCTAATATGCAATGACAGCATGAATCCCACGTAGCCAGCTGCATAGAAAACTTGTTTTTTTTTTAATTATCTATGTCATTATATAAACATTCGGAATAACACAAAAAATAGTTTATTTTTAGTTTTTATTTATCATATAATTACAATACAATCACACTCTGCTTAGCTTGCTGCCTGGCTTTTTGGCGGACTTGTGCGGCGATTCTATCGAGATCGCGTCTGCCCTGGACAGTGAGAATGCGGCCACCATCTGGCACTTTCTCCACTAACTTCAGGGCTTCGAGAGCCTGCAGTGCCTTCCTAGCAATGCTACCTGATGATCTGTGAAATATTAAAAGTTATTAAAAACATTTAAAATTTTCTTGTTTCCTTAAACATAATTGAAAGAACATAGTGTTGGAGAATATCAACTAATTTTACAAACTACCTATAATTTCTGGGCCTGGAGTACATCGCAACCACATTGAAAATTTCATTACAATTTTTAGAGATATTCATAGGAAATTACATGGGCATCACTATGGCAGGATATAAAAAGTAGAACACCACACTTCGCTGCAATATTTCCAGTCTAGCTTGTAACGCACATTTATGTCCATCATAACTTTATACTTTAAGCTAAGATGTTCTATACAATATTATGTATTTTGAAAGAAAACAAAAATCGAAGTATTTTTTCATACTCAAAAATGCAATTAAATAGCTCATTAAATTAAGCAATAAATCCAGTGCTTTAATTATTTTAATCTACTTTGAAATATTGTATGTTAACCAATTAAATAAGATTTCAAACATCATGGACACTGATCGGTAGAACCTACCCCAATATTTTTGAGATCAAAAATATTAACTATTTTTGACTGTCTGCTTCATGTGGAATGCTCCTAACCTTACTAAAAATATGTTTCTATAAATAATTTCTATAACTTAATATATTTGTATATTCAACAATATGAAACTGTATAATTACTACACAGGTTCAATACAATTATCTTATAGGAAGTTCTCGAATTACACTTTTTACTTTAGACATAAGTATTGGACCTCAAATATTCTGATTCTTCTCTAAGTACCCTAACAATAATTGATCTAAAATAATTAATAACTTGTTTCTATTTCCTAATTTCAATTTAATAATATCTATGTTAATTTATTTCATGTAGGATTTATAAATAATTGAATTGTAGACTGAATTTAAAATTGAATTACCTGCAGAAGTGTGATGGGGTTACTCCATTACGTTTACGGCCTCCAAATATTTTAGTAACAGTTTTTACTCCGACTGGTGAACGAATGTAAACATGACGCAGGACAGCGGCACAACGGACATAGAACCAGTCAGGATCATAAGGTGCTAACTCTTTGAAGCGACCAGTCTTCACCAGATCCATATGCTCTGGAACCTTAACTTTGCCCGTCCTGAAAAAGTAACAAATAACATGAAATTTGTATCAAATTTGAAAATTTTATTTGTGATAATATTACAAACAAAAATTACGTACTTTTTCAAGTGGGCAGCCACGGTCTTGACGACCTTGTCTTGTTCGACATCCTTAAGAGTCACGGAACGCATCTAAAAAAATTAAACACAAATTCAGTTTAATTTTTTGGTTTCCTTTAAAAGTTGTTAGGTTGCAGCTAAGAGACGATAGCCTAGAAAATAGATTTAAATATTGGTGTACAACTATAATTCACTTTTTAATCTCTAACAATTTCTTATTACTTTTGAAACCTAGATAGGTACATTCATAGGTTAGGTTGCTTTTCACGGAATTTGTTTATAGCAGTTGCATGTAGCAAAAACTTTCTTTTTACTTTCAATAAAGCAACACTAAGGTAGCATATTGGGTATATTAGGGGTCAAAAATAATGAAAATATTATCAGATATTATCAGATGCTTGCGAGGTCTTGACTGACGAGGTACAGAAGCATGTTTGAAACACTGACAGAACACTAACATTTTAAAAAAATAAGTGGATGTTAAGTTATAATGATTACCTTACTATTCAAACTCACTTATATATCACGAAAACCTTTATTATTACTGAAATACTTTTAAAAACCATGCGGAAAAACTTAAAGACTCACCTTGCCTTGTGTTGGCAACCGGAAGAAAGAAGGAGACAACTAGTTCAGTGTTAACATATAGAAAAATCTAATTATTCGAAAACAGTTTTATATCTATGCTTAAAATAATAAAATTTTACAATGTAAAATATAGGGTTTGTCACACTAGAAATTAATCAATACACACTGTTTTCGATATGAAATATAAAAAAAATACAAAAGTGAGAAAGTAATAGAGATAATCTGAAAATCGCTTGACAAAAAAGTGTAGACTTTTTAATTAAATTGTCTGTGTTGGTCGTGGTCTATGGAAAATTAAAAAGTTTAGGCAATATCTTTGTTTATGTGTCAAGAATTGGAAAATGGCCGCGAAACATAATTCTATTGTGAATGATGGTAAATATATTTTCATCACATTTTCTCTGCTTTATTTTTTAAGTATTCAAACTTTGACTGTAATTTAGATTCATAGGTTTATTTACTTCACGATAACTTAATACCAGTGGAGTTTTAGTAAATTTAATTCCTTTCAGGGCAAACAACATCAGAAGATATTCCATTGACATCCTTAGAAGAAAGTCTTCTTAGCTTAGAAAAGCTCGATAGAGCTTCGCCAGAACTATGGCCTGAACAAAGTAAGGAAATATCATTTAAACGTAATCACTAAATTTTGTTCATTCTGCCAAATGGATATAGATTTTCAAAAATCCGCGCGTGTTACATTCAATTTCTTATGTTGTCATTCCGTCCACCATTACGGCGATCCATTCACTTACCTATTTTCAGTTATAACGTCTGTATTTTAAACATTTAGTTTAAAATGGGTGACGGCAATAACAATTTGTCGATAACTGACGATAGTACACAACATTCAAACGACTCTTTTGCAGTTCCTGGTGTTTCGGAGTTTGCGAGTTTACAGAATGTCGATCAATCTCCTCCGTCCTGGAAAGGACTTACCAAAGAGGACTACGCTCACATGCGACGTAAGTTATTATCCAAATAATTATTTTTAACTACCTATCGATTACAGAAATATAAATTAACACCTCTTAACGAAATCAAATAGCATCTCTAATTTGACTTAACGTAATAAAACAATGCGAGTGCAGTACAAGTTGCTAAGATTTTCCTATTTCTGTTATCAATTAAAGTCTATCTAGTAAAAAAACAACTGATCCTATGAGCAAAAATCTATTCTTTAGTAAAAATCCTATGTAACATGTCTGTTGTGCGACTTGCGTGTAGTTAGTAATAACTCATATTGAGTAAAGCATAATTAAATTTTGCAGAACTTGGATCGTTGACAACTAGCGGTCTGATAATGGAAGTGAAGCGACTCCATGATGTTGCCTATCAGCTTGGGCTTGAAGAGGCCAAGGAAATGACAAGAGGAAAGTATTTGAACATATTCAAATCGCGACGGCAAAGATAACCAAATGCCATATAGCCATTTAAAATAAATAAATGTTTAAATTAATTTTAATTTAGATTTGTAAAGTTTAATAAATAAATTCTTCATACCTTTACTATAAATTGTTAAGTTTACTCTAGTTCTCAATAATAAATAGTAATAAATCTTAAGGTCAATGTTTTACTTTTTTTCATTACATGAACAGTCCCAGAATCCCAATTGTATAGAAATAAAATATATTACAGTGAACACTTACCACGGATTTTATAGTTTTGTGGTTGACAGAGTTACCACATATTGTTCTCTCTTTGGTAAAAGATACTGAAAGGGATGACCATATGTTTACCAACAAATCAGCTTCAAACTGCATAAAAACTTATTGTTCCACCAAACATTTATTTTTAGCTAAGGACTGACAAGACTTAAAACACAAGGTTGGCCTGACAGATGAGTCCGGGTGTGTATATTGTCCTCCCTGTTATCTTTGATAAAACAGAGAAATGTTTTAAATTGAGATTTTAGCACACATAGCCTATGCTGGCGACAGCATTTCTAAATTCAAAGTCAAAAATTCAAATCCATATTTGGCAGATACATAAAGTTATCTTAAGTTTATAAGAATTGTGATCTGGTCTTCCAATAAAAAGAAGAACACAATTTAATAAATATAAATTTTATTATAACATACTTAAGGCGAAAAAAGGCAAGAACTAATTTGTAAATCTTAAAATGGCATTACTTTTCTCATTACCCTCTATCTATAAATCTTATTTTCAAAGGCTTGTTTGGTTTGGCGATAAAACTTCGAGTAGGTTCGATATCGCCATAGTGATACTCCAATTTATACTTCTTCAATACCTGAGAATTACAATGAAATTAGGTTATAGAATTTAATATCTAAACAAAAAACTAAATAACTGATGTCTGTGCACAAACAGCCTGTTAGTGGAAAAAAGGTCTTAACAGGCACTTTTTTTACTCCTATAATTCACTCACATTCTTTGTCTATGATTACATACCTTTGTAATAAGCAATGTTGCCATTACTTCCGCAATGTTTTGCCCTAAGCATTTCCTTGCACCATAACCAAAAGATATCGACCCAAAGTCGTGATTGTTCTTGGATTCCTTGTTCAGCCACCGCTCGGGGTAAAACTTGGCGGCGTCGTCATAATTGTTTTCTTTTAGTGCGGCGTCTTGTATTGACATCATAATAAGTGTACCTCGAGGTATGCTACGCAAAATGAATTATTAAAATCGCTCCAATTAAAATGCAAAAACACAAAATAAAGTTTTTTTTTAATTATAAAGGAAAATCTTTGAATAATAAATTTAAAAATTTCTAAAGGAAATATATGGGAGTATTTAAATATGAATGAAATATCTCGTGTATGAAAAATCGGCAAATTATTAATCCCCTTTTATTTGCCTTTTCATATATGTTGGCGACCCAAGATCAGCGCGATGCGCAATGCCTCCCCCACGTCCCTAAAATTGTGTTCTTCGCAGTGATTCGTGCGAAGTTAAGAGCCGCCAAGATATCTGAAAACTATTATACTATGTCTTTTTACTTTTTAATATTATTATATACTTACTTATAGCTATCTAAAACTATGTTCTTTGGTAAAATCCTTGTTAACAATGGTATTGGTGGAGCCAATCTGAAAACGTTAGTTTTGGTTAACATTGAGGTGTTTTAAAGTTAGATTTTATTTATGAGTAACAAATTTCCATCAACCTTAGAGTCTCCTTGATGGTTGCCTGAACGTATGGCGTGCTTTCTTTGAGTCTACTGATATCTTTTGTTAATAACTGTGGTGTGATATTCTCCTCTATTTCTTGGTAAAGTAATCTCTGTACTCTTTGATGTTTCGCTATGAAATACAAAGAGAACGACAACGCCGAAGTTATCTAGGCAAAAAAAAAAACAATATAAAAATAATGCGAGTTGAACACAACGTATTATGAGTCAAATTTAATATCGGCTCGAGATTAGCTGCAAGCCTTTGTTTTCGTGTACAATGATTGGCTACTACGTGTGGCAGAAAGCCGCGCAGGGATATGCCCTTCTTTTGCATCACTTTATACGTGCCGCTAAAACCTATTACGTTCTTTACAGGCTTGTTTGATACTGCGAGCCGCTGTAAAGTTTGGATAGAATTATACGTATATTTGTGATATAGTAAGTACCGTGTTAACACCAATCAAAAGCATGTCCATAACGACCGTCGCAATATCTTCAACATTCATTTTCTCTTCACCAAGTAACATCGATCCAATGAAGCGATTACAATCTAATAAGACGATAACATTAATATATGCGCAATTTTGAATCAAGCTTTCGTAAGTAAAACTGGTGTTTACCTTTGAATTTGCCTTTTTCATTACTGAGCGCAATATTTTGTTCCACTTCAAGGACATGCTTGCCAATTAAACTGAATTAACAATTGGAAAAAAACTTTAAGATATAATTCCTTACTAATTCAAACATATGTTGTTTATCGACTAGATAACAAGTTACATAAATAAATATGTAACAATTGAAATGTGTCTACATTTTTTCAGTTTTAATCCAGTCCAGATTTCAAATAATGGACTGGAATAAGGTAAAACGAGAATCATTTTGACATCAGATTATTCTGAGTCCTCGTTGTATTTCAAGCCGCAGATCGACCTTATACTAGTTATAATTAATTTACGAGGTGTCAGTAGAAAGAGGGTATTAGTAAAAAATGTAATCTTTATCGAATAGTTACAGTGGCCACTTACTTGTCCAAGCTATCGCAGTACTTGATGAGCGAGTACCAAGCGGGCGTGGGCATCAGCTTCCACAAGTGTAAGCCGCTCTCGCACTTGGCGATCGCTTCACTGGCCTTCACCAGGCTGTGGTACAACCACGACATGTCGCACTGGCTGTATATCAACTCCTTGTCTAACATCTCAAACTTTTTCGAAAATATAATTAAACCTGCGTACACATGATTTAAATTAGGAACTCGTCGGTCGGTAGGAAGTTTTCATGGGGTATATTACTTACCCATACAATCGAATGCCCATTTATTTAACTCATCCACTAAATCTTTTGGTATTTCATCTTGATAGTTTCGCATATTGTATATTTTCTGCGTAAACATATCGCAGGATTCGCAGATACCCTGCACGTGTTGCGTGATGGCATCTTGTAAAGGAATATCCATGACCGACCTTCGACGCGTCCATTCCGGTCCATGGCTGGTGGTAATAAAGATAATATAACAATAATTATTTAATAATAATAATTATTATTATTATTAAATAATTATTATTAATAATAATTATTTTTTAAAAATAATAATTATTATTAATTATTATTAAAAAATAACAATAATTATTATTATTAAATAATTATTGTTATTTTTGTCTAACTGGAGGGTAATGTTTATCTGAGGTAGACAGTAAAAAACTGAAATACTTACATTGCATAGATTCCACCATATACATGACTTCTGTATTCCGACCTATATTTTTCTAAAGAATCTAAAGCGGATCTTACTGGATGAACACCTTCCATGTTGTACACTTTTTGTATATGATCTGGACGATTGATGAGTACCACATCTCCGCCTACTGGACTCACGAAACGTACAACCGGACCATATTCATCAAATAATGTTGATAAACTCCGATTCGGCTTCTTTTTGTGGAAATATGTACCTAAAAATTACATTTCTTCTATAATATAGTAGTGGATGGCTAAGAAAGTAAAAATCATAGATACATAGAAGGCAAAGTAGAGAAACTTGATGTTTAATGGTTCGTTATTTTAAACTCTTATCCCATCTCCTATTTTTCCATATTACTTCTTTGTTACATATCATAGTCCTTGGTCTTTCATTGATCGTGGATGTTAAGGGATAATGGTCGCTACCGAATGTGACTTTTCCGGGTTCATTAACAAAAATTGCACTCACCTGCATTAAGGCCTATTGTTAAAACGCCAGCCGTAATCTGAGTACCGAAGTCTGAAATATACTGACGGAAATTGGCCAAATATTTTAATGATCTAGGTCCAGGAACTTCTTCAAATGATAAAACTACTGGATCCTTAGGTAATATCATTGGCATAGTTCGTGGAGCAGGACACACATCCTTTATTGCTTCATCAGTTAATGGAGTTACTCTAACTGCAGAGATTTCTTTTTGAATATCAGATTCTAACGGCTTTGTTGATTGGAATCTCATGTTTTCCCATATGAATAAACGTTTCTGATTAAAAAGGTTTTTTAAACAAATCTTACCGTACTTCATTTTCTCAAACATAATCAATAGATAAATTATAAGTGACAAAAATAGAACAAATAACTTTTCAATAGTTTTTGAATTACAAATTGACGTTATAAATTTAACAAAAGAACGATTGTTTTGTTTTCAAATCTTTTTTATTTTACGTTTTAAGACGTTGACTTAATTTTTTAACTCGGGAGTAAAAAGTATTTTAGTGGACTAAATATTTAAGTTTTGATTTTAATTTTTTACTTTCCTATAACATGTTTGCTTACGAAAATATTTAAATAATCATTGTGATCTTATATTCAGGTAATGTCTAGTTGATCTAAATCTTGAAATATCCCTACGGCCACCACAAAGAGTGTGTAAACACTATAAGTCCATGATTGTCAGAAATGATTATCGAAAACCAAAATTCTTTTATGGCAAGAGCAAGCGAGTTAGCTAATGTCGTAGATGGCGGGAGTGATCTCGTGTGATATAACTGTGTTAGCTTAGTTTTTAAATTTTTAGTGTAAAAATAGTTATTAAAATGACTAGGTAAAGTATAATTTGCATTAGTGTAAGATATTTTAACTTAATCGTGCATGACAGGACAAAGAGTTATCTTTCGCGAGTGTGCAATATCGACATCACTAGAATTTGTTCATAAAAGAACATCTTTGGTTTTCCAGAGCTAAAATAGAACTTGGCGACGTGACACCACACAATATCAAGCAACTAAAGAAGCTGAACACAGTCGTATTTCCAGTATCCTACAATGACAAATTCTACAAAGATGTCTTAGAGGCCGGAGAGTTGGCGAAGCTAGCTTATTACAATGATATCGTAGTGGGAGCCGTCTGTTGTAGGATAGACACTACGGAAAACTCCAGGAGATTGTACATAATGACCCTGGGTTGTTTATATCCATACAGAAGACTAGGCATAGGTACCTTGATGGTGGAACATGTGCTCAAATATGTTGAACAGGATGGTAATTTCGATAGCATTTTCTTGTAAGTACATACTGCTTTTTATTGCTTTTGCATCTATCTATATTCTTAAAATAATTTTCTTAAGTAGTTCAGCTGTTGGACATGTATTGGACAAAGATCCACAAAGTTAACCTCTATCTAGTCCTGTCAAATACTATTAAATTTTTCACACCCATTTAAAAAAAGTAACAAAAATAGATTTATACTGACAATTTATTATTCAGAATATTGAATATAGAAAAATATTGAGGATATTGTGGATAGTATAATAAATGTAGTTTCTTTTAGCTTCAAAAAAGACAAGTAGCTGCTATGATTCTTTAGATAACTCTGCTCAAATTTAGTAGAGAAAAGTAGTTTATTATTTTCATTAAAAAAAAAGATTTATATTTATTACTGCCAATACAAGCTAAACTTGCCCAGCATCAAGTAAGCCTTACTCTAAGTTTGTACAATGTTAAACAATAATTAAAATGTACTTTTTAAATGTATGTACTAGGTATAACCATAGCATGAATGTAGTTATCGCAGGTGACAAAATACAAAACTTTTACTTAATATGTTCCAGACATGTTCAAGTAAATAATGAAGGGGCTATTGACTTCTATAAAAAGTTTGGCTTTGAAATTGTAGAAACGAAAGAGCATTACTACAAAAGAATAGAACCGGCAGATGCCCATGTGTTACAAAAAACAATCAGAGAACCACAGACTACTCCACTAGTTAATGGATCTGTGCCCCATGCCAAGACTAATGGACTTGAAGTTGATTGAATACCTGAACATTTTATATCCAAGTCCTACGCAGATATCATGGTGAAAAAAAAAAGTGATAAAACATAAGTTATAAGGATTGTATACAAGTCAATGTTTATCTCAATTGAATGGAAATTAAGTTATCTGTAAAGAACAGGTTAATCATAAGTTGTGGTTGTGGACATGATGCCAGAGTTCATGGACTGAAATCTCATCAACTTCAAGACCAGCTTTGTATAAATATGTGCTCACGTTGATGTATGAACTGTTTAGATGGAATTTTTAAAGACATGCTTTGTATGGCATAATAATCTAGTAATATCTTTAACTCTCAGAATTTTTAGTAACATAGAATTTGTAATAATTAGGATTTGGATAAATTTAAAATACCAAGAATATTTAGTTCTAGACATTTTTTTAACTACATTTAATTTGTGGCAGAACAAAATTTACAGTACATGTTTATTGATATAAGTACATATAAATACATGAGCCCTTATGTATTACATAACAATTGTAAAGAGGGAAAGATGTAGCTTCAGAATACTAATACAGTTACATAAATTACAATTTAATTCTGAATTATTCGTACGAAATATTTGATTAGTAATATTGTATTTCCGCTGAACAATCTACACAAAATCAATGTTTTTTTTCACATAATAATATGCTTTTATCCATTTTTACACAAAAATGCCATATTTAATCTAAGGGTTGCATGTATTTCTTTATGTAAAAAAAATCCGGTCTAAATATGAGTCACCTCGCATTTAATTGGTTTTCTATTTTTAGTGGTTATTGTAAACTGATCAAGTACCTAATGACTTGTTTTTATTTTAAAACATTTGACTTGTTGTCTTCTGAATACAGTTTATATTAAGATTTTTATTTTTTTTATTTATGTGGTGAATACAAGAAAAAATTATAAATTTATATAAAAAACAACCTATTTTGTTAAATGTCAAAATGACGCTATGTTTTCTGTACGCATTATATGTGGCAACACTGGACATTGTTACCAAAAAGTCAATTTTTCAAATCTGTAACAAAAACTTTGTTGAATAACATGTTTTCATACAACTTCTAGGATTAGTACAATAAACATGGATAACATTTCTCATAGCTTTTTTTTTATTATCAAACTTCATAAACCATTATTTTTATGTTTAAAAACATTTTATTGCAGATATGTACTAAAACACTGTTATATCTCTCTTTTAAAAGACAATGAGAGTGTGTTTCGAATTGAAGACCACAGAACAAAAAGATATCATCTTAATATTATTGAAAAATATCTTTTAGTTTATTTATAATCTCGACCAACAGGATGCTTATAGATTTACATGTAAATGTTATTTCCGGACAGTACATAATAAAACAAGACCTCAATTTTAACATATTTATTATTTAGAACATAAAATTATAATATGGTCGAGTGACTAGTAATCGTCTACTGTGGACTTAAATAATACATTTTCTTAGACATTTATAATTCCACATTTAAGGCCTGCATTAATTCCATAGAATATTTCTGCATATACTAAAATGGAATAAATAGCTAATAAAATTTGCCAAACGACTTTATATTCGAATTTTTCTAATGTTCTAATCTATAAAAATATCATTCAATTTTATAAATTTAATACATAAAGAAAACGAATCACACAATTACATACATTTACATACACTTTTATTAAGAATACTGCTATGCTTTCAGAAAGCATTGATTCTATCACAGACATTCAATATTGCATTCACAAAACAAGCTTACAAAATAATAATACAAACACTGTTTTATTTCAAAATATAAAATTTAAATCAAATTGTCAACATTGCCTCAACAAATGACAAGAATTCAACAAAATATAAATTCAATTTTTTTTTTAATTTTATGACCTGGTAACAGACCTTTAGGTCATATCTTATTATATATAAATTCAAACAAACCTTCTTTACTACAGATAATTGTTAATTTAAAAAAAATTGAGGAGTTCACAATACTCCTTATAAATCAAGGTGGCCAATGTTTACAAGTCACACGCAAAAATTGGTAAAAAATTTTACAAATAATTTAAGTCATAAGTTCATAGACAAAATAAAGTAAAAGCTTTCCTAAATGCTTATTACTGTGTTTGAGAAAAATGCATTTATACAATGAAATCTACTATTAATTTGTAAAATTTAAATATCTGTGATGTCTAGATATATGTGCTTAGTTTTGAATGTAATGACATCACAAAATAAAATGAGAATTTTAATGAGAATCAAGTAGGTAATAAATGATTTGTACACATTTATTCGAGAATTTTCAGTGTCTTAAATATATTTGCATTGTTTGGCTAATTATTTTAAATAAAAAAAAAATAGATAAAAGTATAATATTGTTTTGGTATAAAAGAGTTTTAACTCATCAAAAATAAAAATAAAAAAATATAACGAAGTGACCGCTGCCAAAAGACAATCGCATTAGCATGTGCCAAATTTTCCTACCCATCTTTAATTGACAGAAGAGGAAACACTTAGAAAGAAGATATTTTTCTTTCCTACGCATGTCCTTTTCCAATCCCTCACAAGGTAAGGATGGGAAGGGAAAGGGACCAAAATTAACCTCCGGGCATGCACACTCCTCAGACGAAGCGTGGAATGGCTTCCACTTCGGGTCTATCTTCTGTGTGGTTGTGGTTTACCACCGGTCGAGTCTGAGTCGATCTATAAGTGCGACAGAGGCTGTTGCTGGCTTTACAACTGTTAAAAAGTAATTAGGAAAAGTCCTGCATCAAATTTCAGTAAATTTTTCCAATGAAAATGTATTAAAAAACCTGCCTACAAGCTGTGGCCTTTATATTATTAAAAATAAATTAATTTAAAAACCTGTTTATAAAGTAAATAAAAGTACTGAGCTGAACTATGGACTTTGGTTATTTTTTTTTGTAAAATGAATCGTTATACAGCAAATAATTTAAATAATCATAGTACAATAAATATATAATATATTTAAAATGAAAATGAAAAAGAATTAAATGAAATTAATCGAATAAAAATATTACGAGAACAAAAACGAAAAAAACAATACTTACAAAATTAATTAATTCTTTTTAATTATTAAATATAAATTAAAATTTGTACTTAAAGAATTATAAAAATAACTTTTACAATATAAAAATTCAACAATACTCAAATGAAATCCTTTAAACATAATAATATTAAATAAGTGGATACAAATTTAGTCTAATTTATTCCAAAGAGGCTTATCACTTTTGGCAAATTTCTTGTTACTTTTTTTTATTAATAACTAGCGAATTAAAAAAAACTAGTAGCCTATATGTTCTTCTAGACTATGTTCTATATGTAAACCAAATTTCATCGAGATCTGTTGAGCCGTTAAGCAGATACCTTCAAACAAACATCCATCCATCTAAACATTCGCATTTATAATATTAGTAAGAAGACTATAAATTTAAACATTTTCCAAAATATCAATAAAAAAATCAGAAATTGTTATTAAGTAAAATATTATACAATTCCATTGTAATTCAAAATACACTGAAATGAATTTGGTGTAAAAGTTAATACAAAAGTTGGCAAACATCTTTTTTTTAGACATAGGAACAGATTATTACTTAATAAATTTAAAAGCAGAAAATATACATATCTTTTGTGATGATAAAGTCCTATAAATTAACCATAGAGGAGGTAATTTCCGGGATACTTTGAACACAATTTTATATCAATCTTTACACTCCTATTCAAACTCTTAAATATTCTGGTCCGTGCATAATATGATGCAGTATAATATTATAATAATATGCAGTAATAAATTAAAAAAAATAAAACCATATTCCAATAAAAAATATATTAAGCGGTAGAGCGACTGAAGTCATATAATTATTTGATATAAATTCCTAACAAACATTTTAAATTATGTATATAAGAAATTTTTATATAGATTTTGAGGTTGCTTTGAGAGGGTAACATTTGGTATTGAACTAAATTTCAACAACCAGGCTTATAATTTTCAAATCATAGTTAATTTCCAAATCTAATCATATTAAGATGGATTAAATTTTTATATATTTATCTTTTATTTACATTTGCTCTGTTCAATCTAATTTTTAAGTTATACCTTGTTTCTACAATGTCAGAATAAACTCTAACTACTATATAAAGGCCTGGATAAAATCCCTACAGCTATTTCTCCTAACAGATTTCTTGTAATAAATCGTTAATGCACATAACTATTTTTTTTTTAAATTTGGTTAAGGCAAATGTTTTGTATTCCTACAGCCACATTATGTTACATTATTTATAGAACCATTTTATATTTATAGGGACGAAAAATTTTAAACACTACAAACTCATTGTATTCGATAATGTTTAGAGGTCAATGCATTGTATTCACACAGCCCTGTAATTTAAAACAATTAAAGACACCATACTATAAACATAGAGCAACTTTTCTCTATGCGCAAGATGTCTATGACTATGTCCATAGAGTTTATTAGGCACAGGCACAGCACATTAAAGCCTTACGTTCGTCGGCAGCACAGACATATTCATAAGTTCTCCTCGCCGGTCGATGAGCCAGCTTCGTTTTCCAAATCGAGCAATTGCTTTATACGTTCGACGCAAAGTTTTGAACCTTCATTCGCTTCTTTGGCCATCTGCAATAGGGAGCAATTATAATTATCTTAAAAAAATCATAACAAAAATAGCACTTTATTTATATATAGTAAAAAATAAATTTACCAGTGAGAAATTAAGGAATCCGTGAGGCAGACCTTCGAGTACGTCGATGCCAACTTCATTGCCCAATCTTTTCAGTTTCTTCGCGAACATTACACAATCGTCTAAACACGGATCCAAGTGTACTGTCTGTAAAACATTTAAGACAAACTGTACCAATGCTATAATAATAAAAAAAGGCAAAATAGCACCAGACAATTGAAAATCAAAATTAAATTAATAAAAAACTTATTTTTTCATATCCTACTAACCGGCCAGTTTCTTGGCTATAAACTGCCAGTTGTTTTGTATCAGTAAAGAGTTTGTATTTCAGACTTCTATTAATGGAAAGGCTATATGTGACATTTTGTGCCTATTTGTTTTTCAACATTTTGGCGCTGGCGTGTTTACAGCGGTAATAAGTATTCGAACTAATAATATAGACAAAATTATCTGTCAGTACCATCAACAGACAAATTGGAAGCTGTCCAAGCAATAACCTATCCATTTATAGAGATAATTTATATAGTCAATACCAGTATCCTGACGGGCGGGAACTTGTTTAGAAGATCGTCATCCGCCCAGTATGGTGACAGCAGCGGGTCGCGCGGTACTGAGAATATGAACTCATCGGACGGACTCCGCGCTATCAATGCGTCTAAGTTCGTGCGCACTGCTAACCTAAAGTTTCATAAATTCATATTAATACATATCTGAAATAGGTTTAATTTATTATATCTTCGTAATATTATAAATGCGTTTATTTGGATGGATGAATGTTTGTTTGAAGGTATCTCCGAAACGGCTCAATGGATTTTGATGAAATTTGGCAAAGATGTAGAACATAGTCTGGAAGAACACATAGGTTACTAATTATGTTTTCTAATGCCGCACGGACAGAGTCGGGGGTGACAGCTATTTACAAATAAATACTCACTCTTCTTGCGTAGGCCTACTGATAGAATTAGATCCAGTGATGTAAGCGAGTCGTGACGACATAGCTCCCATTATACCGGTCGCCGCTTCACTTATTCTGAAAACAAATTTATTTTGATACCCAAACTTTTACAATTGCAACTACTTTTTTAAATTTAGTATATTTCTATTATAAATAATTTATTGTGATAACAATGGTGATTGAATTTTATTGTTATTTTTTATATTATAAGTTATTGACGGAGAATGTGCTAAAATATTAACCTTGTTTTAATTCTCTTCTTGCTGTCCTTGACATCCTGTTCGTCAACTAAAGGAGGTTCTCCGACTAATGTATTAGAAGCTTCCGATTCTAATTCCCTGCAAATTATTATCCATACAAACATACATTTAACTATTGTTTATATGTATTCCTTGTAAATTAAAAAAATATATCACTGTCAACCTGTACAGTCAGCTGCATAAACACTTACAAATTTTAAGAAACTTGTTTGGGCCTTCTTTTTAAAACATACGTAGGCATGAATTCGTCAATAACGTCTAATCATGGTCGAAAGCATGCGGATGCGTGTATAAATATTTTTAAAACTGAAGGCGTATACTACTTTTGATAGGTATATATTTTATACATATTTATGCAGCTGACTGTACATAAAAGTGGTCTTAGTTTTTCAAAAAGAATAAAAGGGACGACAGTATTTTTCATACGAGTTCCGTATTGGAAATCTAAGGTATGAGTCATAATCATTCGCTAAATGAGGTCCCAAACATCTAGGTATGCAGACCTGTGCGAGTCTTCACGTATCGTGGTGTTAGGTTTGATGATGGGGAACCTCCTGCCTTCCGAGTCTGTGTCACTGTCCAGCACGTAGCGCTCCAGGAACTCCGACACGTATTGCTGAGATTTATCCTCCGTTGGTGTTATACCTGGTTAATACAAAAATAGTCTTAAAATTTCAACGTTACAATAATATACTGTAAGTAAAAGATCAGCGTACAATTTATTTTAAACTAGCTCTCACACGCAACTCCGTTCGCGCGAAATTAAAAAAAGTTGTCTATGTGTTCTTCGAGACATTTGTGTCAAATTTCACCTAGACTCTGAAGCCGTTCTGGAAATACCTTCAAACAAATATCCATCCATCCATCCATGTATGTAAACATTCACATTTATAATAATAATAAGATATAAAATGTGTCAAGTGACCAGTGGCAGTGTGCTCGCTCTGCAGCGAGGCGGCGCTGATGGTGGTGTCAGAAGACTGTCTCCTCTCGCTGCCGGACTTGTGCGCCTGCAGCTCCGCCAGGTCTGACGGTGACACCTCCTCGAATGATGAAGGTCCTTCACTTATACCCTCTGTAGGATGGAAAAAATGTATAAACACAATTAAATAGATCGAAAAAAGTCAATAACTTTAAATTACCTTTAAAATATTATTATCGTATTTTGTTTTCTAGGTTGTGTTAATATGGAATGGAATATAAGTAACATAAAGTAGATTGAAAATTGAATTAAAAATCATAGTTACTAATATACTGTTTGTATAGTTTTTTTACATATGGACATTTTAAAAATTCTAGATGAAATTACAAAACTAAAAAACTATTTTTTTCTAAGTTTGTTTGTGTGTATTATATGAGTGTGTTTGTGTGTATGAGTGTGCGTGTGTGTGTGAAATGCGAGACTTACCTTGTGACGGACTGACTTTGAGAAAACCATTGCTGTCTAAGGGAGTTGTAGCATTTGATACTGTCGTTTCTTTATTACCCCGACTATCTGACTTGCCCCTGCCTGTTGTATTTGGACTTGCATATGCTGAGAAAAAAAACTTTTTATTTTTATACTAATTTAAATTAATTTATGAGACATTTATGAAAATAGATAGTAATTAAAGTTTGTCAACGACTTTTTAAAGATTTTATAGTTTATCTTACCTTTAAGACATCTCATCATGAATCCAAAAGGCAGCAAAGGGTCCATCAGACATAGTAATCTAGCAGGGCTGGGTATAAAACTAACAAGCAGAGGGGCGTAGGCCATGAACAGACCATCTGGAGGTCTGAGTCCAGCTGACAGGATCTTTAGAGTACAACCAGCTATTAGATTCGCACCTGCCGAATCGCCAGCGAACACTATACGTTTTCCTAAAAAAAAAATAACTTAAAACATATTATTTTCAATAAACTTATCTATCATAATCAGCCTGTCCTTTGAGTATGCAAATAATAATCGTATAAACGTATTTCATAACTAAATTATTGCCCAAGCTTTGCCTATAGAAAATTTCAATAGATTATTTTGTAAGACTGCACACAGACAAGACCTCAAATCAAATTAAAAATGTATACTAGACTCTTTGCTATAACATACCTGTAGTACCAATTTCTTTAAAATTATTGACCATCCAGCAGTAGGCATAGAAGACCTCCTCCAATGCCCTAGGGAAGGGCGCCTGTGGGGCCAGGCTGTAGTCTACCGAGAGTATGGGCACATTCAACTTGGCAGCCCACTCTCGCAAATACGTCTCATGAGACTTGGAGCTCTGAGCCACAAACCCACCACCATGACAGTGGAAGAGAACTCCCTCAGCCGGTGGTAAGGATGATGCACCTTCACCTGTCTGAATACCATAATAACTGTAGCATGACGTATATTGGTGCAGCAAAGGTTAGATATCCAGCAAAAAAAAATAGTTGTAAAATAGGGATAAGCTGTTTTGGGTTTATCAATAAAGTACTCCTTTTCAGCCTTTTCAGTAACACTATAGCAGAGGCAGAATCATCTAACGCGGTCTTTCCCAAAGTGGGCGATAACGCCCCCTTGTGGGCGCTGCAGGTCTCAAGTTGCAGGTAATAGTAAAAGTTTCGTTTAGAATTCTCCGTTAATATACATATATAGGTCACAATAATTAATTAATTTAATTTGAAGTTATAGTGGTTTTTAAATGTGAAAATATGGGGGCGCTAAAAAAATATTTATTCTCAAAGTGGGCAGTAGACAAAATAAGTTTGGGAACCACTGATCTAACGTAATGATAGAAATTATTTTGAAACATTATGTATAATAGTTTTCAGATATCATAGCGGCTCTTAACTACGCACTACTACGCACAGAACACAATTTCGGAAGGCACTGCGCAGAGCCCAGAAAACTAGGCCAGCAAGAAATTTGAAAAGATTAATAAAAACTATTTTCTCATACACACGTTTTTCTTCTATTTTCTCCTAAATAAGCGAGAGTTCAATAGATCGCGATTTTTTTGGCCAATGGAGATCGTCCGTCGGGACCGGACAATGACTTAAGGTTCATTTTAAAGTCGCTTCGGAGCCTAGCGTTGTTCGTACGATTTCGGATTAGTAAAAGAATATTAAATCTATGTAAAATATGACTCACCATGCCAGCTCTCTTATTGACACTGATCAGTCTGACGTTAAGATTCTGGAGACCGATGTGAACTGTGGGGGGTGTCACCGTGCTCTGCCCACTCTCCGCACTCACTACCAAAGGCTCCGGAGGGATCGTTATCAGTTTGTTGACGGCCACGGTTGATGACATCAGGCTGGGCACTCGCTTCATTATTTCTGAAATAGTTTGAGCCAATATTGATTCAGACAGAGAAGGGGATTCGCAGAATGAAATTTCCCCTTCCTATGCGTTCCCTTTTCCGTCAAATCATTCCAAGAAATGAGTCTGGCATCAGCCTGTATTCTGTTGGTCATGGTATTGCACCGGATAGTGTTGTTGCTGGCATCAACCACTGTTAAGGCTATAGCTTCATTCGGTAAATTCTAACTTACCACTTTCCGCAAGAAACCAAAATGCCTTGCAGAATTCGACACTAGCGGATTGTGATATGTTGACAATCCTACGCGCTCTCATCTCAGGGTCTATGAGGTACTGTCCTCCGGTCCACACTGAGCTGATCAAGTTGCCGTGGCTGTAGTACGCCTCGGAAAAGCCCGCCATGCAGATTGAAATGCCCTTTAGTATGCCCCGCATCGACGGCGTGAACTAAGGGAAAGTACATAGTCATTAGTTATACGTCCAACCCTATACTAAAGTGCAATCCAAACTTTATTGTAGATCGCAATTTTGCACGATACTCTGAATACAGCGAAATTGTGTTATAGTGAACACAGTTTACTGAGTAGAGCACAATTTATAGTATTAGCTAGGGCGAGTCGACATATGCAGACAAGCGATAGCACCTAAATACAAGGAGACAAAGTGTGGACCTTATAATACTTCATCTAAATATACCTGAAAACCAAGACATCTCCCATAGAAACAATACTGGTTGATAGTATCAGCTTGTGAAAACAGTTCCTCTGGCGAATGTTGCTCTGTGGGGAACAGGTCGCCAGGGGGCGCCCATGACAGTAACGTCTGTAGGTGATGTAGACATGTGCCTAGAGACGCTAACAACTGGCCGCATGACTCGATCTCTCTAGACAAAACAAATAGTAGTATAATAGATGGAAAAAATACCTAAAAATCTGGCTGATTATACTCTTAATACTAAATAGAAGAAAAAACTCTTATTTGCTACACGCTTTATTGTCGGTTTCCGAGATCAAAATGTCTGTATAAAACAAATGTTTAAAACAGTGATTTGGACTCAGAAACCCACAATTACTCTTATAAATAGCCTATATATGTTTTTCCAATATATTTTGGCTATCAAAAATTCAAATATAGAACAGTGTCGCCAGGAACTAATAAAAGTTTTAAGTACGTTTATTGAAACAATTTTCGTACTCAGTTTTGGCAGGGTGATGGTCTATTACCGATACGTATATTATAGCTTAACTACAATAGTGATCTTTATTCGTCCGTCGAGTGCCAATGTTTTACTTGTTATTCCAATTGTCCGATCTTACGTCAGCGGTCAGCATCGAAGCGGATGGAAAATTTGAACTAAGCCCCTATTTACACTATTCGGCTAGCGCGATTCTAGCCGCCTTCGTATGAAGGCTAGTGATCATTTTCACTGGGGCAGTCCCGACTATTATAATAATGACAGCTGCTCGAGGTGGAAATAGACCTGTAGGCCACCTAACCAAATGAGTAAGTATTTGTAAAATTAATAGTAAGAAATTTACATAGTCTTTTCAACGACGTCTGAAGAGCGAACAGTATAAGATTATAAATACAGCAACAACCAAATTACAATTTTAAAAATTAAGTAAAAAATAACATTTTTTAACGTTGTTAAAACCTTGAGTATTGTAGACTTCCGGTCATTATTACAACGTACGCTATTTATAAGTTGGTGTTTAAATTATCATAATTCACAGACAATGTAAAGGTCATTTTAAACGCAATAAATAATTTAAAAATAAGTGAACGTATTTTATTATAACTAAACCTATTTGAGAAATTTTTACAATACGTCAACAGTAGCAAGGTACTGAAAACCGGACTGAAATTAAAATTCAAGTCTCAAGATTCATCGGTCGCAGTACAAATACTACAACTACACTCGTTTATCAGCAATTAAAGAAAACAAAAAAACATGTTTCGACACAATTAAATCTATTTGACATTCCATTGATTCTGGCATTGGTTCAATTTTATCACGGTTTCAAGTCAGTATTCAAATCGGCCCGCTATTACGAAATATCCAACTAATATTGACAAAAAATATAGATAACAATGATAGAGCCTAAACAAAGGTTATAGAATATTAAAATAAATGATGCGGATGTAATTACGATGGAAACTATTTATAATATACGGAAATAAACGAAACTACTTTTTTTATAAGAGAAGAGGGCAAACTCAGTACTCAGTCTTTTAGTAAAAGTTATTGTTTTATCAAAAAGTATGGTTTCAAACAAGTTGATCCGATTCAATCATCGAAAATATTTACATAAAAAACGTCTTATAAAAATCGCCATTCTCTAAAAAAATTATTAAAATTGGTCAATACTTTTAGTTATGCCTCTTATAAATAAAAAAAATAATTTTAAAATCTCTGAGTTAAAATGCTACAAATAACATAAACAAATTATAATAACTAAAAGAATAGAATGCAGTAAGTTCATGAAAATTGTACTCGTACCTTCTAAACAATAATTCTATTGATAAATAGATATGCTTAATCACAAGGAAAACACTAAAATGCTAATATACTTTAAGAAAACTAATCTTAAATTAAGTAAATACTTATCTTAAAATATAAACAATGTACTATTAGTCATACAATTACAAAATTGCATGTTATCATTAATTGGCCATGCTTACTGCAATCAACAAGTTTGTTATGAAATGTAATTGCGAAGAAACACATGTTAAATGAATAATGACCCTTTGTTGTAATAACTTATAATTATCTGCATATGAAATTATTAAAATTCATATGTAGACAATGAAATTAACAGCAAATTATTAATTAACCTTTTAAACCCATCATCTTTGTGAGTACATTTTATATAATGCATAATCTTAATCATCATCAGATCACTATATGTCCCCACCGAGGAGCTCGGAGCTCTACCCTAAGTTAAGGATGACTAGGCCATAAGCACTGGCCAAGTGCGGGTTGGTTGACTTCACACATATCTTTGAATTTCTTCTCAGATATGTGCAGGTTGCATCACGATGTTTTCCTTCACCGTAAGAATGTCGGATAAATGTACATATGTAAAACGGAAATCGAAAAACACATTGGTACATGGCGGGATTCGAACCCAGGACTAGCAGATTGCAAGTCAAGTGCCACCGACGCTTTATAATCTTAATACTTAGTCCAAATTTATAAACAAATTCAGATTGCATTTAAAACAAATCTTATTACAATTATGAACTGAAAATGATTTATGGGCAGCCCATTTATATAAAATAGACATTAAAAAAAAAATAACACTACAGTGTATTCTTAACAGAAATTTAAAGCATTAACAATGCAATTTAAACCTATAACCTAGAGGGGTAGGCTGGGATTACGGACTGCCATTTGGCATGGTATTAGCACACTTCTCTTATCTCATCCACATTCAAAAATCTATGCATACATTTATGTTGATCTTGTGTCAGGTCACATGCTCATAATACCACTCTTCACTAATCTGGACATTAAAAAGACTTACTTTACAAAATATCCCTTCCGAAAAAGGAGTGCATCCCTTCCTGCGCCAACTTGTCTGCTAAGCTTCAGTCCATGAAGAACACAAGAGTCCACAACCGATACAAAACTTCGATATCCATTGCCTGGGGACTTTGCATCAAAATCATAAAATGGTGCCACCTAAAACAAAAATTTTAATAGAAAAAAAATAACAAAGAAACTCACACCAACCTAGAGGGGAAGCAAATTTTATGGACTTCTATTTGGTAGGGTGATATCTCACTTCTCTTGAGTCCTTCACATAAATACTTCTAAAGCTTTAAGTTTTGCCTAAGTCTAAGTTATAGTAAGTGGGTTTTAAGATGTAGATTTGCATAATAGCTATAAAGTGGGGTCAAAGATCGAATATAAATTAATCTAATGTTATCCACATGTTGTGGAGTAAAACATATGGCAATGGTTTACTGTATTTGCTCATCTAATGTAATGACATGACATGGTGTAGCAATAAAAACAACATAATTATCTGATGATTAAACATTATTTTTTTTTTCCAAATAAACCCAATGAAGCTTAGACTCTAATTATATAGCGAATTAGGCTTACCTTTCTAACATGATCAACAAGTGGCCATACTGTATCTATATGATCAATTAAAGTCATGAAACCTTGGTACAATCTCTGACCATTTTCACTATCATCAGGTTGAAAGTATGTTGCGTTATTTTGGCAAGAATCCTTCAGAGCTTCATACATGGCATACGTAGGGGGAGCACCTTCTTGATTCTCTTCGCAGCATAACGAAGCTTTCGCGGGAGAATCAGGGAAAGACATCATTTTCTTCAAATTCCCAGTAGCAAGTTTTATCCCGCGTTCAAATAATTTAATCCGCATCTATAAATACAGAAAATAATATCTTTTAGGCATATGTCTGCAAGGTATAAAAACAAAATTACATTAAATGTATTTACAAAATATTCTTGTAGTAAATATCATTGTACCACTCTTACAATACTTTAGAAAGTAGACTGACTGGACAGGAAAAAATAGAAGTTAAATACAAATAAAATTTGGTTCAATACTTCACGACTCTACTTGAATAAATTAGCTTATTAATTAATTTGAGTTATTCTCCAAGTATCACGTCTTTTCTGTTGTGAAAAGAAAACGAAATGTCAAGTCAAGTGATTAAAATTGCAAATCAATCATTTTGACAGCTGAGTATTGTTTTTCTTTCAGAACTATGGTGTTATTTTTTGAGAAATTAAGTTTTCATTTATTCTTTATTTATTTAAAATGTTTATCAATTTTCTTTGAAAATACTGCAGACATAAAATAATAATTTAATTCAAATCAATAATTAAAAAATATTTGAAGATATGGGACTATTATATACATTTGTTAACGTATTCTTTGACTTCAACGAGACTGAGAAGAAAAAAATTGACATTGACAGATCGCCAAATTTAAAAATTGTTTATGAAATTGGGAATTTATTTTGATTAATATTAAAATTTTATATAATTTTCTACACTTAGTATGGATATAGATGAAATTGTATCTTCAGACCATCAGGAAAAGCATAATGGTACTTCCAATGACTACGAAGTCGCATATAATTTAAAAGAGCACCATCAATACGAGTATCCCAAATTATTTAATAGTAAAACATTACTGGAACTCTGTTACTCTTCCTCTCCACCTATTAAAAGCAAGGGAGATAGTCAACCGTATTTGCGTGGCTGTAAGTGGTCACCAGATGGTACGTGCTGTCTGTCTGTTGTAAATAATGATGGAGTACATGTTACGGAGCTCCCCAGAGATCTTTACTCAGGTTCTGTTGATTCTAAGCGCAAGATAGATGTGCTAGATCCTGTTATTCATGTCAAAGAAAGTGGACTGGTTTATGACTTTTGTTGGTACCCTGGAATGAATAGTACTATTCCAGAATCATGTTGGTGAGTATTTAAATAGAATAATGTTTTCAAATTGAAATTACATTTATATTTTAACTATATTTTATTACCTTTATTTGCTCACAAGGATATGTACCAATCTAATGACAAACTCATTTTCAATCTCTGCTCCTTTCAGTTGGATAACAACAAGACAGAATGCCCCTATTCAGATGTGGGATGCTTTTGATGGCTCCTTAAGATGCTCATATAGAGGATTTAATGCTGTTGATGAAATGGAACCAGCAATATCAGTGACATTTAATAATGAAGGAAATAGAATCATAGGTGGATATAAAAAGGTTCTCCGAACTTTTGATGTAGAAAGGTAAATTTTGTAGATAAAATTTTCTTATTCTATAAAGCAAAAAAAAACCTATACTTAAAATTCTCATGTCACAATGTTAGTTATTATACTCCTCTGGTACAGCTTGACTGATTATTACAAAATTTTTCCACATGTTCCTTCAGTTTTGTGACTGATGGTATAAAGCTGGTGTTATTTGCGATAATTTTTTCTTAAAAATTGTGCCTCATGCTTGCGATTTCTTTAATTTATATTATTTTGTTGTTTATGCACATGTATGCATACTGTGTTGGCAGTTGTTTTGTGAATTTGCAACAAAGTTCTGATATCTTTGTGGAAATTTGGACTTTGTATGAGATAAGATGGCAATTATTTTCTTTTTGAATACACTATCAGATAGAATTTTTTTATTGTTTACAGACCTGGCAGAGATTATGCGGAACATAAAATTAATTCCCCCGCATCATGTTTTGCTATGAGTGGCAGTCTCCTAGCTATTGGCTCTTGGAATACAACAATAAGCCTTTTCAGTGTAAATGAAATGGGCAATTATAAAAGTATAGGAAAAATGTATGGACACACCGGTAAATATTTTTTTTAGTATTCTATTAATTTACAAATATCTAAATGTATATTTCCACTGTTTGACTTGAAATCTTAAAGATGACAATATGTTTCAATAGTATTCAAGGGTGACTCAATTAAAATTGATGACCAGCAAATCAGTACACTGTTTGTATCTGTGTAGCAGAGTAACAAACTGCCTCTCAGCTCTGATCAATTTGTACCTACATAGAGTTATGATTTGAGTTTCGAACTACAAGCTGCAGGTCATTGGACAGTATGAGATGTAGAGCGCGTTTTTTTCATTAAGGACCATGAACTACGAGCGCTACATTGGTGAATCTGCTACTCATTGGTTCTTATAGTTATAGTATAGCATATTGAGCTGTTAACTGTCAATTCAACTGAATTGATCTGTAGCTCAACTGTTTACCTTAATGTAAACTTTTGAGCCGCTTTAGAACTAATTTAAAATGTCTAGTCAATACAACTATCACTGCATTAGAAATCTACACTAAAGAATTTATTTTTTATTTTTAAAGACTTAGTTGTAATAAGCATTTTTATGCTTTAGTTGTTTCTAGTATTGCTAATTATTTTACATTACCACAGCTAATTATTGATAAAAATGTTTATTTTTGTGTTTTAATCGGTCATACATTTTTAATCGCAACAATAACTATATTAGCCTGAATTAGCCAGCTATTTAATTGGATTTTGTTTCTGAATACAAACATGTTTATAAATTTGTAGAAACCAATTTTAGGAGGAGTAACCCATGTGAAGTTTGCACCTGATGGTATAAGATTGGTGTCCGGAGCTCGGAAGGATCATAGACTTTTAGTATGGGATATAAGATATTGTCGTACACCACTTAACGTATTAAGTAGAGCAGTGGATACAAACCAAAGAGTTTACTTTGATATATCACCTTGTGGCAAATATTTAGTCTCTGGTGGAACTGATGGTTTGGTCAAAGTGTGGGACGCTAATAAAGTTAATTGGCATTCAAGTTTAGATGTCACAGACGAAGATAAATATAATGTGTCATATACTGTAAGTATATATATACGTTACTTAAAATATACAAATGTCTATCCATACATATTTATAAATTGGCATATGTGATATAAAAAAACATGGTTTATCATACACTTGTTATATTGTTAATGTTGTTGATAACAAACAATTTTTTTTTTTAATTTTTATCTGTCTGTCCGTTTGTCTGTCTGCCGGCAAGGGCTTTTGTTTCGGGTAATCTCCGACATGGCTTAACAGATTTCGACCGGACATTGACGGGAAGGTAGCTGAAGCATGCATGCATATTATAGGCTTCTTTTTTAAAGTTTCGACGACCGTAAATTAATTAATTTTGTCGCTTATATATGTATTAGTTTCTTTCTTTACTTTTAAATATACATATGTACTGTATAATGATTATAATGTCATTTTTTCAGTTTCCATTACACAAAGATTGTTGTAACAGCCTGTCGATACATCCTAGTCGACCAATATTAGCCACTGGTTCAGGACAATATCACTTCAAAGACCCACTGGCTGTTACTCTTGATGAAAAAATTGATGAAATAGAAATGGATCAGGATCAATGTATCACTGATATGAAATATTCAGATGAAGCGGAGAACAGTTTAGTTTTCTGGTGGACTGGTGATATTGATTTATAAGTGTAGTTTGTAAGGTTAATGACATAAAATTAAGAATAAACAAATGTTGTTGAATTTTATTATTTACTCTATTTATATTTTTGTCTATATTTAATTTATGTACTTTAAGTCATATTTATTTGAACCATATTTCGCAATACTGAGGGGCTAGTACGAATATTCGTGAGAACATTTTCGTAATATCATCGACATTTGTATTAAAAGTACAGCGCACCTTCCAGGTGTAAAGTATAATACATTGTACAAATCTCATACGAATTATGATCTTACTAGTTTTAGCCTGCGACTCCGTCTGCGCGGAATAAAAAAAACTTAATGAGTAGCCTATGTGTTCTTCCAGAATATGTTCTACATATGTAAAAAAATTAAGAGAGTTCCATGCAGCCGTTTTGTAGATACCTTCAAACAAACATTCATCCATCCAAACATACGCATTTATAATATTAGTAAAATTTTCTCAAAGGCGTTACGGAGCCTTGTGTCGCAAGCACTCGTGCTAGGTCCTTGAATTTCATTGTATCTTGGATGTCGTAAAAAGTAATATGAATTATATAAGTAATTTTCTTTGCTCTATTTCCGAGAAAGATTATGGATTTACAAATTTATAAACGGCACCCTCTTGTGAAAAAGCTGATTATATTTCTATTGAAGATTATCATAACGTCAATAACAATATCATTAAAACCTATTGTATAGTTAAAAATAACGACAAAGGAGCTTTTTATATAAAACGTTAAGGATTTACAAAAGCCCGTGCCGACATCTGTAGCAAATTACCTGTCAATATCAAATCCGTTCATGATATTGAGCTATCTTCTTTGTAAGTACTGATTACAATTCTCTTTAGCATGTTAAAGAGATTTTAAAGGCTTGTAATTTTTTTAGTTATTAGTAACATCATGGCTGTAGATAAAAACAGATAAGAAAAAAAAGAAAAAAAAAACACTTGTCAATTTATTAATTGATTGAAAGTTATTGATAACAAAGTAATCAACGCTATTTTTTCATCTCTCTGTAGTTATTCCATTCAAGTGGGGTGAATGCACCAGGTTTTGGACCTCCAGAAAGATTTGAATGTTCGCAATGAATAGACTTCGAAACTACTGAATCGATTTGCAAAATTATTTTACTGTTGGTAAGCTACACTATCACCGGTTGGTATAGGTTTTATCAAATACTAGATATTTCTGATTCCTCGCACTGTCGCGGGCAACTGTAAGTGATTCAAAAGATAGGATAAATTATACCTAATTAAATTTTATTTCTCATGTAAATGAATTGAAAATTCGGTTCATTGAGCATACGTTCATTTCTATTTCTACGTTTAACAAAAAAAGTTACATACAAATTACTGAAACTGCTATAATCATAAAATTTTATCATCATTTCATAAGTTTGGCGAAATTACTTTTCGTTAGGTCGTATTTGTAACATACGTCTGTATTAAACGAATATCGCCGATTCTAAATCGAATAAAAGATTTTGTGACGTTGGAATATTTAAAGTTGACTTTCTGATCCTTTTGCCAACATTGCATAAGTTAGAAACGAAAATTCATAAATGAAATAACTGGCACAATGTCCATTAAGTTATTAAAATGTTTTATAATGTATTACTCATCTACGCTAGTATTATAGAGAAGTTTTTTTGTAATATGTAACTGATAAATTACAAAAATACTGTACGGATTTTAAAAATTGTTTCACCATCATCATCATCATCAGCTCACTATACGTCCCCACCGAGGGAGCCTACCCTAAGTTAAGAGTGACTAAGCCATAGTCAACCACGCAGGCCTAGTGCGGGTTGGTTGACTTAACACGTATCTTTGAATTTCTTCTCAGACATGTGTAGGTTGCATTACGATGTTTTCCTTCACCGTAAGAACGTCGGATAAATGTACATATGTAAATCGGAAATCGAAAAAACACATTGGTACATGGCGTGATTCGAACCCAGGACCTCCAGATTGCAAGTCAAGTGCTTGACCCCTGAGCCACCGACGCTCGATATTGCCGTAAAAGATAAAATAATATTCGCACAAGTAAAGCTACTGCTAAGATATACTAGTATAGAATGCTTTGTTCGTGTGTATATCAGATAATTAATTACATTTGACGTAGTGTTTCAAAGGACAATACACCTGAGTACGCCTCGGTTAATTTCTGATATCTCAATAATGTGCTTGAATAAACATTATACCAACATAATTTACATTACTTGTAATGATTCTCTAGATATAGACATTGCGAATCAAAATAAGGAATGTAGATTATATTGTTTATTTTACTTTTAAATATATAAATACACGTCCCCACTGAAGGTTACGAGCATACTGTAAGCTTCTAGCACTAAGCAAGTCGCCTGACTGATGAACTGACTGAACTTCACAGATATGTCGCAGATTGCATCACGATGTTTGATGATGTTTTCCTTTGGTGTAAGTTGATTAGTTTGATTATTGATGGCTGATTTTTGGCTTATTGATGGATTTTTTTATTATTAATTTTGAATAGTAAAGTTTTGCAATATAGCTGCCGATATGTTAGATTAATTAAACAGAAAATAATCTATTGACTAAAGTATAATTTGGAAATATGCCAAATTACTTATACTTTAAAAATCAAAGATATCTTTCGTTTCATCGTCGGTATTTTAATATAATTTTATTTATTGATAAAATTACCTATACCAAGATTGGATTTAATTTAAGGTTATTTTTAATCAAAGATAGTAATATCGACAATTACTGAATATGAGTAGAATTCTTTTGTTTATTGTGCGTGTGTTCATAAAAATTCAATCACGACTTTTAAAACGCGAACTAACCAAATATTTTTTGTTTGTGCTTTACTATTTTATCTGTTATCTATATACAACTTCTAAAAGAAATGCTGGAAAGTGTTGATCACAATCTTTACGACTAGGCAATAAATTTGACTAAGTTTATCGTGGAACGAAACATCGGTGTTCAGATTTCTTTCACCTGTCTAGTGCTTCCTATAATAATTACGTTATCACACGTAAAATTAACTTGTGTATAATATAATATTCAGTAACATATTATTAAGGGACAATCAATTACATTAGACACTTCCATTCTCAAGCGGGTATAAAAATCTATATGTTTTTGTTGGTTTTCACTACCCAAAGACTTGTTCAACAACGTTTAGATATCTATACTATGTTAATCTATTTATTTACATTAAGACATTACAATATATTACAATATGTAATACATCTGTATGTACATCGCGAAGAGCGTCGGTGGCTCAAGGTTCAAGCACTTGACTTGCAATCTGCATGTCCTGGGTTCGAATCCCGCAATATACCAATGTGTTTTTCGATTTGCGATTTACATATGTACATTTATCTGACGTTCTTACCGTGAAGGAAAATATCGTGATGCAACCTGCACATATCTGAGAAGAAATTCAAAGATATGTGTTAAGTCAACCAACCCGCACTTAGCAAGCGTGGTTGACTATGGCCTAATTACCCTTAACTTAGGGTAGGCTCCGAGCCCCTCAGTGGGGACGTGTAGTGAGCTGATGATGATGATGTATGTTCATCCCTATCGTTATCTTTGAAAGACAAAACCGAAATCAATTGTTTTATAGCCACCCTGTATTAGCAGTGTAAATCTACTTTGATTTAAATAAGCAACTAATATAGAATAATGTATAAGGTACAAGAAATAAGCGAGTACTTAATACGTTCAACAACTCGACTAACCACAGCTCTGTATAAGAAAAAATAAAACGTCTAGTTAAATTTTTACGTTTCAATTACAAGAATCTAAGATCCAATGAAAAAGTTCACAGCGTGCTCTTGATAGCTTGTCGTCTACTTACAATTTTATGGATTGTATAAAATTTTATAGACAACAAAAATAAATCGAAAAGCTTTAAGTATTGGTTACAACCATATTTCCCTTAATTAATCAATTTATAAAAAATCACCACGGTTTGCTAATAGATTTGTAGAATAACTTTGAATAGTCTACGTAAGTAATGTTTTTCAATATAGATACATAGATATCTATTTAAAAAATACTTGTATACCTTTGTTTTGAGCATTTTATTTCTTCTAATACATATAGGAAATATGGGTCTCGCATAGCTTCAATAAACAAATTGTTTTGAAAACCGAACACCATCTGTGTCTTTGAAGTTTCCTTTTAAACCTAACAAAGTTTTTTAATAAAAGATATATAGGTCAGTAATCAAATAAATTGAGTAAAAGCTTTCACAAATTCAATAATGAATGTCAAAATGAATTGATACTCGGGCTACTTTTTCGTTTTTAATGTAAAATCACAGAGCCGTACGCAATATCGGGTTTAGGGACAAATTTTAATACGCAAAGTTTAACAATAATGCTGTTTATGACTAAAAACTCAGAGGAAGAATACGGATCTAATGAAAACACATTCGTTAAAATCGGGTTACTGCATTAGGTTACAGGAGCTGACAATTGGATTTATATGCAAACCCTTTTACATAAAAAAAAAACAAATGTAGCTGTCACCCGCGACTACGTTCACGCGGCATTAAAAAAAAACATAATTTGTAGCCAATGTGTTCTTCCAGACTATGTTCTACATCTATGTCAAATTTTTGCCGAGATGCATGTAGCCGTTTTGGAGATACCTTCTAACAAGCATCCTGTCATTTAAACTTATGTATTTCTAATATAAGTAAGATGTTGGCTCGGCAGAGACGGTTATACATTAAAAAGATATAGAAAATCTCCCTTTGTAAGCATAAATACAGTGATGTAGAAAGTCGCAAGATACCAAGTTTATTCAAATTAGTTTAACCATATAGTTGTACGAAACAAATACAATAACTAACGACAGAATGTTGTCATTTTGAATGTTCTTGGCTATAAGTTTTAATTAGAACACTTGTACTCTCTCGGCTCGCTGGTTAAACAAGACTTGATTAAAACGGCTTTTCGTTTTTCTAATTCTTTATTTTAAATTTCTATTTTATTATTTGGCGTACTAAGAAGACAAGAATCGTATTCAAGTCTGTGCCAAATTTCAGCGAGATACATGCAATTCTGGAGATTCCTTCTAACAAGCATCTATCCATCCATACAGCCAAACATTCATATTTATTACAGTGTAGCTACTTTTTTATCTCTAAGCACAGTTGAAACTGATAGGCAGACGATCTCATTTAACATAACTTGTAATTGTTTTCTGTGATAATATTTAATTCATAATATTCAATAGATGATATCCTTTCCTTTATAAATGTTATAACACTTGATTATCTTACTAATATTATAAATGCGATTGTTCGGATGGATGTTTGTTTGAAGGTATCTCGAGAACGGCGGTATGAATCTCGCTGAAATTTGGCATGTCTGTAGAACATAGTTTGGAAGAACACATAAGCTACTAATTATGTTTGTTTTTAATTCCGCGCGGACGGAGTCGCGGGCGAACGCTACTAAAATCTTAGATGCTGTCCTTTTCAATTTAATGAAGTTTAAGTATTTGTGAATCTTGTTTTTTCCATATCTATTCATCAACTCTTATGAAAATATTTTTGAGCAAAATATAAACGCATTATATTCTTTAATAAAAAGGTTCATAACAGAAAGCAATTCAAGATCCCATATATTTAACCGTCACCTATTCATCGCGAGAAAACTTCGAAAACGACCGTAATCCTACCTTGTCCGCGTACCGAATGTTCTTTCTTATCTTCATAGAAAAATACTGTAATGTTTTTTTACCGTTTAAGTGTAAGGAGATATAAAATAATGTGTATTTTCTGTACCATTTCATATTTTGAAATGTAAGTTATTCAAAAAATTGTTATGAAGCTAGGCCTAGGCGATTTTTTATCGCGCGTTTAAATAAATCAAGTATCTGTTCATATGTCAGTGCCTTCAAAACGAATGAACGAAAGAACGGGGGAACAATACAAGAGTGATTTTAAAGCGTTTGTAACACGAGATTCGCCAACGCGGACTTTTAACGCAATGCGTTATCGTCATGTGGTTTTCACATCTGAGACTGAAGAACAGAAAAACACAGATCTATTTCGATTCGAAATCTCTCGTTTTGTGAACGTAACCGAACTGCATAGATGGCCACACACAAGATACCCGATAAGCTTTATTAGGACGTGGTATCGAACAGTTGTTTAAGTTCTTACGTAAAATAAATTTAAACATTAATTTGTGATGTTCATAAAACAGTAAAGACAATGTGACATTGAAGTTAAACGACTGGAGCAGACGCTTAATTGGATTTGCGCGAAGCTTCATCGAAATTGAATTTGGTAAATGAATGAATTTAATACCTATCCAAAGTATTTATTGCATGTTTAAATTATCATTTGATTATTTAAGGACAGTTATATAAAAGTGTCAACAGTCTTAATTAATTTGTGGAATAAATAACTAATAGATAAATTTAACAAAAAAATGGTTTACTTGAATTATCTTTGAAAATTTCTAGAATAGAAGATAATTAATTTTATTTCTAGGAAGCGCTACATGTTTATCAAAGACAGACAATGCTTTATTAAAATCCGCGAACCTTTTCTCTATCAAGTTGGAGAATGGAATGGAATTTATTATTTTTTGTCTTCGAGGAAACCTGGAGTAATGGTGAATGTATAATTTCGTGTAAATTGTACAACTAGCTGCCGCCCGCGACTCCGTCCGCGCGGAATTAAGAAACCTTTAAATAGCCTATGTGTTCTAACAGACTATGTTCTACATCTATGCCAAATATCAGCCAGAACTGTTCAGCCGTTCCGGAGATACCTTCAAACATCCATCCATCTAAACATTCGCATTTATAATATTAGTAAGATATGATGACAAATAATAAGATGACAATAAAGATGAGGTGACAATATAGATAAGATGACATTTGAAATCGAGCCATGCTTTAACGCCTTTTTTTACGCGTGATTTGTATCAAAAAGGCCCTTTGTAGAGGTCACTTTTTACCTTGTGATATTGACAGGGACATTAAACGCAAAATGTTACATCTTTTATTAAAATCGAGAATGTTTGGTATTCTGTCGTATTTATATTTTGCTAAAGAAATTCGTGTCAACAGACAAACACTGTAATCCTAAAGGGACATAACATTGATGTTTATTCGTATAGAAGATGATTCGTATATATGTGGTCATGATAAAATAAAGCTCGCTATACACATTCAGTTTCAACAGGTCAATCGAACTGTTCAGTTTAAAACTGTGCAGTCAAAACTGAAGGTGTGTAGCAGGCTTAATTATAGTTTTTGAATATCTTGATTCGACATATTCTACTGGTTTCGTTTTATCTATATCAAAATTGACACAACATATTTTGCTTTTAATTTTTTTGTTATTAGTTAAATTAAAATTTTAAGTATATTTTGCATTAGACTAGCTATTTAAGAGTTTTTACGTTAGTTTTGTTTAACGGATTTCGTTAAACTTTAATATAATATCTAAATAAATTAGCAATTTTTAAACAACTGCTGTATGTAATAGGACTGCAAGGAGACGTGGTTTGTATTCTGAATATATTTAGTTTATTAAACTTTTTGAGATCTCAACTTTTAAACCCTCAGACGAATAGTTTGTTTTTAAATATTAAGCTTATTTAAAAAGTTTAATATGTTATTTAAGCTGATTATATACTTTATTTGAAGATGTCTGAGTTAGGATTAATAGAATTGTTATATTCGAATGATATTTAGTTGTACTAAATTTAAATATTATATAATAGAGTGTTACTTAATTTTGTAGTGTTTTTAGTAATTTACTAATTTATTAATTTTATGACATAAACATTTTTACGAGAATCTTAGGAAATTATTAACAATGATTTGTACACCATATTCATCTATTTCAATTGTTATTTATCTAAGCGTGCGCTTCTGAGACCCTCCTCGTTTGAAACATATTGTTATCTCTGTTTTGTCAAAAATGGAAGAGTGGGATGACGATATATTTTATACGGAGATTTTGGTATCAGAAACCCATGCTAAATACCCTGTGAGCTTACATACGGTATTTGGTATGTCAAATAATTTATCAAACATTTAATAAAGTAAAATGTTAAAATATTAAATTGAATACTTAAAAACATGACAGCATCACTCAGTTTCATAAAAAAGACTTGAATTGATTTAACTCGCTGGAAATTAATGAAATTCAAAGTTGAAGCACCCGATCGGATAAATTAAATTATGTCCGGTTAAAATTATTTCCTTTATAACCGAAATTGTATTAATTTTTACTTGTGATTTATAATTATCCTGATTAAAATTTACTCTCCATTTCTTGCAAATAAAGTATGTAGAGGTTTTGTTTATTCGCATGTTTTCACGGTCAAAACATATGCAACATATTATTATCTCTATTTTTTTCGAAGTAAATGAAAGGGATAACAATACGTTTTATTACGCAATTACAATACAGTTGATTAAGTTAACATGGTCATTCATGAATAAGTATACAATCGTTATGTTAACTCAAAAGAATCGATGTTCCTCTTGAAAATAACGAAGCTATATGCAGGTAGTTTCGCTTCAATTTTATAGAGGAATGAAGTAGAGTCGTACGGTGGACAGAAGTATCTAGGTTATATTTCACGGATGAGATCTGAAGCGAAATGTTTGTAGAGAATATATTTCAAGTGATTTTGCATTTAACAAATGAAAAAGATGAGCATGAAACCAAATTGAAATTAATGTTATTCGTATTATTCGAGAATAATGGAGATTTCGGTCGCAGAAACCCACAATAAGTCGAGACTTATTGTGGGTTTCTGAGATCGAAATCTCCTCATAAAACATATTGTTATCTCTCTCTCTCTCTGCCTAGCTTGCATACCACAAGGTGGTGGGGTCAGCTTACCCTATCCGTCTCTTCTCTCTCATCTCATCTCACTCTGACATCTTCTTCTGAGACTTGGCACTCACTTATGTCTTTTGTTACTTCAAATTTCCATCTCGTTTTGGGTCTGCCTCTGTTGTCGTAATAAATTACCGACGTAGTCCGGCGGCCTCCTCATTAACATATTTTTATCTCAGTTTTTTTTAAAGAAAATGACAAGTTTGACTATGTTTTATACTGAGATTTAGCTCTCGGAAGCCCACGTTTAATGTTAAACATTATAAAGAGCATTGTGTAGAATCTAATGAAATAACATAGAGACTGTAGTAATAAACACGAAACCCAAGTGTGAGACATCCCAACATACACATTACACAAGGAACATTTATTCAGCAGTGTTTTTACACAACTTTACGACTGGTCCTTGTAACATTTTTCACTTTATCTCACATTTATCTTAATTATATATCTAAGCTTTTTATTATATTCAGAGTTTACGAACATAATACGCGAATTACCATATTTTGTAGGAAAAGTAAAATATTAAAACATTTGAAATAGTGTTAGTGAGCCAACTGTAGTTGTAAAGCGATGGTAGTGTGTAAATTTCGCTCGATAAAAGGTTTTTTACTAGATAGCTGTCGCCGTGACTCTGTCCGCGCGGAAAAAGAAAAAAACGTAGCCTACGGGTTCTTCTAGGCAATGTTTTACATCAATGCCAAATTTCATTCAGATCTGTTGAGCTGTTCTGGAGATACCTTCAAACATCCATCCATCCATCTAAAGATACGCATTCAGAATATTAGTAAGATAAAAAATATGGCCAAAGTATTCAACCAACGCTGCATACTAACAAAATATTGCGGCTATCATGTAAAATCTCTTTGTTGTCAATTTAGAAGCAATTTCGTTACAGATAATGAAATAGTTTATACGAATCAGATAAAAGATCGAAGTCTTAGTTACACTTTTTAAGGAAAAAAACAAAGTTGTTTTGATACCAAGAGTTTCGGAAATGCGGTGATAATTTTCATATTTATGTTGCCAGGTGGATTTACAAAAACATCGCCACGCGCGGTCGAAACAATAGCTAGCAAATGAGTTAAATTATGAGATTATGATAAAATTAATATTAAATGAAGCTCATTGTTTTCTTAAATTTTATATGAAAAATATATTCATTTGTTAAACGAAACTGGGCTAATTACTATCATTTATGCGTCCGTGAATTAATCATACAGTATTTACATTACAAAAAATGCATGATTAATCTTACATTAAGAGAGAATGTACCAATTACATTGTTATGCCAAAACCGGCTTGACAGAGCTTATGTTTTTTTTCTTATATATGTCTAAAACATGCGTATCATTCAGGACATTTGCAATTTTATTTCTTAAATCTTACTGATATTATTATGCGAAAGTTTAGACGGATGCATGGATGAATGGATGGATGTTAGAATGTGTGTACGAAACGGCTCAACGGATCTTAATGAAATTTAGCACAATTGTATATAGTCTGGAAGAACACATAGTCTATTAATTCAGTTTTTTTTAATCCTATACGGACGGAGTCGCGGGCGACAGCTAATTGTATTATTATATACAAAAAAGCTATCGAATCATAAATTTTTCAGGTGACTAATGAATGTCACTTGCTTAATTTGATTAATTAGACAAGTTAAGATAATTATTTACAATTATTTACAAGGAGTGGGCTACTTATGTCCGACATTGAAACTTTAGGGACGAGCACTTTGATGTCTCTTTTACGACAATTTAATTACATCTACCCTAAGATGTTTCGGTTAAATCGGCGGAGTTATTCGGACTCTGTCAACCTAACATTGGATTAAATGAACTGGAATTCGTTATACGACTTGAGTAGTTAAATTAATAATGCCTTTCATACAAAGTTAATTGATCGATTAAGGAAAAAAAACCTATTATTGATGGCCATGGGTTTTGCTCAAAAATCTACAGAAACATTTAGCTGTCTTTGTTACTTTCAAATTGCATGAGCGGGATGACAATATGTATCACATTACCACAGGTATACTGAAGTTGTTCGTTTATTTACCGCTTACCTAAAACTAACATAATTATTCGTTGACCTAGAACATATCTCTTTATTACAGGAATTATAATTTAAATCTGCGATACATCTTTTGTCCTTTGGGCATTGTTTTGAATCTACATTTTATTAACAGTAAAAATAAATACGCTATAAATTTCATTAATTACAATGTCAGAGAGGAAATGGTCTGTTTTAAAAACCAAAAATTCAAGATACACAAAACTTGAGTTTATAGTTAACAAATAATTTAGGAATAGTCATCCCACATTGTGTTTATTGAGGTCTCACTAAAATGGCTGCTCGTTAAAGGGACGGCTTGTTGTTAGTTCCAACAATTGCTTGATAAATTACATCGGCTGTATACAGATGAAGCCTAAGGGCCGCTGTATACGAGCTTTAACCAGTCAACATTGGTAGTTACCGTTAAAAATACTCTATCGTCTGTCACTGTTCGTGTACAGTGACCCCTTATTTCTACAATAGCATGACCCTCATATTTGTGAGGAATCACTTTATTCTCAGCTCAAGTGAAAGGGTTTGCAAGTCATTTCCTAATAATCCTTTAGCTGATATAATAGCAAACTTGGTAATAACTTTCGTTGTAGTTGAATGACGTCGATATAACACAATTAAATGTGCTTATATGAACATTGTTTTCCACACAAAAGAACAAATTGTTACCTTTAGTATATATTAATTAATTATGTTAAATAACAATTAACTAATAATGTTATAACGCAACTATAAGAAATAAAGTAATAGATTTTATTTCAATATATTTTATTCCGCGTAGTATTTAACGTTAGTCTACATTCGTAGCATTTTCGTAGCGCTAAGATATAACGATATTTCGTGTAGGAACGCTTTAGGAAATTCGTTTTAAAGACTTGGCGACATTGTTTATATGGGTCGCTTAAAATTTCTGAGCTAAGCAAAAGAATAAAGCAACATTCTGACATATTTTATCTGATTTATTTATATTATGTAATAAATACAAATACCATTTACTTCACTTTAATCGTTATTTATTGCTATTATTTCCGATAAATGGTTTATTTCGTAGCTAAAGCCGGGGGCGAAGGTAAATTATCTAATTCCTGACAGGACTCGATAAATTTCCTTTAACTTATAATAAATGTGGTACCCAGATGAATTTCAATATTGTAAGTTGATAATCCTGACTTAATAAACTTTTATAAGTCTATTTATTTATAACTATTGTTAATTTATATTTAAATATATTCGTGCAATATTTTAAATGAAATAAATTTCAATATTGTAATGTAATTGACAAACAAAAATACTAATCGTAAGCAAAGTTTTATCATCAGGAATAAATAAGTTATTGTGTCAATTTCTGTGATAAGTATGCGAAGTTTAATACAAAAATGACTTTTCTATAAAGGTTAACATAGGTTGTGTTAAATATTTAAAACATTGGTTTTAGGCATACGCCTCATAATTTTCTGACAATAAATATCAAAAGATCAAGTCCGAAATGAAGATGACGTCAATCCGCAAGTAACATTTGTGTCGTTCCCATGAATTTTTATTAACACGAATGTGTGTCACGGAGTCCAAGCCGTTATTTCCTTTTTATTACGCGAGAGAAAATTTTGAGATCTAGGTCGGGAGAGAGACATTCTGGTTACGGTTTACGTTGTAACTACATAAATATTTTTATTAACAAACTACATCATTATGAGTGATTAAGCTCAGTATCATGATTGCGCAGTTTTATTAAAGATGTTTATTAAAACTACGAGTACGAGTACGGCGATCACATTAACATGGTCAGCATACTACAGATTTATTAAAAGACTAGCTATCGCCTGCGACATTGTTAGCGCAGAAAAAAATAGTCTATAATGCCTGCGTACATCAGCTACATATAGACATACATACAGACAGTCAAAAATTTTAACATATGGATTTTTGTTATCAGCGACGGAAATACATGACGTGTACGAAATATGATTTTTTTTTCGATCATTAATATAGACATTCCAATTTTAATAATACGTATAAATAATAGTCTTGCGACATGAAATGTTCGTAGAAAGAGTTCGTAGGTAGAAACTGAGAAACTAGTTGTTACCAAATTGATAGTTGTTAGAAAGGCCTGAAGGAATACCCGCTGACCCAACTTAATGGGGTAACAGAGTAGGGATAAGATGATGACAATCATAATGTTGTTGTAGCTATCAGTATGTCTCAAAGGACCTAACTGAGAAACTGATGTCCTTATCATATTTAAAATATATGTCCCTTCCATGTTCATATATCAACTAAATTTCTCTGTGTATTTGCAATACAAACATAAGAAAGTTTTTATATTGCAATTTTATTTAATTTTACTAACATAACTATGTTTTAGTGATTTTGTTATTTTTTTTATAACTGATAGGATGTTTTCAATGAAATCAGACCACACAAAGCCAGTTATTACAAATGCAAAATAACCAATTGTCAAAGAGATCACGTTTAAATGAACGTAATTATTAATATGCACTACATTAATTGCATTCATGACCTCGAGCATATATGTATATTATAACATTTTGTCTATATTTATGTACTAGCTGACGCTGGTGATTTCGTTCGTGCGGAATGTAAAAAAAAACTCTACTTAGTTGTCTATGTGTGCTTCCAGGCTGTGTCCAACCAAATCCAGCGAGATTCATACATCCATTCTGGAGATACCTTCAAACAAACATCCATCCAGCCATCCAAACATTTGCATTTATAATAGTAAGAGTAAGAAGTATGACGATGATTATATAGTAAACTAAGCTTAACTATAGTAAGCCCTACAATTTACGGAAGTCTAAAATGCATAAGAGTTACAATTTTTTACGTTCTTTACCAAAAGAAACATAAATTGTTCCACCGTTTTACTTTCAAAAAGGGATACTTCATTCAATCCAATCGCAGTAAGTGAAAAGAGACAATAAACTCGTTTCGATGGTTAATGTTTCGTAAAGCCGAAGGACTCTTGAAGTTAAAGCAAATAGAAAATCAAACGTAGTAAATAAAAGTGATTCTTCGCGTTTGCGAATAGGACGCCACATTTTTGGCATAGCAGCGGGAACAAATATTTAATTACTATCAAATCAGATAAAATAATGTTTTGAAAAAAAAAACACTAGCTAAAGTTTTAATAAAATAAGATAATAAATAACTTCAATTAACGGCATATTTTTTGGTCTTGTATAGAAGACGTAGGCCTCCGAAGTTTTTCTTTGCATATCTTGTATATAAGACGGCTGCGAAAAGGTTAAAGAGTAATCAATTTTGCTGCCTCCTATGTTATTAAACTAATCATAATAATAATGTAATAGATAGTAAATGAACGAAGCTTCTTTGTATATTCACATAAACTTGAAAGCGTCTTTGTCCTTGACATAAATTAATTATACACCAAATTTTGAATCATCAATTACTAGAATGAAATAATGATAACCTTTTGAAACCAAAATAAGGGTTGGAAGCTTCGTATATTCGAGGTACTTGTGTTATTTATTAATGGTTCAATTTTAGAATGTTCTATTTATACAGATTCATAATGAAAACAGGACAAAAGAAAAGATATTCGAAAGATTTATTACAAAATTTTTAAAGCATAGGTCAAGGGAATATTAAATGAGAAATATAAAGGACAATCAAGCATGGCGACCTAAAAGGTTTCAATGATTTGGTTTTTTCTGAAATGTTGTAAGAAATTAAATTAAACAATTTGGACATCGAAAAGAGAAAAAATCCCAAGATAAATGTTTGAAGTAACCTAAAACTCATTAACTCAGCAAATAGGCATTAAGACTGAGCTTAAAGTTTTTTTTAGTTTTGATCTTTCTAATTCCTTTTGAACTTAAACTCATTACATAGACTTTGGACTTTAGTATTTGATACTTCGTTATTGTAAAAGGCTTTAGAAATAATATAAATGTGTTTAAAAAACATATTGTTTGCTATTTTGGAAATCGTCTTTACACTTAGGTCATTTAAAAAAAATTACAACAAGACCCACTCTAACCGTAGTCTATCGAAAAAAATGAAATTAAAAAAATTTTGTGTTAAAAGTGTTGAGAGTTTTTTTTTCTAACTTGTCGAGTTGGCTCAGAGCACTTGTCGCGCTTGACCTCGAAAGTGGTCGAGTCCGCCTCACCTCAGCGAAGTTGAGAGATTCAAGAGAATGTTATAACGAGAACGTCTACAATCGTACTGAACGTGTACAGAATAATTCCGCGGAATCAATCGACTTTGAAATAAAGCGGAATAAGAGTACGTATTTAGGTGGATAATTTGTATACTATATTCATATTAACTTTCTTTATTTATTTCTATAGTGTAAATTAAAATCAAATGAGAGGGAAATACAATACAAGAAGTTTTTTTCCAGTTTACAAATAATTTTATACTAAAAACTAGCTGTGCCCGTGACTTCGTCCGCGTGAAATATTGTCTTTTAAGGAAGCATTTTAATTATTTAGTATACTACTTATTTTATTGACATTTATAATACATAACAAATAAAACATATTAAACTATCTTTGTATCAAATTATTTTAATTGGTTAGTTTTTGCGTACAAGACAGACAGACAGTCACTTTTGCATTTATATTAGGATTTTACAAGTAAGCATTATTAAAATATACGTACATTCTAATTTATTTAAATACTTTAAAAATAAGAGAGATGTAAGAGACTTTATTGTTATAAAGTTTTTTATAACTCTCTTATTTTTAGGAGAGAATGTTCCATTACTTAGAGATACATAAAAACATTCTTTGACAAAGTAATATAATTTGAATTAATTAATTATTTTAGTGTTAAAACAGTTTATACATTTTCAGTTATTGTCATTAAGTGAGGCTTCTTTAACAATTTTAATTACGACCTTTGTTTGCTTCTCCTTGTTCTTGGTTCGAGACATACCTTAATTAAAACGAGCGTTAAGAATGGATAATTTTTTTGTGGCATCGCTGTTAAGTAAATAGTAGACTTTATGGTAGTTTTAATTTTATAATTGTGTATGCGTATGTTAGAATGTATTTGACCAATAAAATATTTGAATTTAGATATAACGCGGTATGCAAAAAGGGTAATTTATATGATAATACTGATTGGTTGGTTTCTGAGACCAAGATTCATATGTAAAAAATATTGTCATTCTAATTGTCTTTATAAAAACAGAGAATAACTTATTTTATAGACAGATTTTGATATCAGAAACCAACAACAAGATTTTCAAATACAAGAGTGTAAAAAAATAGATTCTTGTTTAATTAAATAATCATTCGAAAGGTAAAAATTAGAATATAATTATGGTTTCATAACCAAACAAATAGAAACTGTTTAGGGTTGTGGTTATGCATCTACTCGTGTATCGATTCTCTAATTATGCGTATTCACGAAAACATAACACAAATTCCCGTGATTAGTTTTATTTTAATCAAATCTAATGTTTACATTTGCAAATTAACGTTATATAGTAAAAAAAAAGTTGAATTAAATCAAAATTTTCGATACATACTTGTAAATATTTCGTAGATATATTATGCTTTTTGGTGGAATTAAACATCGTTATATAATGTAGAATTAAAATAAATATTCAAAGCGTTAATAGCCTAATGGTTAAGGGTACGGATTTCCGATCACAAGGTCGGGAGTTCGAATCCCGCCATTCGACTATTGTCGTAAACCATATGCTAGCACAAGCTTAGAGCTTAGTTGGAATGGTTAAAGAAATATTAGTAAATTTATTAGAAATCTGCTAATATTTAAAAAAAAAAAACAAAAAAAATTTCTTGTTATACCGTTGAAGACATATGGACGTTTTGCAAAGACGGGTTGAGATGTTGGTAAAATAAGCAGTTATAAAGTTATAAGATACGACATGTTCGCTTATACAAAGCGTCAAATATATTAGCGATTTAATATCGGAATCAAAGCATAACACTAAATTCATAATAAAATATGTAGGCAGTTGAATACTAGCAGTAAAAGGAAAGGCAAAATTTCCCTTTCAATGTTGATTAATAACTCCCTTGAGTTCGATTAAAATTAGCAAAGGTCAATACACTCGAATACGCAACTAATTCACCATTCTTTAATAAAAAGAGTTCTTTCTTTACACATATGCTGAATGTAGTCAGCTAAGGGCATCATAAATTACTATCAAATATACAGAGACGTTTGATAAATTGTCTATTCGAGAATCTATTATGGTTTGCTAGAAATAATATCTGAATAACATCAGCATTGTATGCCGATTAATAGATTTGTCTGAGTATTTGACACTGCACTGTGATTTCTCTGTGTATTTATCTTTCATTCGTTTGAATCGCTCAATTACTCTTTTATGTACTCAAGAGTTGGGCAAATAAAAGACATTTTAATAATCTTTAGCAAATATTAAATTGATTTCACTAAATAAATTGATTTCAAGACAAGGACTTTGATCTGATGATTGCACGGTTCGTAATACGAAAAGTATGAGAAGTAAAATAAGTAGTATGAAAAGCATATAAGGTTGAGTCACACAAAGAAAATATCTTTAACCATCAGTTTTAACCTTGTACATATAAATGGAATAATATACACAAAATTTTCAATCAAAGAGTCTTTAAATTGGAGTCAACCGTACATAAAGCCATAGCGCAGAATCTGTTCTATAGATGAGTTCATACATTATAAGAAAAAATATAGGAAAAGGACTAATGCAAACCTGAATATTTATAAACACTTTGATTCATATTAAGGAATCCGCGCGTATGAAAATTTGTCGTAAAACAAAATATTTATCTGATCATGTACGTATTTACTGTTTACACTTATATAGCGAGCGATGGGCCGCGTCCGCGAAATAATACCAGTCCCACTCACCCTGATGAAGGGCCCCGATGGGCTCGAAATTAGTCGGTGCCGCCACCGGACGAAAATACGTGAATGTTTAGCCGTTTTTATATTAGTTTATTACTATATATTTCTACATAATGTATAATATTTGAAAGGGGGTCATGATTAAAATTTAATGAGCAGGATTTAGGAATAGCAATAGAAATTCCACATTAAATTAGCGTTAATAATAAAACCACGCGTTTATCGGATAACTAACTTTGTTTGCGTATTCCGGAACACGTATCATTAATTCTGATGAAAAGGTCTTTGTTTTAAACCACTTCTTTGCATAAAATAATTTGAAAATTTCTAAAGCTGAATCAACAATTAATTCAATAGTTTTCAAAACTATACCCAACAGTAAGACATTAATATTCAATTTTATTTAACCTTACCATTGCTTTGAACAAAATTTTATTTTGAGAAATAAGTTTCTTTTACTTCAAATAATCCTGAACAGATATCACTCGAAAACTTATAAACAACGTAAAACTGAAGTGATGTAATCTTACTATCTTATCTTACTTCTTACTAATATTATAAATGTGAATGTTTGGATGGATGGATGGATGTTTGTTTGAAGGTATCTCCGGAACGACTCAACGGATCTCGATGAAATTTGGCATACATGTAGAACCTAGTTTGGAAGAACACATAGACATTTAAAAAAATTTTAATTTTTATAATGGACAGAGTCTCGGGCGAGAGCTAGTATTATAATAAAAAATAATTTGTATTAAATATTATATTTTGATTTAAATCCTTAAGCTTTCCAGGCATGGTGTATCCCTATACATTATTCTTTAGTAATTACAATTTAAATTTTGTTTAAACTGTTTAATTTCAATTAAGGCCTAATATGTTTAAGATTAGGGTAAATATCGTTTTAGTCCTTGTACTATATCAGTTAGTAACAAATACTTAATTATAGTTTAAACAGGGGTTCAAAAAGGTACATATGACACTTGCAAACATTAGCAGTCGCCATAAAATAATGCTTTCATTTACACATTATCTTTACATAACGCTGCAATGTCCAATGATGGCGGCCAAAGATAGTTCGACATAACGCAGCTCCTGCAAAATAGACCGATGATCAGAGGGCTTAACACGAATAACAACTAAGGAATTTTTCGTATAGTCATCGACAAAATTCGTATTAAAAGTGCAGCTCTATCGGGCGGATTCTCGTACATATTTTGACATACTTTATCGATAACCTTACGAAGGCCTTTTACGCTAATATTCATGCTAGGCCCTTTGGTCAAGGTTGTAAAATCGTCCTTGAAGAGGGCGTCACAGGACCGATCACCGTGGTAATCTTTGGGGGAAGATCTAAAGGTAGAACAATAAACATAACGTGAAACATAATATCAATGTAACATAGCAATATTGTCAGAAAACGAAATTATTTATAAACTACTGAATATCATCCAATGTTGTGTTCATTAGGGCTCGGCTAAAATGCTTGTTCCAAACTATTCCGTATATTGTTAGAGCGGGAATTGTTTGATAAATTAAGTTTAATGTATGTAGCTGAACAGCGGGTGAGCATGACATTAATTTTCTTAAGAAATTACATAAAGCTCATGGCTTGCAAGTCATTCATAATGACCACTATGTTACCCAATCTCGTGTTACGTAATGTGACCTAAATCTTTTATGATCAAGCCAAAGAAGGTCAAAAGTACAGACGCGTCACCATAGAGCATGCACCTTTAGAAAAACTTGAAAACAATGAGAAACGTAACCCATTTTAAAGGGGTTTGACCGAATGCGAGATTTACAAGTAGAAGCTTATTAAATTATTCAAACTTTCGTGAGACATTATACTAAACTGATATATAAACACGGCTAAACGCTTACGTATATACGTCCGGTGGCGGCACCGACTAGTTTCGAGCCCATCGGGGGCCCTTCATCAGGATGAGTGGTACTGGTATTATTAGGTATTACTTTATCAGTTTAGAAGCTTATTGTTAATTTTACTTTTATTTATTCAATTAGAATTTAAAAACGTACCATGCCAACACCCATTATCATCATCTTTCGATTTTCCTTATGGAGATTGGATTAGTATATAGTACTAGTCTTCCATACGTTTATATCAGTTGTCACATCTCTCGCTTCCTTCTTGAACATATCCTTATTCACAAAATCGAAGTAATACCCTTAAATAAAAGAAGAAATAATATTGAAAAAAAATCATCCCTAATTTTACTTCGAAAGAGTTTAATAGGGCTGCTTTTTATTCAAGTTAATTAAGAAACATCAATCATTGTAGGCGCGTTGCTTTCGATCGTGTTTACGTCCTGTTTTATTTTCAAATTGAATTGTCTGTTTTAGGCAGAAAAAGGTACCTATTTCTGATGTGGATGATGTTTTTACAATGCTAACAGGCACATTAAAAAGAAAAAAAGTATTTGTTGTTTGTTTTAGCTGAAAAAAAAACAATTCCTTATTTCTCTATAAATATAATTACGATAAAAATTTCTTAACTTATTGCTTAGACAAAGGCTTTGTTTTTATAGTACAAGGTAGCAAACGAAAGTTAATTTGTTGCTTGTCTAATTCCTAAATAGTTCTAGCTTTAGTTTAGAGTAATTTTAGTCTAAAATAATCAAGAAGTTTAAACAAGTTTGTACTTAACGAAGCAAATATTTAAAGCACGTTAGATCAAGCATCAAATAATGTTTAGTTCAGAAAACACAGCATCAAAGGATAGTTTAATAGTTTTTAAATAAATTTATTAGGGTCAAGTTTGATCTCTATACTTTCATGTTAACTCTTATTTTGTTCTCATATGTACATATAGACATATCTATTTTAAACAAAACACTATATGTAAACCTTGGTGTAGATATCTCTCACTAAAACTACGCTAAAAAGTTCCTTCGTGAAAAAATAACGATCGTAAATGTGTTCAGGCTCTTATAATTTCGCGGAGCATTTTTATTATTAACTTTTTTATGTTTTACTGTTAAGAAGAATTCTTATGTTATTAATATAAAGGTGAAATATTCTTTATGCGTAGGAACACAATTTTGTTAGTAGTATTGTGGTGAAATTGTATGCCTTATCATCCTTGTCTCTGCTTCATACATCAAATGGAACGAGGCGTGAATAAATCACAAGTTGTTTGTTTGTTTCGTCTGATGTGGAAGTGTTTTGTAAATGTTTCTCATTTTTATGTTACCCAAGCGAAAAGCGAGTTTTACAAATTGCGGTGATCAAGTAAAATTATTAACTTTTTTTATGCAAATGTTACTGTGGTAAACCAAATGTGGAAGAATTATTAGAAGTTTCATCTCAATGTGTGCCAAAAAATAACTGGTAAATAGACTTTCGTGAGACAATGTTATAAACCAATACGCCTTCGACACCCTGTCGGGGATCGAAAACTTGTCGGGGCCATCACGATAAAAAATCGTGAATATTAGCAATATGGTTTGTAACAAAAGAATTCGGAAGTAAGGACATATTCATGATACCCACTACCGCAATATACGACCAAAAAGGTTTATCTTAGAAAGTGGATCGGATTAAGCACTCCAAGGAAGAGCAGCACAGATAAGAATTAAGCCGAATTTCTTTTACTTGTAGGGATTTCTTATTGTTTCCTAGCAGTCGCCCGCGACTCCGTCCGCGTGGAATTAATATAATAAATATTAATTAAATAACAGATCATAATTGAGATAAAAACTACACTCCCAAGTTGAACGAAATTACAGATACAAAATGTGATAAGATTTGGTTCAATAGTTTCGGAGTTGATCGCGAACATACATCGTGAGACGAAATTATTATTTATATAAGATTTAGAAAACCACTTTCCTTACTTGTTATATAGCTACCAAAGCTTTAGTGAAATAGAATTAGATGCTAGAAATTATTTATTTCATAATAATTTCTTGCTCATACTATTGTAGGCGTATGTTTAATATGGTCGTATTCATAAACTAAATACGTGTTCCAAACAACTATTGTTCTCTAAAATAATTTAATAGATACATTTTATAACACAATTTGTTGTATTCATTAATGAAAATAATGATCATTGTTTATTCAACATGTTCGTATTTCAAAATCAAATACGAAATAATTTTATTAGACGATTAAATAATAATTACAAATCATAAATAAATTTATTGTTTTATGTTTTCAAATTTTAAACATGAAACCAAAGAGTTATGTAACCTTTAGTTACCAACTACTTTTATATACATAAATCAATTTAATATCTACGTTTAGCATAAAAAGTAGATACAAGAATATTGTTTATAGATCCAGATTTCTTGATTATTGTTAGACTATTAAAAATTGCACATTATTTTAACTATTTCTTTATTAGTTTTAATAATTAAATTACAAGAACATGAAAAAATAGACATTTTGAAGACGGAAAATAAATTAAACAAGTTTGAAGAAGATAATTATACGAGATAAAAGCTTTAAAACTTTTGTATAGAAGTTTCTTTGAAAACTAAGTGGGGAGTCTTTGAAAATAAGTTGGATCATTTTTTTTGTTTTTAGAAATGTTATAGAGCATTCAAATTAGTTTATTAGTTTTGAACTATTCCGTTTTTTTCTAATGTATTATCGTAGCAGCTTGTGAAGTACTTTTAACCTTCTTTTATAACTAAGGACATATCATCTTCAACTCACTATACGTTCCCCACTGAGGGACTCGAAGCCTAGACTAAGTTTGGGGATGACTAGGCCTCCAAACCACGCTGGCACACACCGAGATATACTGCTACATTTCAATTTTAGTTATTGTAGAGTTAGTAAATGTACAATTTGATTTACATAACAAGTTTAATCTGTTATTTTATATTTGAATCTTTCTTTTCTTAACGAGACGGGCTAAAACTTAATTTCATTACGATGACCTAATTAAAAAAAACTCTATTATAGAAACTAGGCTCTAAATTGAATTATTTGTTACAGGAACTTAATTTAATATAGACGAGAACGCTTCGACTAAATTAAAATTATTATATTCAATTAAGACAAAGTAATGTAATAATTTGAATGCCTGGATAATTCCAGTGAAACAAGCAAAATTGAAAATTCTAGTTATATTAAATTAACTTTTTTAATTGATTTATTTAGATTGTGTTGTAAACAAAAATAGCAAACTTTATAATAAAAATTTTTAGGTTAGGTTTTTAGGTAATTAATATTGTATGAAAAATATTATTAGTTTTATCTTTGTCTGCTTTAAAAAATCATCTTCAATACGTATGAATATTTGTTAAATTCCTGTACCAAATGTTATATAAAAATGTATTTTTTATTTTATGTGAAAATAATTTCAAATATTTATCATAATACATACCACAACATACGCCTACGAATCGTAGATAAGTAAATTAAAAATCAGTTTATTGCTTGTAGTTAAAGCCACGTGCAAGTATAATAAACCATAGATAACTTAATAATAAGAAAATTTTATTTTGTGCGTCACTTGTGCTTAATCTACACTTAAGTACGATTTCACATAGTTTAATGGTTTCAGAATATAATTTGTAGTATAAAGCATACAGCTTTGAAGTCCTTTTTAACAGATTATTCATACGAATAAGTAAGAACGTCCGTTAAATGTATTGGTAGGAAGAAAATCAGATACTGTGCCGGTGTATCTGTGCAACAGACTCCTTATTAAAATGTCAACGTTTATGTCCCTTCACTAATCAATCTGACACTTGATCTGGTAACTAAAGCGCCATTCGCGCCGAAGGATTCTAACTAATAATGTCTAAAAGTACAGATGTAAGTAAATCGAAAAATACATTAGTGCATATCGAGATTTGAACCCAGATCTTGTAGATTACAAGTCAAGGTTTACCCCTGAGCTAACAACGGCATAATAGTAAGTAATTAGTCGTGTACTGACCGATTTTTTTTTTCATAGAAAAATATTTAAAAGCTACGTCCTATTGTTTATTGCTTAACGTCATCGTCTCAATGTCTATGATATAATACGTTAAAACGTGTGTCACTTTAAAAATGGAATACCGCTAGTTTCCCTAATAGTACTTGTTTATAGGGATTATCTCATCATAGCTCCATTAAGTGCTATTCTTGTATTTAGAACGTTTTTGTGTACACACTCCATTCACCCTGAGTGCGACGTAGGCGTGACCTGAAAGTAATGTCGTTCGTGTAAACTTATGTTGGAAACGATGCCGAAGTAGGTGACAACGGCTGAGATGAGCGTGGGTTTATTGACCTAAAAATTTAATTATCTTTGACGTTTTTGCATATAACAGAGGCAACATTAACGCCATATTTTTTTAAGTAAACTAATCAAGAGTTATTTTTAGTAAAAGGTTAATTTCGACACGTTGGAAGCAGCACATCAGCCACAGAATATGCTATGTTGGTAAACCTTGACTATCAACTAACAAAGCATCTATGCAAAAACATCTCTACCATTCTCTTCGTTATTTATCTCTATTCCCCAAGACTTAATAACTTCTTAATATTACGGAGGAAATATATTTGAACAGTTTGTTTGGGATAGGACGTTTTGGGACTAGCTTTTCGTGTTTGTGTCAAGTGGAAATCAAATATTTTACAGACAGCGACTGAATGTAATTGAGTGAACATTAGGAACGTAATAAATCCCTTCCTACGACCTTTTCTTATGTACTTACAATACCTCGTGTCTCTGAAACCGTTTCTTCGTTTATTGCTCTCTTTTATGGTTTATTTACCTCAAAAGGTTTTATTGCCGTCTATAGAGGGCAGCCTACAACTAGCGTGATATGACGGAAAAACTAAATATAACGAAATATTTTCAGTTTTCAAATCCTGCACCATCAATTCTAACTGTTAATGTAAGTAAAGATTAAATTAATTAATAGGTAACGATGTATTGATAGTACTGATATGATGAATAAGATCGGCCAAAATTTAATATTTTATTTTTTTTTCTAAATAATGTTTTTATAATTTCTGGAGCCAAAGTATTTTTGCGCTCCTTTATGTGTCTGCGGTGCGTACCTTTTTTTCGCCCCATAAGCACGTTGCCTTAAGGATTATCGCCAATTATAGATGGGATATCTTTAGTAGTTAATTAAAAGAAATACTATAATATGCCATAAACCATATAAAATACTGCTGCGAAAACGGAAAGAAAATGAAGTGATTTCACGAAATACATGAAAACGAAGCAAATCAGGAAGTTTGTTTCATGTTCTTTTCGTTTTGCAGTGTTATACTAGCTCCTTAATAATTCACTGGAACAAATCGTTCGTTATTGAAGTGTGGTAGAGTCGTAAACGTCTAATGATTGAATATAATTAAATAAGTTTGAAACAAGTTGACAATTGAATTCAAAATAATGTACCCAGTACCCAGCTCGACGGATATTTAAAACTGGAGAAACGACATTCAAACAAGAAGTTACTTTACTAAGAAGTAACTTTAAAATTGAATAATTACTTGCCTCTTACAAACCTACTCGAGAATGAGATCTTTTAGTAATTATTCGTGAATTTAGTAAACTTTTTAGATAACTTTGTGAAGATACTTTATTTTAGTTGATGAAATAAAACGGTTATTCTAATTTATTTAGCCAGTTGGACTGGAAACAGATTGTATCTTAAATATACAGCTATTTTTTAATATTATGTGTCATCATCATCAGCTTACTAAACGTCCCCACTTAGGGGCTTAGAGCCTACCCTAAGTTAGGGGTGAGAAGGCCATAGGTGGTTACCAGTTACCAGTTACCGTTACCAGTGGTTACGTCAACCAACCTGCACTGGGCCAGCGTAACCACGCTGGCCCAGTGCAGGTTGGTTGACGTCACACATATCATTGAATTTCTTCTCAGATATTTGGAGGTTGCATCACGATGTTTTCCTTCACCGTAAGAACGTCTGATAAATGTACATATGTAAATTTGAAATCGAAAAACATATTGGTACATGGCGGGATTAGAACCCAGGACCTGCAGATTACAAGTGTTTGACCCCTGAGCCACTGACGCTCTTAATTATGTGTATTTAATACTATTTATTGTATTAGTATTTATAACAGATATGTAATCTGTTAAAATATTATAACGTAAAAGTTTACGCCTTATCCTTATGAATATCTATGTTTATATTACATTGTGAAAGAATTTTCTTATTATTTCCACCGTAAAATATTCGCCTTTAATCTATTTCCTCGTCGTTATTCACAAAACAATAACTTACATTTATCCGTAAAGTTTCAGAGCACATAAAGTGAATCAAAATATTTTATCTTTAAAAAGTCTCGAAGCGGAGTTTTTGTTTGGCGATAAGAGTGTATGATAAAACGCCTAATGTTGGTTTAGGCGCGCCTCCCCGGCATTAAGTCGACAGTTAAAAATGTGGGCCCTTATATTGTTGACAATAACCGACCTTTTTTTGTTTTACGAAAATGAAAGATCGTTATAAAAAAAGATATGAGGCCCACTGAAGCAAAATTACTGTAAAATAATAGTAATAGTATAGTTTGATACCCATTTTTCTTTCTTATCCAATCCTTAGATTAAGAGTTTTAGCAATATATAAACTGTACTCTTGATGCAAAAACCCGTAAATTCCAAAATACACTCGATATTTTTTTTATAGTGTCAATTACAATTAAATTTATCTCACAATTTTTAATAAATAGCTGAAAATACCAGAGAAACGTAGGTAATGGCCTCTAGTATTTAAGTTTTTCTTCTGTCTATAATAAGCGTTGGTTTGACTTGAAAAATAGGTTACAACTTTGGTGACCGTATTCACTATAGTTGGATACAAAATATGATTCCGAGGAAAACCAATGTTGAAAACAGTAATTCATCAAACGTAATGTTTGTAACATCATATTCATGGCACAGTTTCTGCTCGTTAATCAGAAGTCATGTCGGTGACATGAATCCTACTTCCATTTGACGTCATACCCGAATTATACGTCCACGTCTACCCTGTATTATGGTCAAAAATTGCCATAAAGCATAAGATACGCAAAAAAGCATAAGATTTTTGTAAGTGAATTGATTTGAAATTGTCAAACTGATTACCTTAGCTTTTGTTGCAATGACAATTGAGTGTCAATAATTAACAAATGTTTTAATTTATTTTAATTTTAATACACGACTTTTTTCCGAATTTAGGAAATTTTTCATTATATTGGTACACTGGTAAACAATTGCATCACGCATACTAATGACATTTCGTAATCGTCTTACTATTAAATGTCAAAGTTATATGAAACGTTCAATGTATTTTACTAATATTATGAATGCCAATGTTTACATGGATTTATTTGTTGGTATCTCCAAAACGGCTGCGTAGATCTCGCTGAAATTTTTGATAGATGTAGAACATAGCCAGTAAACATATAGGGTAATTAAGTTTTTAAAATACGGCGCAGACGGAGTCGTGGGCCATAGCTAGTAGGTAATATATACGGATTCCATATGCCTCTTGTCGGTGTACCTTTGTTGTTTCTCATATATAAACATACGCTATATCATATTGGAGTAAATAATATTTGATGTTTGTTCAAAACCTTTACCTTATATATAACAGTTAAAGCCGATACGGTATATAAACAAAGGTTTCTTGTTTGAACACATTGTTGGTTTTATAGTTTAACTAACTATTATCTGTTAAGTCAACTGTCGAAACTTCACGTGTGTACTTTCGAGACCACAAGGAAATTACGATAATTACCAAAGTTGGGGAGATCGAACCTAAATAACGTTATTGGTTCTAAGGTCTTTAACAATCTGTATTATAACAAACTTTTCAGACCGTTTAGGCGACGTATATTACGTTCGTAGTCTGTACTAAACTTATATAGCCTAATAATTTAGTGTTAAGTCTTTACTTATTCAATTTTTCCGTATAAGATAGACATTACCGTACGAGTTTAAACATTAATTAATATCTTGAGATTTAATGTTATTACATCAAATCAAATGCTTAATTAAAATTCATTTTGTGAATTTGTTGCTTGTCAGTCATGCACAGCATACGTAGCCTCTAATTAAACCACATATTAAAGTAGAGCGAATTGCGTTTCAGTTTTGTAAAATTCTTGTATACGCACATATATAATGAGTAATTTATTTGTGTCGTAATAAAAAATATGCGACTTACCTTTTTAAAAATCCAATAAATTGCACAGTCAAGGACGTATAATTCCTACTTATTCTATGTTTTAATTAGGACAATTTTTTTAGTATTATGCACAGCATTATAAAATTACAACTAGTATGGTGATAGTTTGTCGTACCAACCTAAGCGGGAAGCGAATTTAATTCTTTGAGGGTACAGCGTAAAATAGTTCTGCCACTTCTTCATCATTATTTGTCTCACGTACTAATTAAAATCACAAGTTTGTTTGTTAAATTGTCGATTGTAATTTAAACGATACTTGTTCTAGGAAACGATACGAACAAGAGCCTTCATTAAAATTTCTGGTTAGTTACAAATTGTCTAGTGACATGGAACGCGAATGTCAACTGTTTCTACGCAGTATTTCTAACTCACTAATTTACTAATTGTTACTAAGTTTATACTTTTTTTTGTTGTAAATTAAGAATTCCTACTAATCCATGAAAAGTTAAACTAAGAAAAGATAACAAAAATATGAATATAATGTGTCTATTTAAGATAGATAAGTTCGAAAATTCATCTGACAATTTACTAGATATGAGTTGAATAAAATCGATTAAGATTTTCTTTTCGATTTTCGATGGTTGTTTTCATATAGCTTGCAATCGAACATTTTGTAATTATTGTTTTTGCATTATAATATAAATAGTATTGTTTCTTTCTTATCCTACTTTATCCTTCATAACTACATAAAGTAATAAAATATTGTGGCGAGAGAAACAAAAAAATGTGGTGTTGATAAACAAAAAAGAAATATATTTATTTATAAAAGCCAAATAACTGTAAAAAATTCAAAAAGTTATAAAATACCTAAATTATAGTATGCATTTGTTCGATTAATTTTATTACAAGATCGATACTCGATAGTTCAGTTATTCGTTGTGCGCGCCGATATGCCAACCGTCCATTAAGTATAATGTTAATCCTCATACAAAATTAATTCGATACTTCATAGGCGTCAGTTGTCAAACTAATTTAAAATAGACGCATTATAACGATTAGTCTGTATATTTAACGTGAAACGAACTCACGTCAAGTTGTTCAAAAACAAAATTGTGTGTGTGTTTCGAATGAAAATGAAAACATCTCCGGGCAATCGCAATAATGAAACTTCAGTTATTTGTTTCCGTTGTTTTTCATACTTTCATGAAAACAGGTTGTGTTCGTGTCAACACCAGTTTCTCGGTTACCTACATTTCTTTGTTTTTCATATTGTAGATTTTCAGTGGCGTAATTTGTGTTGTTGGTGACGTAGTTATTTTAGTATTAAGCATTAGTTATTTTGTTTATTGAAGTGATGCAGTTTGGTAAGTACCTATTATATTATTATATGATAAAATTATTAACATTGTTATTAATAATAATAAAACTATTAATTTGTGTTTGTTTTACAGTGTGAAAATTTTCTTTACTTGCATTAGTTAGTGAGGAAAATTGTTAACATTTCTGTAAAATGTAGTTCAAAAATGCCTTCGAAAATGTTAGTATGTACTTAAAAGGTAGGCTTCCAAAGTGTTGGTTAAGAGCTTCCGCCATTTAATTGTATTACTTGGGTCCGTTAACCCTTTTTGGTATTAAGGTCGAACGATTTCTTACAATTTGAACTGTGAAGGAAAATATTTAATGTTTGGAGTGATAATAATTTTTACATAGGAAATCCAGGAAATGTTATTAATATAATTTAAAATAGAATTATAAATTCAGTTTGAATTTATAAATGCCATCGCATTCTAACTGCATGAAAAGATTATAAAGTTATATTAATATTTATTTAACTGTAAGACATTTTACGAGTATTTTACTATTTATATTAAATATCAACTATTTATTTAGATGGATATTTCTTGGTATCGCTTTCAAAGTATTCAATTGTTTTTATCGAATATAAACTGAGCGGTCAAATACCAGGAAATTTGCGTCAAGATATTTTTGTATTTCTTAACGGTATTTTACAAATTACTTTTATCTGAATTCTTAAAATAATTCACTGTAGTTAAGTTTTTATCTATCGAAGCGGTTGGTTTTAATATAATCTAGAAGTCGCCCGCGACTTCTTCAGCGTAGGATTAGAAAACAAAATAAAAGAAGTAGCATATAGTCCCTTGACCTTAATGCGTTAGAAATTTCGTCGAGCTTTGTAGGTTTAAAGGTAATCTAAGCACTCACCGTTTCCCTTTCCCTTGTTCAAAATGAAAGCCCAAATATTATAAAATGAATACAAAAATATTTACATAATATTTATTCTTTAAAGGTTCAATGCATCTGCAACCTTCTGACTTGTGGAGCTTGGCCTGCTCCTTGTGTTTGAGCTGCGGTCACTTCGCTAATTTAGCGATATAATTTGTTCATTATGTTGTTATAAATGTTACAAGTTATGTTTAAAGACTGATTTAGGAGTGAGTTCTCATGATAATTAAATACAATATATTCCAAAAATCTTCATGAAAGATACGATTTCATAATGAATCCAATAAATGTTGTTACGACGCGTAAGTAAAGTTTCCGGTATCGAAGACAAAGTTAATAATTTAATATAAATGGAAGTTACTACGTAATATTAATGTTTTTAAACCACTTACGTTTTATGTTTTGGCCATCATTTTACTTCTGGAAGGAAAATGTTTATACATATGTATGTCCGTTCCATTGTTTACTCTAGAATAGTCGGTATACAGTTGGTTTCTGAGGCCAAAATCTCTGTCATAAAAAATATTGTCATCCCTGTCATTATCTTTAACAAAACAGAGCTCATGATATGTTTTATTTGGGGATTTTGCACTTAAAACCCACGGTTAATTGAATTTAAAATGCGAGTTATTGTTCGATATGGATGCCATAAGTACAGCCAGTTGCTCTTTTTTATTAATTATTTGTTTATTAATCTTCTATAAAATAAGTCTTTTAGTCCTTCAGCATTGTTTTATTGTCATCGTAATTTGTATTAATACGACTTAAACCAATTACGTTTGCTGAAATAAACCGAATTTGGAATAAGGGAACTAAATAGGGCATGAACAATTAGTCTCATTTCACTGTTGTAAATTAAAGATGGAACAGTTCCCGTGAATACTCGTACTTCCTTGTTTACCTAATTTAAGTTGACCTTAAAAGAGTTTTTTACTTCGTGTTTATTCTTAAATGTTTTTATTTTCTGTAACAAAGACATATCTTATTTTTTTAATAACGAAAAAGGTGAAGACTCCCGAATAGCTAAACTGATTCTGATGATATTTGACAAAGAAGTGGATAATCATAGGCCTAAGTTTATATATACTATTTTTTTATTTCGCGTAAACAATATCGAGGGCGATGAGCAGTTTGTGTACAAAAGGTCAGTGATCTCGACCTCCTGATGTTTTATGAAAGGCAATTTTTATATTAGTGGAATCCACTATTTTATTTTCGAAATGGGTGTCGCCTCGTTTTAAAATTTTCAGATTTAACTTTGTTTCGTTTGACGTATTGTTCCAAGGAGTTCTTTGTTTGTCCTTCTTTACTACTTTTTACCTGAAGAAGTTTTTCAACAACTACACGGGGTTTAGTTTGAAAAGTAAGTAAAAATATAATAATTAAAAAAAAACAAAGATATGTCAACGTATTATTTATTTCATTTTAGATACATCTTTGGTAATTTTAATGACTCGGGGTTACATGGCCCCTGAATTACTTGGTTCTTTGGTACCATATATTTTGGTTCATTCAATTCTTTGCGACACAACACCGTTGTTCGTTTCTTTAGTAATATTATTCACATCAAATAAATATACTTATTTATCTTTTTATGATAAATTAATATGAAACAGAGAAATTTATTTAATATCATATTGCAGTTATATTCGTGTAATCTTTGACTTATTTCTACCATACAAAAATTTAACATTTCAAATTCAAACTTTCAACTATCTTAAGATACCTTTAAAGGTGGCATTTTTCTTATATTATCCTTTTATAATATTAACTTCTACGTTTATTTCATAAAATACAAACTAAATCTATCAGACCCACATTCAAATTAAGAACATCATAGATATATGAGCTACAGATACCTAATCTGGAGAACAAAAGTAAGGCGACAAAAGATCTTCTGATGAAATTTGATAAAAATAATTTTCACATTGTTGTCATTAACAATTCAAAAAGACAGTTTGAAAATCGACTCTTGCTTATAAATCAAACTTGTATAAAACACCCATCTATAACTTATATATCTACTTATAACAATACGTTAACTATAGTTGAATCATTAACGTACAAACTGAGTCATAAAACATTTTTATCAGGTCTCTCGCTCACACTTATAGGTATATCGGAACTCTCACTTGCACTTCTAGTGTTGTGTAACCACCAAGAATGGATTTGTCGATATTCAATAGCAGGTAATCAGGATATGGTGAAGGAAATAATTTAAAATTCAAAAACCTGTGTCCGAGCGGTTTTTTTTTATCGATAACGATTTGTGTGGAATTGTCACATCCCTTTGACGTAATGTTTTATAACTCAATTCGAACGTTTGTATTGGCTTAAATATAAATCCTGATGAGAATGTCATGAGTATCTCATACTACATGTTTTTTTAATAAATTTATTGCACAAATCGACATTAAATGTAACGTATTTACAATTACTTAATATTAAGCTAACATGGTTGTCCTTTGTCAAATCCTAATTAAATATTGTTATAAAAATGTATCTAGTATTTTATTTCAACACTATTGCCAACTCTTTCATTTTCTTTAAAAAAAAGGAAACAAAAAAACAAATTTGACAAAACAATTGAAATTATTAATATTCATTATTTACATATGCTCCATATTATTTTCACCTAATTACATTAAATATAATATAATCTTACATTTAAAACGTATATACAGATCTCTTATTAATTATTAAGAATTTATATTAGTTTTAATTTCCTTATAATCTTAATGAAATATTGTGAAAATTCATATTTTTTGTGGATGAAACATAATTTTACTTGAAGGAATGTTTTGTACAACCATACACTACACAAGTGATATTAAGAATAGATAGCAAATTAAAAAAAAAAATCAATTATTTTATATTCCATTCTTCGAAAAAAAAAGCTGTCAGGAATTAGAATATGACATCTTAGGTTCTGTTCTTTGTTTGGTTCATGACTAGTTAGTTTAACTGTTTACTAGAATTAACGTCATCGACACTTCCACAAATTTTTGTAAGCTTGTCTATATTCATTGGACATGACTACGTATATTATAGGGTTGATACAAGTAGCCATATACAATAGAATATAACTCGCGATATTCGCATAAGGATGAGCAGTGTAATCGTGCACCAACTTTGTCACTGTTATAGGAAGATGAGTCATGCAAAAAGATATCATAATCGCCATTATCATTGTACCTAATTTCTTGTCTTTTCTTGTCGGTAGCGAAAGCTTAACCAGTGCTAATGATTTCCTTAGAACAGTTCTTCGGAAACTTGCAGCCGGTTTACTTGAAATTCGTGGAACGTCTAGAATATCATTTCTATCAGTTTGTTTCACTTCAAATCTGACATTTTGTAAGGAATCAGCCGGTGTGTTGTTTATGTTATTCATTGATGTTGAAGATATATCTCGTGTTGATACATCGATGTAATTACATGGAACAGATTTCGATCGTCTTTCGCTTGCACTAGATGAATCCTCTTGGCCCAATTTTATGGTTTTACGCAGTACTGGTCCGCCCGCTGCTAGTGTTGTTTTTCTAACAATATAGAAAACTCTTAGATAACAAAAGATAATTGCTATCAAAGGTAGGGAGAGGATGACAAATAAGCTTCTCTTTGGAGAATGTCCGTGATCGTCTGGTAGTATACTGCAAGAGCCAGCGTACGTGTCGAGTCCGAAACTACCCCATTTTCCAAACCATGTAGGTATTAATGCACCGAAAGGAAAAATCCAAGTGCACAATAACATCAGCACTAGATATCGACGTCTGTACAACCTGTTAAAAAAGGGCATACAATAAATACTTTTGTTTTATCGAACATAAGTAACGTAGGGTACAAAATTAAATTAAATCGGTAAATATGAGATCCATCTGTTTTATTCTTGTTTTGGCAAATTTTTGATACCCAAAATCTTTCTTATTAACACTAGTACTGTAAAGTAAGTATACTTAAAGTGTTTGTTTTAGATCAATTTAACAGCAGACATTTATAAAATTTTGCACAAATATGGCGTTTCTTCTATCAACGAATAACCTAACATATTTTTTACCAATATTGTAAATGTGATATGTAATGTTTGGATGGATGGATGGGTGGATGGATGTGTGTTTGAAGGTGTCTTCAGGACAGCAGAACGGATGAAATATGGCATACATATAGAACATAGTCTGAAAGAACACATAGACTGCTATTAATGATTTTTTTTTAATTCCATGCGGATGGAGTCGCAGGCGACAGCTATAGTAGCATAAGTCTCTTACAAAGCAGAATATTACTTACTTAGGATAGAGGTTTGGGTGTGAGATCATGATATATCTGTTGATCGTAATCGTGAGGACGGTGAAGAGTGAGACAGCTACAAGAGAGTAACGCGCGTACGGGAACATGCGGCAGAGGAATAGTCCGTGCTTCCACGATCGTTGCCAAAAAGTTGACGCGGCGAGAGGAAGGTTGAAACAGCAGAAAAGAAGATCGGAGAATGAGAGATTCATTATAGATATCGCGGTTGCGTTCCGAACCTACAAAAGAAATTATTTTTAAAAATCTTATTTCTTTGTAATAAAATACGAATGTTTGGATGAATGTGAATATTTGTTAGAAGGTATCTCCAAAACGGCTGTATGGTTCTCGCTGAAATTTGGTATAGATGTAAAACATAGTCTGGAAGAACACATAACTTACTGATTAAGTTTTTTGCTATTCCGCTCGGACGAAGTCGCGGGCGACAGCTAGTTATTGATAAAAATTCAATTGTATCAACTTTCTTGAGAGATTTTTATGTTTTGATTTTAATAAACCCATGATATACTTCCTACAAGAAACAAGAACAGACATAGTATATTAAATACTCACTTTTTCATATTTAGATAGGGCGATGATAGTTATCAAGTTGCCAGGGATACCGATGCACATAAATAGAGTACAACACACAGCTGCGAAGACAAGCAGGCCATCCGGATAGTTATTGAACAACTGCACCGCACCCAATTCTTTAACAGTTCCGTTATAGTTTAACACTGATAAATTACGCTGTAAAACATGCACAATAACACTTTGATTCATTTTCAACATCACACACGACATACGCTCACAAATATTAATTATTAAATGTTATTGTAAATCATCGTCATTGTGGTCATTTTTACTGGAATGTATCCTTATGAGTCAGTGACGGACGTCCAATGGGTTTCACCGTAGTTGATAAACATGTACATTGGTTATGGATTATTGAATTTAACATTTTATTAATAAATTCATATATTGTTTACATTGATGATTTTAAAATGTATGTAATTTTCATTAATAAAACTTTTAATTATAATATAATTTAACGTAAATAAACTGTTGCTTTCAAAGTAACTAAACACAATATTACATTAGCATTTGATTTAATATTTTTTTTATAAATGTAGTAAGCGATAGAGATCATTAGAATTCCAGTTTAGTAGCTATGACTCATTATTGTCTGTTTTAAGAATGATTTGTTCTTCCTCTTAGATGTATTTTACGAGAATATCATTTTAGGCCTTCGAGTTTCACCTTTATAATAATTAAACATAGTTTTATCAATACTTAATTTTCACAATTCCTTTTAATTATTATAACACATATATTTTTACAATTTAATTTTTTTTATAAAACTTATCTTACATTTAACGAATTTTGTTAACATTATCAGTCATTGAAATCAAGATTTTTTTATTAAATGTTTTAATATCTAACCGAATATTACTTTAAATACTAATATATTTTACGTTTGTAATAGAATTATTGAAACAAAACCTACAACTATTAAATCTAATAATGACTTTTAATGATATAAAAATTTGTTTCGTTTGACACATTTACACGCTTCATTCATTTAACACAATCACGGACGGCACGCTTACATTTCAACTTAATTTACGAAATAAATGCAACAAAGTTCAGATCAACGTAACTGCACAACGCACATCGTTCGAAGTCTATTCACTAAGTTTACACAAAACAAATCTTTGTAATACTTTATCATTGCTTACGCACAGATTTGTTCAGTGAGTCACGACTAGTCACGGCGGGCGTTTCTCGGAGACGCCTTCGCCGGGCGATCGTCACGCCTTTCTACGACACATGAGTAAGTTCTTGTACGCCTGTCGATACTCGCTCGACATCACCACGTAGATGATAGGATTGATACACGTCGTTAAATATATCAGCAAATACCCCGCGATGTTAGCCGCAGGGTGCGAGGTGAACTCGCGGAATAACTTTGTCAAAGTTATAGGCAGATAGCACACCCAAAAGGACAACATGATTGCCATTATCATCTTCAAAAGTTTCCTGTCTTTGGGAGTCAGTCGAGGTGGCCTCACTGGTGCTGGTGACCTTCTTAGAGCTACAGCTGCTAGTCGCAGTCTCTTCGCAGTCTCCCCACCGCTCGGTGTTCGCGGTTTTCCATCAAGAACGCATTCCTCATCATGGCCATCGAGGGTATCTACGCCTGAAGACGATGAACGTTCCGGACCTGGAGTAGGTGGACAATGTAGCGCAGGCGGTGCCAATAATGCTCTTCGAGGTGGAACAGCGGCGTGATTGACACCGTTTTCGGGACCGGGAGACCGCTCTAGGGCTGTCGACGCAGATCCCATGGCGGAATCTTCGAGACCCGGAACAGCCCTAGGTCTCCCTCGTGCGGGTGCTCTTGATCTTTTTGCGGCCTCCCTGACGATGCAAAAGATTCTCGCGTAGCAGATGACTATCGCCAGACAGGGAAGCATAAAAGCTCCGACGAATAGAAATTCTTTCGGCGATCTGTGACTGCTGTCCGGTAGAATGGAGCAGGATCCGATGGACTGATCTAGTCCAAAACGACCCCATTTTTCAAGCCATGTAGCTATCAGAGCTCCAAAGGAGAAGATCCAAGTGCTGGCAACCATCACTGCTAAGTACTGGCGCTTGTAGAGTCTGTGTAAAAAGAAAAAATAGTTAAAGCAGTTTTCCAACTAATTCAAGCCAATTCAAGTGTAATGTGATAGATACCTTAGTGTAATATTATGCGATAATGCATTTATTTCAGACTCAGTAGTGAATCATCATGAAAGAAATTACGTCGACATAAGACATAAAAAAAACAAACTAAAATATGATAACACTTAATATCAATCAAAACAGTAAGATACATACTTGGGGTATAATCTCGGATGTGATATCATGACGTATCTGTTTATTGTAATAGCCAGCACAGTGAAGAGGGACACAGCAACCAGTGCGTATCGTGCAAGCGGGAACATTCTGCAGAGCGTGCGGCCGTGCGCCCATGACCGTTGCCAGAAAGTAGAAGCCGCTAACGGTAAGTTGAAGCAGCAGAATAAAAGGTCAGAGCACGATAGATTCATTATAAACACTGCTGTCGCATTACGAACCTGCAAGATAAAAAAAGACCTTTATTAGCTGTTGTCTGCGACTCTGTCCGCGCGGGATTACCAATATTGTGACACGATAATTTTATATTAAAGATATTGTTACCTACGATTTATAAATAATTTCCACACTCAGTCCCAAAAATTAATAGCCGTTTTTAAGCTGTACATGTCCAAAAACTCCTTTTGATACAGTGTGTTCATTCTTTACTTTTTATTAGCAATACTAACCAAAAACATGCTCAATACCATACGATATGATATTATAACACTCTGTGTACACGTATCCGAGTATTGACCTAATTTTTCTATAGACTATTATGAAATACGATAAGAAACATATAAAAACAAATAGTTTCTTACATTGAATGACCAAAAAAACTGTAGTTATCATTACTGATTACGTATCATTCGTGACAAAGTCTTATCACGATTCTTCTAACATTAAATTAATATGGAAAGATCACTGACCTACGTGACAGTGGTTAATTATAAATTAAGTTATATTTAACTTACACTATGGACAGTATTAATTGAAATTTATTGCACATTTATTATTCGTAAGTATGATTAATTTCTAACTAATATCACACTAGTTAAGAAACAACTAGTAATACTTATTAACTGTTAAAATCAATTAGGGTTGTCTAAATACCAAAATAACAGAATAATCTTAGCTTAAAGAACTGCTACTATTTGACGAGACTTAGTTCGCTGAATTACACTGATAATACGATGATTAAAATTTTCCTAAGGGTTCGTTTAAGGGCGGATAGAAGAGCAGACTTTTTTATTCCAAATAAAATAGAGCTATATACGATTGAAACAAAAAATAATTTTACATTGCTTTTCTCGTCAAGAGCAAGCGTTAAAATTTATATTTAGTATCGTTATTTAAAATTTTAAGTATCAAGGGAAGAAAATAGAGTTGTTAACTTCGTGTTATCGAGTTGATTGACGTAAGAGTTTGTAATTAGAAAACAATCATACCGTACGACTGATAACATGATACAATAATTTAGATGAATGAATCGTAAGTTACTTTAGAACATAATATTCATAAACAAAATATATAATAATATTTTATTTATTATATATATTCACGAGGTTACACTCTTTCGTATTAGTCTTTTATACTTTATTCGTTAATTGTTTAGTTAGGGTTTTAAGAGAAGTTTTTTACTTTAGAATTTTTTTATTTATAACTATTTTTCGAAAACATGTTACGTACGAATGTGACGTATGTTTTATACTATTAAATTAACATTTACCAAGGTAAACGGTGGACGTACAGTAGACACTTTTAATACGTATTTTTAAGTTTAATATACAACTAAGAAAAACTCACCTTTTTACATCTAGCCAAAGCGATAATGGTTATTAGATTGCCGGGTATCCCGACCAACATGAAGAGCACGCAGCAAACTGATGCGAATCGTAGCAATCCCTCGGGATAATCCTTAAACAACTCCACAGCAGCCAACTCCGCGTCAGACTTGTAGTCATCCAATCCCACAACACTCCAGTTGTACCCGTCTACTTCACTGGACAACGTACTCTTTGGTATACTCGGTAGCAAATCACCCATTTTAACACCAACCCGTCACAATTTTAATTTTGAATGTTAGTTCCATGATAATATTTTACATAATGACTTCGTTTATGTGGGCACGCGTTCGGGTTGCGTTGACGACTGATAAATCTCCTAGTACTTCGACTCTATCAATAAGAGGCTGGTAATAGTGTTTGTGATAAGGCATTTTGCCGATGAGCGGCCGCGTCGGGTCACAGCTGGTCAGGAAGTGTCGGCTATCAGTTGGACCTCGGCTCCATCCGTGTCGCAAGCGTGACCTGTCAATTATTAATAATATATTTTATTACAAACATTTATTAATGTAATAATTGTTTTATAATAATAACAATATTTACTACACGTAACCATTCTATAGAACTTAAAAACAAGTATTAACCTATAATCTGCCCCAACTACGTGCGAAATATTTTACATAGCACTGTATTTGGATTTTCAACAGTTTTAATATGTAAGTATATGTATTGGCCCGATACCACTGTTGATGAGTTAATAAAAATGAAACTCTTGTACTGCAAAATTAGCTATTTAATTTACAACGCAAGATATTTAATTTGTTTAATGATTAAGTAATGATGTTGTCTTAAATATTAACCCAATGCAAATATGATAGTAAAGATAATAATGACATTAGGTGAATCATTATTTCTCATTAATGAAACTAAACAATGATAAAAATTTCTCCTTTGGTGGTCGACATGAACATTTATATGCAAGATCATTGTTAATTGAAAATCTGTTAGCCGTCCTCTTATTAGGGTTAGGGAAGTGAGTGCTTATTTTATTTGATTATTTTTCCGATAATAAGCTTATCTTATTTATCTTTCTTTCTTACTTTTTACTAATATTATAAATGCGAATGTTTGGATGGATGGATGTTTGTTTGAAACTATCTAGAGAACGGCTGAACGGATGTTGATGAAATATGGCATACATATAAAACACCGTCTAGAAGAACTGATAGGCTAATTATTTAGGTTTTATTTTTAATTCGCGTGGACGGAGTCGAGGGCGACAGCTAGTAAGTTATATTAGTGATATACATTTGCTGTCAGTTCCACTACTGGTTGCAGTAGCGAGAACTCAATCTAATTTAAATAAAGGTTCCAAGTCAACAAGGGAATAGAACGCAATATACAAGACCTTGCGAAACACCTCCTCCTCCTAAGGAACATCGGAAAATATACGGGCATCGAACTTAAATTCTATTTAAATTAATGTCAAAAACATTACACTACCTTTTTAAACTTATATATAAAGACTATAGTCTATGTCTACTATCAAAATAAAAATTTATACTTGTGTTGTTTTGTACAAGCTTACTAGAACGCCATGAGAATTCTCATACTTTAAATAATTCACGAAAATACAACTAAAATACCGGCATAAAAAACTTTTTGTTGTATATAAAAAGATGTATAAAAATGTAAACGACGTATCAATAACTAGCTAGATATAAAAAAATCTAATTAAGGTTGTAAATTCAGAGTGGTGGTGTTAAATAGAGCCGGAATAAGCAATGACTTTGTCACAGTTTCGACCCAAACGCAATCATCTTAATACGGGAATGGCCGTCGACCTAGAATACATTTTTGGGTCGGCCGCTGACTTAATATTGTTTACTATAAGAATGAATGCTTTATTAAGTGGCAAGAGATATCTCGCATTTGCCGCGCGTTGTTGACGTCAAATGAACGTGTGTTGTTATTGCTAATATTATTTAATACTGAGCGATTAGAATCCAGAAACAAACTTGTAGCTTTTTAATATGTTCTTGTGTCGTTGCGTAAAGTTAGACCATGATTTCTTGATTTTATTGGTTAACGGTCGCTCACGACTCCATCCTCGAATTAATAAAATAATTACATAATTAATAGTCTATGTTTTCTTCCAGACAATTTTCTATACGTATGCTAAATTTCATCAAGGTCCGTTTAGCCATTCTGGTGATACCTTCAAACATGATCCCATCCATTCATCTAAACATTCGCATTTATAGTATTAGGAATATTAGTAAGAAGTAATTGGCATAGCATAAAACTATGTTAAAAAGTTGAAGCGTCAATAGCCTAATGGTTAAGCGTACGGATTTCCGATCACAAGGTTGGAGGTTCGAATCCCGCCATTCGACTATTGTCGTAAACCATATCCTACCACAAGCCTAGAGCTTAGTTGGAATGGTAAAAGAAATATTAGTAAATTTACAAAAAAAAATCTGCTAATATTTAAATAAAAAAAATCGAAACTCCACTTACTTCTATCAATAGAATAAATTAAAAAGAATTCTGGTAGAAAAAAAAATCCTGCGTCTAAATCTTAGTTATTTATTTAGGATCTTATATGGCATTTTTAATAAACAAGTCGCTAATAATTTGTCATTTTCATTATCCATTGTCGTGAATACTACAAAAGTTTATATAAATCGTAGATAGACGACAAAGGAACTGAGTAGGGAGTACTTATGTCCATTGCATAAGTGATTCATGTTGAGATGCAGACCCGCTGCGAGCGCCGCGGTGGCGCCGTCGGGAAACTGGATTTTCTTTTAGCTTGCGATTAGTTCGGTTCAATGACCAAACTGGTATGTAATGGATAAATCTATTTAATTTAGAATACAGCAATTCAAGAAAATTTATTCTCAGTATGTACATTAAAAGATTTATTACTTGAGAAACTTCACTCGAATATTTGATATCGCGATGTAATTAAGAATTTATAAATAAACTTTAGAATTCATTCTCGTTTTGATATCAACTAATATTTTCTAATAAAGACTGACAACATATACTGTAGACTGCAGCTTACATTCAATTTTAAAAATCATCATATCAGCAATATTGAGTAAAATTATTATGATTGTATATATCATCATCATCATCATCATCAGCTCACTACATGTCCCCACCGAGGGGCTCGGAGCCTACCCTAAGTTAAGGGTTACTTTATTGTATATATAGATATATATATAATAAAGCTGCAAACGAGCGAGCGGCCACCTGAAATCGCTGAAATAGCGAAGCGACCGTTGCCCATAGACATACGCTATGAAACGCATATGCGTTACCTACCTTTAATCGACGGAGGAGAGGATGCATGAAAAGAAAATATTTTCCCTTCTCATGCATCCTCTTATCCGAAAGGTCCACTTCCGCTTCCCAACTTTTCCTTATAAGAAAAAGGCTGGGAAGGGAAAGAGGACTAAATAAGTCCTCCGGGAGGCACACTCATCAGACGAAACGCGGAATTGCTTCCACTTCACGGCCTGTCTTCTGTGTGGTCGTGGTATTTCACCGAGCGTGCCGGGGCAATTCGTGCGAAGATATTAAAGCGGGCTCTACCATTGTTAAACTATTGTTAGACAATAGAAATTATCATTGTTTTTGACACTAAAAAATGTAAAAAAGGTGACTACTAACATTAAACGCAGAATCAGGCGACCAAAGTCGTTCTCATAGCACCGATAAAGATTATATACTTTACTATAAAACGTTTATTAACAATAAACTGTCAAACATCGTTGATAACAATTTAGCACTAAAATCAATCTATGGCAGACAACAGAACCATAAAATTAAGTTCGTACTCAATTTTACGTTGTGTGAAGATATTGTGCAAATGGTAAAAAAAAGATTACTTAGACTTAAGTCGGATTTGTTGAAAAGAATTTAGAACTAGCTGTCGTCTGCGACTGCGTTCGCGCGGAATTAAAAAAAAAACAATTATTAGCCTTTGTCTTCCAGACTATGTTCTATATGTATGCCAAATTTAATCGAGGTATATTACCTTTCATCCATCCATCCATCTAAACATTTGCATTTATATAAATATTAAGTAAGATTACTTACATAACTTAGTGAAAATTTGCTTGAAAGATGTGCTGAACATAAAATACACTTATTTGGTAAAATACTCTATCTGGGTACTCAACTTATTAGGTTCTTTTTGAAGTGACAAGATAGTAATTGGAATTTCGTGATCGTTTTTCTTGACTGAGAGCTTAATTGTTTTTTTTCTATTAATAGATGGAGCTTGCATTGATCCTTTATTTACGATGCAAGGGAAAATAGAAGTTTTAATGACTTAACAAATTGTGGTATCATAAAATTGAAACAAACAAAGTTTAATAGCGTTGGTTAAGCAACGTGTGAGTTTCAACATTGCGTTCATTGAAGCTATATTTGTATGTTTGTTTTTATAATGGCTGTTACTAAGCAATGTGTAATACTAATGATTTAAACTTTGTTTTACTATGTTTATATAACCGTCAAACATTAATTTTAATAGAATTTATGACTTTAAAACGATTCTGTTTTATAACCACAAGTTATGTTTGTTTGATTTGAATTAATGATTACAAAATAAACACTTTAATAACATTAGCAAATTATAATGAAAAGGTTTATTTGTTATTCATCAGAGTCCTTACACTTAAAAAAATTGTACAAGCTCATAATATTAACGCGATAATATAAGAGTCGTCAATCTAAAGTAATAAATGATTTAGATAATTTAAGTATTTTATTCTTTTTAGGTTTATTATTGCGTACTTAGGTTATTTTAATCTTATCGAACTTTAGTAATCGCCTTGAAAAAATAGGTTAGCTAGAATAAGTTCAAAATGTAATGTACACGAGACACGTAATTTTATAATAACTTTATTCATGCGATAACTTATTTTAAAAGGAGCTTTTTAATAAATTGTTTTATAAACTTCCCGTTGCCTCGTTTGTCGCAAATTAAAGCCGCTGTAAAATATTCCTTCTACTTTTTCCTCAGAAATGCGGATAAAATATGGAAAATGACGAAATGAAAATCTAAAATAAAATACATATTTCTGCTACTTTGTTCTTAAATAAAAAATATTAATACATTTCTGAGAAGACAAATGAAGATACAGTTTAAGGCCTTTTCTTTCAATTTGAGTGACAGTGTTATTAGTCCTTGCTAGAATTAAGAATCTACCTTCAACAGGGGATTACGTATACGGGGTTTAGAAACTACATTATGATTGTTTTTTTTAAATAATAAGAATACGAGTAACGAGAGTTGGTGTAGGGCCAAAAGGTCAGTGACTAGTGGGGTTGGTTGTGAATGAAAATTCTCTTTTCCTGTACGGCGCCAACAAGACGCACGCAGCGGGTGATTCTGCAACTACACAAGCCCACATAAATTTGGCACACGAATATTGTCATTGAAAACAATTTCTATGTGAATGTAGAGCTTAAAGTTTTGAGTTGAAAAATATTTAATATAAATCTAAGTTTTAAGTCTATTGAAGTTGTAAAAGTACAATATGGTATGACGTCATCAACTGTTTTTATGAAAACAAGAACGTAGGTCATTAGGTAGATGAAATAAATAATTACGTTTTTTTCTACTCAGAAATAAATTAAATTCACTTGACAAAATGTGATAAAACGTTCCCACGAATAATTTAACTCGAGATTAGGTAATTTTAAAGTTATTAAATTCAACAATGGCTGTATTAAATTTTTCTCCATAATGAGACTCGAATGACTATCTTTTAGCTCTCAATGGAGGAATATTTTTCATTAGGAATCGTTTAGCTTGTTTTGTGATGGTTCGTTTAAAAGAAATGAAGCAAGATAGGCATTTTAGCAACTTTCATGCTTATTTAGAAGAAACGAACAGCGTATTATCTCTAATTGCGAATGCAACATTATATTGTGAAATCCGTCTAGTTTAATTCTGTCCAATAATATATCAGTGTGTAAAAGTTGTTTTGTTTTATTGCATTTTATTTTTTATTTCTTTGTTATTGTTGTGGCAACACCGGCTCCGACTTGAGTGGCCAGTGCGCAGATAACAATAAGGTTTAAACGGGGTTTCAAAACCCACGGAGTATTTATATAATTGGATACAATTATAAAAGCTTATTTTTTATTAAAAACATATGCTATGTTTTTATTTATCTGTCTATTCATGATCATTTTATTACGATAAATGGCGACAAACATCTCAAGGTCATACATCGCTATCACATTCCCACTTCCTTTTGCCAATATGACATTGTAAACAACGATAAAATATAAATCTGAAACGGAAAGTTCACTCGTATATCTCGTGGATCTACACAAAGTTGTTATCTTTCGCGCAGTTAATACGTTGGCGTAATATTAACCGAGCGGTGCTACTAGACGTATTATTACGTGAAAATCTGTGGGGAAGCAACATTCAAGTGATTTATGCGAGTACTTTATCGTTTGCGGGACGCGTTTTGGCTGCGTTAAGTAACCCGAGTGTTAAGTGCGCAACTCTAACTTTTTATTAGCTGTCATTTATTGTACTGTTATTTATTATTATTAAAGAGAATTTTATTATAATTTTTAATTAATTTTAATAAGTTGGATATGTTTGATAATACGGTTCTAAAATATATAACCTTTATTTTTTATGAAAACGCAGATACTAAACATTTGGTGCAGCAATACTTAATTGAAGTTCTATGGATGAATATAACACGGCCAAATATTCTGCGTGAATCTAACTTCTTACTAAAATTATAAATGCGAATGTTTGCGATGGATGGATAATCGTTGGATGGATGGATAGATGGATGTTTGAAGGTATCTTCAGAACCGCTGCACGCATCTTAGGATTTTAAAGGGCCGTACTGTGCTTTGGTTTCATTTCTATTTGTAGTTCACAAAACATTACTACCAAATTCAATTGATTTAAAAATGGAGTGACTAGCTAAATAGTTAACTTCCTTTGCAATAAAAAAAACTTTTCAGCTTTAACGAAATAAAAGAAGGTCGCTTATTTCATTTTAAATAACGATAAATCTAATATAGGCTGAACATCCCCAGTCCCTAAGCCCATTACAGCAGAAGCAATTTGTTTCAGGAATGGCTGAAAATGATGAAGAGGCCATAAAGCGGACACTACACGTACCATTAAAGATGTCGCTTGAACGAAAAAAATGGAATTCTGTCAATTTAATACGGTCTCATAGCAAACATCGGACCGGCTACTCAGCGCACATCAAAAGACGCCGACGCGAATATCTGGCGTCAGAATTAGGTTATTCACATTTTTCTTACATTTAGTTTATTAGTTTTGGAGTCAAATGCACATTGTAATGATGTTATACGTATATTTAAACATGCCTATGTAACTCGCGTGAAATTTTAAAATTATTTTTGCTACTATTTTTTCTTACATTTAGTTTATTAGTTTTGGAGTCAAATGTGCATTGTAATGATATTATACGTATATTTAAACATGCCTATGTAACTCGCGTGAAATTTTAAAATTATTTTTTTTTAGTATTTTTTCTTTTATATTTTTAAGAGGAAACGAGGCAGAAAAGAAAACAATACAATGCTTAGCTTCTCTGACGCAATGATAAAAATTAAAAACAATTTTATTTCAAAAATATGAAAAAAAAAATGTATAAAAGTAATACATTTACTGCGACAAAAGTATGATAACAAAAAAAATCAATATATAATAGTATTGTAGCGAAGAGAAATGTTTGCTTGGAATAAATCAGTCTGTTCAGATGTCTATTCATATCATTGTCGTTAATGAATTAATGTTTGAAACAAACTAGTGTTCCAAAAACATTAAAACTAGAGTTTATCGTCCAAAACTCTAGCTCAGAATACAGAATAGTTATTTACAGAGGTAACCACTAAAGTTTTTTAGGGTTCTGTACCTCGAAAGGAGAAAAAACGGAACCCTTCCAATGAGAGAGATCTGCGGATGACTTTAGGTTTTACTATAAGTACAGTCAAGGAAGATATAAAGTCGACGCATTAAAGTCGTAAAATATATTATCTCTTTGTTATTTAATATGTGTCATATATTACACAATAAAAGTATATATATAGCCTTTTTATTAGCGAATTGATCGTAATATTTAGGAAAGAAAAATATTTTAAAACTGTACCCGAATGTTAGTTTAAACTATTCCGGGTCCTCTCAATGGTCAAAGGACAACGATCTGTAGATATTTAGATTCATATTAGCTGTCGCCCGCGACTCCGTCACCGCGGAATTAAAAAAGAAAAACTTAAATCGTAGCCTATGTATTCTTCCAGACTATGTTATACATCTATGCCAAATTTCAGCGGGAATCGTTCAATCGTTCTGGAGATACCTTTAAACAAACATACATCCAACCAAACATTTATAATATTAGTAAGATTAAAAAATAAACGAACATTTTTTATTTTAGACGGTTACCAAATCTGTGTATGTGGGATTTTTTCATCATAGTATCTGAATACAAGATTTTATATTGTGAAGGTAACAATATGATATCGAAGTTAAACGATTTAATTTTGAGTTCTTGCTCCTGTGAGACACAGATTATGCAATAAATATTACTAAGAACCCAATATTCTACACTAATTAGCCAATGAAATTAGATAGTGAGTGATAAATTTTAATAAAATCACTTCATTATCGTCTTAACTTTAGTATTAAGATTACGCTAACGAATTTGCTTAATAAATTTGATATTAAATTTATTAAATTAACTTTGATCTTTACGAGCCGAATATGTAATTGAATTTTACCATCTAGTTAAGTTCATTAAAATATTATATGTTTAATATTTAAATGGAAAAGTTAACAATGGCCTACATTTTAGAGTTTAATATTTAACAGTGTTTCACTATCTACAGGACGTTCCTTTTTTAAATCAAAATATTATTAAAAGGCTCTGTCATTTATATTATATAATCTGTTTACTTGATAATTTAATTCATATTCTATATGTTTTTCAAAACTATCATACAGTGCAGTTTTTTCTCTAAATATTGAAAATCGAAATATTTTTCTTAAGCTTTTTAACGAAGCTTCTAGTTTCGACGATTTTTTTCTATTTTGACAATACAATGTAAGGGTCAGCTTTTGATAAATAACAGTAATTTGCTTACAATCAAAGTTGACATTATTAAAAACTTGACCTACTTTAAAGTCCCATATTGAAGTTCAAGAATCAAGACAGAACGTCTCGTGATCTACTTTGAAGAACTTAGTTCTTGGATCCGTGTCACCGCTGCAAAATATAGTTGGAGCGTAATGCCTTAGAACAAAAATTAGCGCTAACAGTTATTTTTAAAGATTTGATACTTTAGAATTATTTTGTTAGCCTACAATTGCGCTTGGATCTATTGAATGGTTACTTTCAATTCCTTAACATATTAAATCTACTATCGGCTGAATTACTTGATATGTGCTAGTTAATAAGTGTACAAGAAGAGACTCGTTAAGTGAACATTTACCAACTCTGAGTATGATAGATACATATTTCGAGCAATGTTGAAATTAACCTAAGGCAATAACGGAAATTAATTGTTTGTTCCGCTTGAAATCTACAACAACAAAAAAATTTAAAAATTTCCTTTGCTAGTAAAAAGCTTTTCTATCAGCCAGTAATAAAAATAAGGGTTTATTTATTTTTTATATTTGACTTTCAATCTAAAGAAATCTTGTGTAAATTATTTGAATGATGAGAAAAACTATATGTTTTTACATGTATTTATTTAAAGTCTTCAAAGTGCGAGCTTGTTTGTAAAAAAGGCGTCAATGTCGCTACTGCCAGTTACATAAAAATGTAAAAAATGTATGAATATTGTATTTACAATATTTAATGAGCCTGAAATAAATGAAGGTTAGATTTGATTTTCTTTATTGTGTTATATAAAACACACTTCATTAACACTTGGGCAAACACAAAAGCTATGTTATAATAGAATAATTGTGATGAAACGGACGGGCGTAATGGTTTGCTTGTTCACTTCGCCCCCTCGCAGTCTTTTTCTCATTTGTTTTTTCACATGAGGGTAGTATAGTGTGATAGAGCAGTAAGACATAACAGTACTGCAATGGTAGAAAAGGACTAGTGTACCACACCAGTACTTTTCTGTCCTGTCCTGTCCTGTATCGCCACGTACATTCCAACGATAGCAGCACTGCGTGGTTAGACAAAATGCATTCGCTTCGAGGCGAGTCCATAACGAACTTCAAAAATTAATAGAACTTTCGATAAGTCACGTGATTATCGTGCGTCAATTTCATAAATTTTTGATATTCGTTATGGAATTGCTTCGAGGCGAATGCACTTTATCTAACCCCGTTGTTTTCTTACTGTTCTGAATCACTGAGCTGTCCTCGTGTGAAACAAACATTAATTGGATGTGTCACGTATACAGATACAGTTTCTTTGCGGCGTTTCGTTTCCATGATGGGATAAATTAAGTACTTTCTTTCGGCCGCAAATTAAGGATAAGTTATTTAAGTATACGATAACTTTGTTTTTCTTGTTACTTTTATTATGAATGTCGATGTCCATTCCTTGTCTGATTGTCGGTTTATAGATGTGATATAGGTGAGCTGTAATATAATAAGGATATGTAATTTATCCTCAGTGTAATGCAAAGAGAAAAGATATTTCTTGTGTTCGTGATATAGATTTGATTAGTAAGGTTAAGCTTATTTTGAAAATAAGAATATAATAAATGTTTTTGGGATTTGTTTATATTATATTTGATTCAGAATCAATTGAGATACTAATAGCTTCGCTATTAATTTGCGTTTTAAAACCTCTTCTAATCTATGACATTCTCTACCATTACGAAATCTTAATAAAATAAATGAAAAGATTCTTTGTAATATGATCCGGAGAGAGTACGCGAAACAGTTAAGTCATCCCTCTATACTTCCACTTCAAGCCTGTCTTTGATACGTAATCTTACAAGTTGCTACGGATCTACGACGCCCGTAGCTTCACTGCTACGGAAACTTGTTTAAATACGAAAATGTAGAGAGCGACATTAAAGTAGCTGTCTGTTATCACTTAAGAAAGTTTAACGACACTTTAAAAGATATTAACATAAACTAGAAGTTCAACAGTTACCGTGCGAAGAAGCTTGAAACTTTTAGCAACAGGGTGTTCAAATTTGTTATAAGTAATCCTTGGAAATAATTCTTTAAACATCCTTAACCTTTTAATACTATTAAATACCATTAAACATTTTGAGGAGAACTTTAAAATTCCATCTATAACAAAACACTGTTATGAATTATCTTCTGTCTCTATTTTTTCGAAAATAATGAGAGGGAGATGCAATATTAAACAATTAATGTGATTATTGCCATATAATGTTAAGGGCCACACAGGATAATGCTAAAGTAAACTCTGTTAATCATTTTTAGAAAATGTCATTTTATTCGTGTTTTATCGATAATCAACTTAAACATAAACTTAATTTTTTCTATCGGTAAGATCGAAAAATATTATTCATATTTCATCATTTTATTACTAATTCGTACTTAAATAGGATTTCCAAAAAACACAATTAAAAAAAAAATACCGGTCATCCAGATATTGGGATTTATAACAGTACGCGGTCTGTTCTAATTAATCTAGACTCGATACTAATTATCCATAACAAAAGCTCTATTATTATATTGTGCACTCAAATTAATTCTTTATAAGCCCATTTTCGACCTGTATTTTTATAGAATGAATTTTCCCATATCGTAAATTTTGTCTAACAAAAAGGTACACAAATATTATAAAAGATATGTGTATTAATATTTTACTATGGAGAAAATTAAAAACTACTTGGCCGATTTAAAAAATTCTATTACTATTATAATACTAAATTAACCCAAATAATATAATATATATAATGTTATTAGCTGTCGCTAGTGACTCCGTCCGCGAGGAACTAAAAAAATAACTTAAGAAGGAACCTTTGTGTTCTTTCTATATTCTTCTTCTGTGGCAAATTTAATCGAGATCCGTTGAACCGTTTCGGAGATACCTTCCTATCTAACCTAACATCCATCTTAATCCTCGCATTTATAATATTAGTAAGAAGTAAGATATAAAATATTGTAAAAAATGTAATTGGTTTTTAAGATGAATTTTACGTCTAATTTACAAATTATTAGCTAGTGCCCGGTCTAACCAGACTATCCAATTTTTTTTAACGTTTTATTATATAAGCTAGCGCTTGACCACGATCCCACCTGGTCGAAAGATAGTACGCGCTAGCTTAGTAAGTGCCTATTCACTCTACTTTTGTAGGTCCCAACATCATATTTGGAAAGAAAAACAGAGGCTGGCAACTTGTTCCAAACCTTTGCGGTACGCACAAAGAACGATGCTTCGAATCGCTTAATTTACAATAACTATTCTAATAACAATAACGATATTCTAATCGATAAATGGAAATCAGTTTATGTAATTAACATATGTAAATGGACGTTATTACATCTTACAACATCGAATTGGTATTGGTAATAACATAGTCGGCATATAAATTTAATATTAAAACTTATATTAACCAATATCGATATGAGAAATCAGTTCACGTATATTACATAAGTCGCTTCCTGCACTTTAATAAATAAAAGCCATCTCTATATTATTTACTCGGCACGAATTTATTGTGTTTCTCAGAGAAGGGTATATTTGTTTTACAGTAAAGATTGGTTTAAATTCAATTTCTATGGATGTAGAAACAAAAGACGCGTGACAGTGTTGTTTCAAATAAATTAGACTTATTTTTCTATTATATTAAGTTGACTTGATATGTATTAGATAAACAATACCATCAGACAGGTATTTTATGCCCTTTTTATTAAAAAGTGTGTGATTTCCTTAAATATTTTACTTCAAACATAAAACTTTTGCTAATGATCGCAAACTTTTTTTATTTTTTTTATGTGTTATACGAACTATTCAACCACAAAAATATTATAATACCAACTCGGACCAGCATAAAATATATTTGGAGTCATAAACAATATCGTTTAAAGCGTTTTATGAAAACATCATGAATTATATGATGAAATATTGATTGATGATCGCCAGATGTCGCTCGCGACGCCAAAGGTTACGTTCAACTTAATTTATTGTCATGTTAAACAGCTGGCCGATATAAATATTATTATGAAACAGAGTATATTTATAGAATCCAATAATATGAACGTTTTAAGAAAGGAAAGAGTTTAAAAACATTTCTATTAATAACTTGCCTGTAAAATCTAAAGGTATTTATTAGTTTGTAAAGAGTAATTTTTGTTAAATAGGTCAAATTTAACAAAACGTTTGAAACGATGTCTTTTACTTTATATTTGAATTTCTTCGTACATAATATTTACTCGCAGTTTTATATATCTATGTCGTAATCTACTATCGCTGTTTATGCGAATCTAACCTAGATATAACCTACATTATTGAAAGATCTCATATTAAAACTATGTGTATTACGTTCTTCTGCGCCCACGAAATCATTAAATTTCCAAACGTAAATAATCCGCTTTGATCTGAAACGGGAACAGGATTTTTAAAATTACAAGCGATGTGTGAAACGAAAGTTTTATATTTACTACTTACATTTTTACAAACTAAATTTTCCCATTCGGTGTATTGCGAATTCGGATTAGAAGGAGCGAAGCGAGTTTGTGTTATCCCAATCATGTAATCAGGGTACACACAGATAACTATTATCTAAAGATTCTAAATCCAAAGGAAATACGGAGATAATCTTATCGTTAGCAAACGACACCGAGATGTACAACCCTTGTAACTATTCTATATATTTTTAGGTGCTATTCTAAATAGTATCCTACAACTTTTCGTGCACGATTTTTGTGTTAAAAAAGAAGGTAAAATAACAATTCTACATTCTATTTTCTTTCTTTCTCTTCTAAAAACATATGCATCTACATCTACATATGCAAAGAACATGTATGTTTAAGATGAAACTTTTACTTTACAGTTTACACATATTTTAAGTAATATTTACAAAAAAGCTATGGATAAAGATTTTATACGGAATTTGCACGTTCAATTGTTTTTTTCACCAATCGTTTTAAATGCATAAAAACGATTGTCACGGACGATTTATTTAGAAGTGATTATTCAATCACATGTCACAACGGGCAGAAAAAAATTTATTGCTTTTATTCATTGGAATGAATAATTAAAAAGATTTTTAGATACACAAATTTAATTTGGTCATGTTTACGACCTTGTGATTCCGGGTGAGTAAACAAATCTGATGACATTTAAAAATCGGTTAAACCTTTTAATCTTTTGAGCTTAACAAATATCAGGAACCTCAATTACGTTCATTTTATACTTTTCACGAAGTATCTTACTAATATTATAAAAGGTAATGTTTGGAAGGATGGATGTTTGGTTGAACGTATCTCCAGATCGGCTCAAATTTGGCATAGATGTAGAACATAGTCTGGAAAAAAACATAGGTTAATTAAGTTTTTTTTTGACAGAGACGGAGACGCTGGCGACAGCTAGTTGTATCATAAATCAAATTCTCTTTCTATATTTGTCCCATAGCTAACATGTCGACAGAGCTGTCAAGATCCGTCTTCCAGGAAATAGATGTTACACAACATTCTGGACGGCAATATAATTCCTCAGAAGACAGTGAAAAGTTACGATCTTTAATCATTTCTTTGTAGCTAAGCCCGTATTATTTTAACGCGTTGTAACAACTTCATTTCAGAGATAGTTAACATTTTTATATTTAGGTATTTTTACAAAATTATTCCTATGAAAGAAACGCTAAATAGGTACTTTTATTGACGCGGGAGATAAATATTACGTTTTAAATAAAGTAGTAGTTGTTAGTGGCCTACTTTCACTACATTATTAACGTTTCATTGTACTAATATGTTTCATTTACACATTCATTTTATGTCTTTATTTGAATACAATAATTAACATCTTATATATCAAGACGTAATATTTACGATTCTATGTTATATTGCTTAACAATGTTCAAATGAGTGCTAATATTTATATTATCTTTACAATAATGAACTTATTTTCAATTTAAAAGCATTTTATTATAGATGATTTAGAGCGAGACTTGTTCACTTGGTTTTTGTGACCAAAATCTCTGTATAAAACATATTGTCATCCCTGTCATTATCTTTGACAAAATAGAGATAGCGACAAATTTTAAGCGGGGATTTTACTCTTAGAAACCCACGGTTAATCAATATAACAAGCTTATGGCCCCAATTATCATTGTCAGGAAAACTATGACGACATGTATGTACTTCTTGTAGACGTGACTTCGAAAGGCGAATATGGAATTTCGCCAATTTCATAACGGCCCTATAATAAATGTCGTATGACACGAATGTATATGTCAAGGATTCTTAATTCGTGCAGGAATTACTCGCTATAAATATAACGCATAGTTATGCCCTAGATGGCGCTGGATGTCCTATTTAGTGCTCCGCTTTGTCTAGACTTGCTATGAATAATGAAAACAGTTGTAACTCAATAACGCATTGGCAATATTAAATTTCTTCTAAGAATATTTAAAGTGATAATGTATTGATTATAGTTCCTGAAATCTATCGAAATTAGGCATATATTTATTTCTTTGTCATAATTGTTTTGGGTATAATATTTGAAATAACTATGCAGTTATTAATTGTTGCAATTTTGGTTTAAAGTTGGACAATGATTTGTAATGGTTTTCAATAAGCGTGTTCATTAAAAATCGCCTAATTGTCTGACATGCCCTAGTGAAATGGACATACATTCATACATAAATTATATAATTACTAGACATAATCTTTATCTTTTTTTAGACGGAAAGTAATCAAAGTTCTATTAAAGTCTGTAAAGCTAGATAATTGATATTTTCAATTAGTATTTGATAGATTAGGTTATCGAGTTGGCAAGACGTTTAAGAACCAGCGTTCATTGCATCCGCATCGAATAAAACGGCAACAACGGTTAACGACGCCGACATCCGTGCTTGTCAATAGGATTGATTTAGTAGTTGCGTGATCGAGTGTGCCCAGAATTGAATCAAGATTGATTTGATTACTATTCGAATTTAACGTGCACGAATTATATTTATTGTTTAAAGATAATCATTTATCACCAGCTTAGAACCTGGCCTTAGAACAGGTTGATTTCGAAAGTGCATCACGACATTTTCCTTCATCGTAAAATATTGCATAAATGTACATATATAAATGGAAAACACATCGAACTCAGGACCTGCAGATTACAAGTCAAGTGCTTCACCCCTGAGCCACCGACGCTTCGGGAATTTAAAAGAATTTAAGAGCAATATTATAGCCAATGTAATGGAAATATGCTTGCTTTTAGCTTCTTTTTACTTCACTGCAATTGAATTTAGTAGCTTATTGAAACTACGCGAACATTTGTTACTTTACTTACATTACTTTATAATGTAACTCGATTCAAAAAGTTATTTTTCAAATCATTTCCATCTGCTGTAAAAGATTTGAATAGCTTTTCAAAAGCGATAGCTCGTTAGTAGAAAGTTAATGTAAATATAATATAAATTTCCTTAACATTGATTTTTTTCTTCGATAACTTGAATTTCTGTTTTCAGACTAATAAAGATTGTGAGAAAGTTAGTTTTCGAAGAACATCCTCTATATTGATAATAAATCATGCTGTACTTAACTGCTGACTGGAAATGTTGATAAATAACCTTATATAAGTTATAAAGTAGTGGAGTAGCTTTGTGAAAACTTTGCAAGAGACAATACAATGACAAACTTTTGGGACATCTACTAAATCTGGTCTACTTTTTCTCTCGATATATTGAAAACATATTTCTTCATAATGATTTCATTTGTTATTTAAAATTAGATTCAATTTTCTTAGAACGTACGTCACCATATCAGAGAGTTCATAGCGAAACCATTTAACCGTTTGATACAATTATTTAAGAAAATAAATATAAAAAAATTATGGCGAAACAATAATTGCTACTTTTGTTATTCAGTATTGGTAAGAGATATTTTTCCTAATTTTTATAATTAACTTTCTAAGTGTTGTCAAGGCAATGTACTGGCAATTTGAAGTTTCGAATTGCTGCGGGTCGCAAAGTCAAAAATATGTATCCGTGAGACATCACCGCCGAAACAGTTGTATGGAATATTATCGCCATTCACATTCTGTATGAAGCAATAACAGATAACACTTTATTTTTGTATAAGACTTTTAGTAATGGAAAGTTACAGTAAGAGATAACAATTTCGTAGCTGTTTTTAATACATCTGCTACTTTTATTCACTACTTAATTTAAATTTAATGTAAAGTAAAAATAAAAATACGGCCACAGTATCAAAGTCTAAGAAGAGATGGATGGACTGTGTGAAAGGTGACACGATCGAGAACGGAGTGACGACTGAGATGACGGAAGATAGATCGTTCTGGAAAAGATGGTGCGCTGACTATATTAGAATGGGACAAGGACAAGGACATGACGATGACAGTACCAGATAGTGGCCCACTAATTCATCACAGTGGGTGTGGTCGTCGACAGAAAGATTGATAAATAATCTTTTATAAAAGCAATTTTAGTAGCGTTACTCGTAAAAGAACTTTCAAGGAATAAAGATGTTTAGATGGATTGTTATTTTATCAGAATTTATGCCGTAAAAACTTATATAAGTGGTAAGTTTTGTGAAAACAGCTGCGGTTCTTTTACATGGTAATTTTTATATGGTTTAGAAGCGTTTATTTCTTATGTGATAGTTTACAAAAAAAATTTATAATGCCCTTGCCCTATATTATAATTTAATGGAAGTATGACAAAAAAAACTTCGGACAGAATTTAATCTTTTCTATCATAAGATTATAACTCGCTGCAGTCATGTCACATGCAAGACATATGAACGTCGTAAAACAAAACAAAAAAACACGATATTAAACATATGTCGAGGACGGCGTCTGTTGCTCGCCGGACTGCCGCAAGCGACCAATAATCTCTTAGGCAATGATTGAATTTTCATTTATCATATTACTGTCTAACAGATTCCTGTAATATAGGTGTTTTTAGGGTTCCGTACCTCATAGGAAAAAAACGGAACCCTTATAGAATCAATTTGTTGTCCGTCCGTCCGTCTGTCAAGACCCTTTTTTATTTTTATCAGATATTTTAAGAGTAGTCAAAAACTACATAGGTAGAGCAAGACCCAACAAAGTAAGGATTTATTGTGTGAAAAAGGATATGTGTAAGAAGGGAGTGAATCTAAGTATGACATCTAATAGAGATGCATGAAAGTGATGCGTAGGGCAAGAGCAGCTTGATGATGCGATGAAAAAGAGTCAACAGATAATTCAACTTTATTTATAGACCTTCACCATATTTGCAGTAGTTTTTTATATGGATGTTGTGATAGATTTTTAATATTGCCACGGCTCAAAGATATAACCAGACATAAAGGTAAACATAGAAGGTCAGTCCTATAAAGAATAACTTTTATTAACGATTAGCAAATGTAACCGTGATGTGTACGTAATATCCCAAATTATTTGCTCTCAGAATTAGCTCGTGTACATACATAAAATTCCCAATTAGAACAGTATTTTTATGGGTCAAACTCGAAATAGAACGTTTGTAATTAATAATTTTACGTTCGGTTCACGAAATAAGGGTTTTAAATACTTGAATAATTTATTTTTAAAAGTAGTTACTGAACGTGAAAAAAATTGTAAAAATATAGAATGTTTTTTTTTATAACAAAAGGGGGCAAACGAGCAGCGGGAACATCGAAGTTCAACGACGCCCATGGACATCAGCAATACCAGAGGAACCGCAGATGCGTTGCCGGCCTTTGAGAAGATGATAAGCTCGCTACTTTAAATGCGAAAAGACAAATTAACCATTTTCATATATTTTATTGTAGCATTGATTACTGTAATTTAATAGAAAAATACAGTATGAAGTCGACCTTTATAAGCGAGAAACTCGGGCTAGAGAGAAACCTCTAAAAGCGAGAAATATTGCAGTGCATTGGGCTCTCGCTTGTTCAAGTTCGATTGTATTAGAAAATTACTTGTGCGAACAAATAAGTAAATTTTAACAATAAGACAACGATAAAAAAGAAAAAGTTCTTGGCATACAACAAATTAAGAATTTATACAAAATTCCAACTAAATATTTAAAAAAATATATTGCACAATTATTTATTGATTTTTTTTTATTAATAAAACATGACAATGTATTATAAATATTTTCTTACAGATTGTTACATAACTAAACTAAATATGACCTACATTTTCGAATGTGAATTCATATCGTGTTCAGTTTGTCGTAACATAAATGAAAATTTTCAAATCGTAAACAGACATCGTGTTTGACCGCAATTTATTATTACCAGTAACCATTGACGACCAAATATATATTTAAGAAATATACACTGTTAAATTATTATCGTTCTTCTGTTCACAATGCCACGTTTGTTCCTGGTAATCTCCGAAACTGTTAAACAAATTTTGACGGGGCTTTGACGAGAAGGTAGCTGATGTACGCGAGCATATTTAAATAAAAATATTTTTCAAATTCTGCCCTTACGAAGTCGCGGTCGACCGTTCGTTTGCTACATTTTTTTTGCTTAATAAGGTTATTTACTGATTATTTCATATATATCTTTACTTCGATTTAACTGCGTAATACAATCATCATTAATGTATTGAACAGTGCGTAATAAAATCGCACATCTCTGGTTAAACTTCCCGATTCAATTTAAAATTTATGACAGACTCGTTAAATTAATAGCCCAATCTATTTCTAATAATAGCTTTATATCGTGATTCACGCAAATGTATGATTACTTTGGTAATGTAAGTATTAAGTATTGACTAAAAATTTTCCGGTCTTTTCCATTTTTTGCATGAATTGATTTTCTATTTTCTCTGAAAATTATGGGATTATTTTAATGAACACTTATTTAGCTTATTAATATAAACAAATATTACGTATAATTTATTTTTAAAAAAGATAGTGCTAAAATGAAAAATAATTTATTGATACAAGATTTAGATAGACTGATCCTCTTTCCGTCATTCAAATCCTGTATCAATTCATACGACATGCAATTTGTGTGCTGTCGTATTCGAAAATAAGGATTTACGTTTGTCAAATAGGCTTTATTTAAAGCTTTCAAAACGGTAAAACGATATATGTGTTACATTTTGTAGAAACGCTAAAAATATATTTTCGGAGATTATTTTATTTAAGTATGTAAGCTTTTCATTGTTCTTCTGCTTATAGACATAGAAATTAACTATACCGAAGGCATGCAATAGACAATTAGAAAAAAAACAAAGACATTCAATTCAAATCATGCATTAATTTCGCGTACGAATAAAAAAAGATATTAATAATCAGGTTTATATTATGCGCATTAAGACATTGGAGTCATAACATAAATTTGAATGAAACATAAATCTTTTAAAAGTGTCAAACATGTACAGTACAGATAATCTATAAACATAAGTGTAAATTATTCTTTACTTAAGATATAATATTAGAACCTGGATGACTGAGCTTTGCTCGGAATTTTTTTTTTAATTGTGTTTTTTGGAAATTATATTTAAGTACGAATTACTAATAAAATGATGAAATATGAATAATATTTTTCGATCTTACCGATAGAAAAAGTTAAGTTTATGTTTTGGTTGATTATCGATAAAACACGAATAAAATGACATTTTCTAAAATTGATTCCTAGTTAGATCGATTTATCGCCCCCGAAACCCCTTTTATACTAAATTGTATGAAAATCGTTGGAGCCGATTTCGAGATTCCAATTATATACTCGTATATATACAAGAATTGCTCATTTAAAGATATAAGATTTAATAAAAAGGTTATGTCAATGTACTCAAGAGATAAGTTTGAATTAGATTTCTTATTTCTGTTTGCCACAAACATAGCCACATAATTACTGTTGTTAGCGATCAATCACAATGATCGATTTATGACGTTTCAACAAACAAATTGATTGAACCACGAATACCAGAGACGGTTTCTCTATTGCTTTTGGTTTTGTGATTTTGTTTCACATAATGTTCGAATGAATGAACTAAATTTAAAATTTAATTCTTTAGAGAATTCACCCGAATAAAATATTAATTGCATTTCTACAAATTGAATGTACGGGTGTGAAATACATTGTTTTGGATAAAACTAACTAATGTACATAGTTTAAATTTAGAAGTATTATGTATGTACTAGTTTTTTATTTGTATATCATAAGGTGGCAAACGATCGAGCGGTCACCTGAAATCGCTGAAATAGCGAAGTGACCGTTGTCCATAGACATACGCAACTGCATATGCGTTGCCTACCTTTAATCGACGGAGGAGAGGATGCACAGAAAGAAAAAATATTTTCCTTTTCCATGCATCCTCTTATCCGGAAAGTCCACTTCCACTACCAATCCTTTCCTTATAAGAAAAAGGGTGGGAAAGGAAAGAGGACTAAATAAGACCTCCGGGACACACACTCACCAGACGAAACGCGGAATTGCTTCCACTTCACGCCTCTCTTCTGTGTGGTCGTGGTATTTCACCGAGCGAGCCGGGCCAATTCGTGCGAAGATGTTAAAGCGGGCTCTACCAATGTTGCTACTTTAATGCAAATAAGTTTGACGAACCAAATGAATGTCTCACTACCTCGTCAGACAAATGCATTTGAAGAAAGCTTTCGTTATTTAATTCGTGGACACATGAGCTTGGGTTTAATTTTTATGTTTACTTGTTTTAAGTTATTTTCGACAAAATATTTTACGACATTTTTACAACGCAACGTAAAAATGACATAAATATATCAATGGTAATTTTAAATAATATTTTACGGTAAGCACTTAAAATATTTCAAGATGTCGGCAATATACTGATTGTAAAAATGAATATATGAAAACTTTATTTTCTTTTACGTCTGAAAACTTTCGTGTTCAGTGTTTACGCAACTGAAAAATTGAAAAAGCAATCCGATTGATTTGCTTTTTGTCATACGAATGTTTAGTTAAAACAATTTATATTTTAAATGGCAATTTTTTACACTTAACGATTCGGAAACGATAGAATGATATTGGAGAAGATTGAATTTTATTCGCCTGGACTATGTTTGTGATATTTATCTAACCGTGGGTTTCCGAAACCAAAATCTCCTTTTAAATTATATTTTCATCTCTTTTTTGTCTATGATAATGACAGGGATGGCGCGCTATATTTTATACACAGATGAGTCTCAGAAAAACAATCATAAGCCACTACATATACCAATTTAAATTATTGAAATGTTTGTTATTATGTGTATAGGTAATAATACGATTAGGTGGAAATATATGCACATCTTAAATCACTAGATTGTTAATAACATTGTCTGCATATAGATAAGGCATTAGACGTACCGTGCTGCCAGCTTTATCTTAAACTAGGTTAAATCGCTTATCCCGATAATAATATTGACATAAATTATAATAATACTAAAATATTCAATAATGAGAATTAGAAAGACGACTTTTGGTGTAAATGTTACGTGTAAAGAAGTGAACTATCTCCAAACATTATGAATACAATGGAAAATTCCTTCGTGTCAATCACAACTTTTTATTCAGTTAAAAAGTATGAAATATTGATTAGATCGACAGTAAAATTATAATATAAAAGTTTATTATCGACCAAAAAAATGACGTGTGAATGAAAATATTTAATCGTCAAATATTTAAGGCATCCTAGTTAGTGTGCGAGTTAATTAAAGGCGCGGTCCACTGGCCTTGATATGTGGCAAATAGAACGGGAAATAACATGACGCTACGCAGGTGTTGTACGTCACACTCCCAGTGGAAAAGCATCGCCGCGTGACCTTGAACTGCCGTTTCATCCTTGGTTTATTTGAGTATATCTTAAAATATTGTACGTCATTTTGATTAAATAAATATAATGCGTAATTTGTATGGCTTTGTAATAAAAATGAACCAAGATCTCATTATCGTTGGCAGAATTTAGAGCAGATAAAACGTGTATTCAATGATATAAAATGATATAATACATTGCGAAAATTTTCTTATATATTTTTACATAACCTCATCTGTAATAATTCTTATTTATAAAACTAAAAAAAAACATAATTCGTATCCTATGTGTACTTCCAAACTAGGTTGCATGAGCATTTCAAATTTCATCGAGATACGTTGAGTCGTATTGGAGTTACCTACAAATAAACATCTCTTTTTCTCATAAGGAACGGATGAGAAGTGGAAGTGGACTTTCCTAATGAGAGGATGCATGGAAGGGGAAAATATTTTCATTCTGTGCATCCTCTCCTCTGTCGATTAAAGGTAGGCAACGCATATGCAATTGCGTATGTCTATGGGCAACGGTCACTTCGCTATTCAGCGATTTCAGGTGGCCGCTCGCTCGTTTGCCACCTGATGATATAAAAAAAAATTTGACAATGTTATATATTTATGCTGGTGGAACTACATATAATAAGCGTATAAAATATTAAATAAATACAGCTAAGATTTTATCCAAAGTACCACAGTAAAAGGTTTTAAATGACACGGTTGGTTCATTTAATGAAACTTTAGTGGGCGAGATGAATCTCTAACGTGTACCTAGTTCTCAGATCACACCCTAGGGTGTTACGAAGTTTGCGCTGAGTGCTGGAGCGATCAGATAACGTTTTGTATCCTGATTTATATCTGTTTATACCTAAGCTATTGTTACATCTAAAAGTAAATTTATTTAAATTTAGAACATAAAAGAGAGAGACAGAGAGAGAGAGAGAATTTGAGACAGGCCAAGGCAAATAATGGGTTTTTACTTGTATCGACGTAAAATGATTATACTGATTAAATAACGACGGAGGTGCAAGTTTCCAGGTCAATTCTTTTTACCCAATTCTTAGTATGTAATGGATGTCGGGGCTTAATCAATTTATACACCTGAATGACCCAAATAATTCTGTTTTCCATTCCACACCACAGTTATTGTTATATAAGACATTTTCTTTCATAGATTTCACAAACGAATCTCGACAAAAGTATGAAAAATATAACTGAATGCGGGAAAATAGAACACGCTATTTAGGGCACCGTCTGGAAATGTTTGGTTGTCATTTTCCAGCTGACACCACGCTTTTCATTAGAATATGAAACAAAAATATGGTTTATGAAATGTGAGCTAAGTTTTTTTCATAAACGTCAAAATTATTTAAAAAAAAGTATATATAGCAGCAAGAGCTAATATTAGGCAACTAAAACGCAAAGTGCATTCGCTTCAAAGCGATTCCATAACGAATTTCAAAAATGTATGGTACAGCGGCGTTAGACAAAGTGCATTCGCTTTGAAGCGATTCCAAAACAAACTTCAAAGTTGTATGGAACTGACGCGCGACAATCACTTGACTTATCGAAAGTTATTGTCTGTTCTGTAAATTTTTGCTATCCGCCATGGAATTCTTTCGTAGCGAAAGCACTTTGTCTAACCCCGCAGAAGTGCCTCTCTTTAATTTACTCAATGCAACAAATATCTTAAATTAATTACGTTACCTGCTAAAAAAAACAAAACCTAAAAGTGTTATGGTTTTTTTTAACTATTTTTGTATTCTTTTAAATATCGATATAAGTTCATATAAAGAACATATGCTTAGTTAAAGTGACCACACGTGAACATTAAATGGCGTTTAAATTCTGTAGCTCAACAAATGGTGCTGGAAGCTAAAGCAATAAAAATAAAATTTATTTTAGTTTTATTACTGTAGGTAACGTCGTGTGAGATCTTCAAACAATACAATCAATTCACGACTTGGGCCGATACCCTTTGCCTTATTTAATTTACTAAAATTAAAAATATATAAAAATAAAACTTTACTCAAACATAAATAAATAAATATTTTATTTATAATAAATAAAAACTTGGCAAATAAAATAGTCCTAGCTATATTAAAGAGAATAATTTATGTTGTTTGAGGCAATTTCTAGAAATTACTTGTATTATAAAAATGTAAAAATTTACATACATGTACACAGCAAACTATTTGAGACCTTGTAGTTATCAAAGGCAAAGCATTTAAACGTTGTTTTTTTAAAGATTAAAGATGTTTTCAACATTGGTAGTCGCCATCAACAAAACCTGTTGTACGGATGGGCCAACTCCCCGGTACAATATTAGGACGCATAGGAATGGGAAATATCCTCTTTCCTTGCGTCCCCTTCTCTGTGATTAAAGCTAGGCAGCTCATCTGCAATTGAACATGTCTATCAGCTGCGGTTGCGTCGCTATTTCGGCGAATTCTAGTGACCTTTGCTTGTTTGCCACCTTAGAATATAATATACTCAAAGTAAGATTATATTTTTCTCTCTTATGCATCGATTGTACGTCTCGGCATATTTGTATTTGATGTGTGCCTCATAATGAAATAATATAAATAGAACTGAGGAAACGGTACGTTTTGCTTTTGGAATAGGCCTTCTCCAAACTATATCCTTCTCTTTCTAACGTGTATGAGGGTATCACAACCGTAAGCTTTCACATTAAACGTAGTAAGAGCACAAGGTCACTTCAAGGATAATGGACAGGTCAATGTCCGTATCTTTGCGGGATCGTATCAGTTACGATGTGATCAATTGCAGGATCTTCAAAGCTTCATTGCTTATGGAATTTCTTATATAAAAATCGTCATGAAACTCACAGAAAACAGAGCTGATGCTATGTATGGAAGATTTTTATACGATAGTTTTGACCTTGACATGTTACTGGAGAGAGGAAAAAATAATCTGTTTATAATATTTGGGGAGAATGAAATAATTAGATAAAAAAATCGCTAACTTCTATTTAAATCAATATAATCTTTATTAAATTTTGTCTAGGCGTGAAACGTGAGCCATTGTTATTAATATTTTTATAAAGCCCTACATATTCATTTTACGGGAATAGAAGCAACGAACTTTACGTTCACAAACATACGCATTCATGGACTCAAAGTGCCCTCATATTGTGAACAAACACGTGTGGATTTCACAAAATATTTGTGCAGTAAACGTAGTAGACTGAGAATTGAGCTCATCGAAGCGAAACTTCTACGAAAAATGTAAAACGAGAATTAAACGAACGGTAGTAAATAATAACAGTAACTTTACCACTTAAGAAAATTTTAGTGACTACACTTAAACTTCTGTTAAAAATACAGACATGATATAGACGTAAATTACAACTTAATCATCACAACCGTTGTTTTTTATTTGAAATATAACATCGTTATTCTTTTATTTTATAATTTTATTCATACTCTACTTTTTCCATCATGAAACCGTACGTGAAACAACAATATTTTTCTGTAAAATGTTAAAACTGTAGAAAAAGCTGTTGTAAAATATTTGCTAACTTATAAGACCATGTATTTTCTATTGAATAAAAAAACATAATATATTGTGCGTTTATTGCACAAACCAACGTTGTTCAAAGTATTAACGTTTTGTCACTTGCTTTTATTCTTTGTAGAGATTGTTTTTGTTAGGACGAACTATGTATTACTTGGCCATTATTCGTGTGCTCTAACCGTGAACTGACCTTTCTCAAACAAGTTCCTTTGTAGGATAACTATTATGTCTTAGTTGATGATATTTCATTATTTGAACCATGGTTACTAAAAAAATATTTTCGAAATTAAGAAAAAAGAAAAACTCTATATTCAGTCACGTAGGGAAGGGTTCCGCACAAATATAATAATTAAATATGTAAATCTAGATTATAATAAGACAATTATTTCTTCTTTTTTTTGGTATCATCATATATTCTCATGAAGGTTGGCGATTGACTTAGAATCCTGAACTAAGGACACAGCGCGAAATATAAAACGCTTACTTTTGTTCTACCATTGGCGAAGATTTTGCAGCCAAGACGTTGAGAATTATATAAAATATTATATTTCAACAACCAAAACACTTAAATAATTTATTTAATAACATTTTTTATTTATTTTAATCTTTACTTTTATTTTTAATATTGGTAGCGTAAGCGATGTTATAATATTTTTTGTTATAATAACGCACTATCTCTATTCATTCTTTAACAATGTTTATTAGGAACGTGATATACGTTACTTAGGTTTACGACAAAGTATCGTGCTCAAGACTACGATGTGTTCCACGCTACAGCGCTTTTATTATGTTACGTTCATCTTGTATCCTTTATCGTGATAGTTGTCTAGCGTAGTGAGAATTTTATGTCTCTTTACGGCACTTTTTGGCCTAGAAATTGAAAGTACAGTCAGCGTCATATAGATCGTCACAGACAAGATATGCAAATATATAGGTACACCAAAAGTAATCAATTATATCGGTACAACAAAAGTCCTCAAAATAATAGATACATCCACCCTGCTCAAATACATCGGTACATACACAGCGTCAAATATATGAGTACATGCAAGATGCTCATAAATATCGTAGCAGCCATAGCGTCATAAGTAACGAAGCAGTCAAGGTGCGCAAAAATATCGGTACATTTGACAAAATTGAACTCTATCTCTATATACTTGTGATACAATTTGGAATAAACTACTTCTGTTACATTCATTTGACACTTTGTATTAACATTATAGGTTGTCCGGAAAGTTCGTTCTGATTTTCGATATGAAGCTTACAATAGACTGTAGCTGAAGTGGATTCATTTTCGGATTTCCACCATTATCAAACGTAACAAAAATTTCTATATTATGAATAATTTCATTTCATTGGTTGAGATAAAAACTAATTTTTAAAATTTTATCCAATAATAAAAGACGTTTTAGGTATAGAGTCGTACCAATATAATTTAAAAACATTTCCAAAAATTTAAGAGAACAGGGTTTCAATTTTCCTTATAAAGCGGCACGAACTTACTGGGCAACCCAATAATTTTCTTCTCCTGTCATAACGCTTAAATATAAAAGTTTGTCACGCCGAATATGACAGATACGTATTAACTAATATCAAATTTTGCCTTGTCACAATATATATAATACTAGTTTGGCGCAGTATTCTAGTATGTTTGCCGTAATATGTAAGTTTACCGGTTCGAATCTCAGGCTACTTTTTATCATTTTATCAATCACGGGGTTATTTTTTCATAACCAGTTAAAATTTGGTAATGTAAAATTTTGCTCGACAATTTTTTTTTATAATTTTCGCTGTCGGGTAGAGAGAAATTTAAATAAAGTAAACAACAATTAGGTCAGACCATCGCGGGTGAAGTGAGTGGGCGGAGCGTGGATTGTCTTTGCGGGTTTTAAGAATGGTACGCGCGGAAACTATACGTACAAGTGTTATCTACATATGTGTGCGCGCCC